>NC_141900.1:73783673-74146173 GCF_057802395.1 Ceratotherium simum simum | reverse complement strand
CTGGGAGGAAGTGGGGTCCTTTCTACAGACTTGTGTGGCTGTAGGATCAGGTTGACTCCAAGTGCCAGGACTATGGGCAACCATTTCCCCTTTTCTGTCTCGAAGTTACCCCACCCCCCCAGCCCCCGGTGTCAGATCTCAGCACCTTGTATGTTTAATTCATTTCAGAAACACAAGAAAGCAATTTGCAAACGCAAAGCCTCAGAAATCCCTGATTACAGAATCTCCACCTCCTCCTTTTTCTCCTTTCCGGTGGGCATACCATACCCACCTCCTACTCCCTCCCAATGCCCAGGGGATGGAGAGTTCTCCCAAGCCTTCCCTGGGTGCCTAAGCCATCACTTTGCTTGCAACTTCACAGAGATTATTCTTTAGAAAAGCATATCATTTCATATAATAAGCATGTATAACAAGCTATCATATTTCTGTTATGAATTAAATCAAATAATGATATGCTACTACTTTATACTTATAACATGTCATATACAAAGTGTGTATACATAGGTAGATATTATACATAATAACAGCCCAAGTACTATTTACCTGTTTCAAATTCTAGGTTTATTTTAATAGGAAATAAAAGCAGCGTTTTATTCTCTCTTACAGGCGGTAAATAAGCTTATTTGCATATCTTTGGAGAAAGTTGCGGCAATAGGAATCAGGCCTACCTATTTGGCACAGTATGCAAAGTAGGATTGGCTGGATCAATTAGAGAATTATCTATTTATGAAATGTCTGGCTTCAGTGAAAGGAGCTGGTACAATTATGAACTGTTGTCTTGACAACTGGGAAGGACTGATTGGATCATTTTATCAGTAGGGTTGCTGATGATTTCAAATACTGAAAAGCAAAAGCTACCAGAAAATAGTAATGAACTTAGGTTAGAAGAGAGAGAAGAGAAAAAAGGGTATGTGTGTGTGTGTGTGTGTGTGCGTGTGTGTCTCAGGGGCATCCGTGTCCGTGGGTGTGATTTTTCGTACAAGGGTGCATGGCTGCAGGAGTTACAGCAAAAGGAGTTTTCACTAAAAAAGACCATGCAGATTTCTTGGCAAAAAGCCAGAGTTGCTATTGTAAATTTCCTAGTTGGTTTCAATGTCAACCTAAGCTCATATTTGAACCTGGAATCAGGGCAAAAGCATTATCGCTCTGTCACTTTGTTGCCAGAAGTGGAATTTTTTTGTTAATATTTTACTGTTACATCTGACAGGATTTCACATTTTCTGTAGCCCGCCTTTAGTACATTGAACTGCCAGACAGAGAAATTAATACCCTGAGTGACTGTATTTTAATTAAGCAATTTCATGCAAATTACAAATTTTAGATTGCCAAATAATATATTGCACAAAAATTGTAGGCTGGCTGATCTGATATGCATGGAGTATTACTCTTCCAGGCACTGTGCATACATGGGAAAATGAACAAAAATGCTAATTTCCAATCTACTATGCAAACGGTAAAAGATGCCTATTTAGATACATATGCTTTTCTTAGGAAGGGTAAACAGTTCTTTAATTTAATATAGCTGACACTTGAAGATGTGTTTTTCTCTTTGACAAAGATAATTTTTACATTGAACAAGTAAATGAGAATTCAAGTAGAAAGCATCTTGTTAATGGTGACTAATAAAAACCAATATTGCATGCAGTATAATGATATTAAACCTTGTAACTGGTACATAAAGCAAGATCATTCCTATTGTGACTCTGTCAATGAACATCAAATATACTTACATATTAAATATATACTTTTCAACAGAAGAAGATCTTAACCCTTTCAGCAAAAGACTAAGCTTCCCTGTGGGATTTTACCTTAAAAGGAAATGAAGAGAAAAAAACTATTTAAATCCAGTGACTTAAAAAATTCTAGCTACTTTTTAGCTTTTCTAACAGACTTAGAAGACAAGAAAAATCAGGAACCCCCTTGCTAAAGATGTAAGAACATACAGAATATACATTGTTTTCAGCATTCAGAGCTTAAAGACCTAGTCTATGTAAATGGACTTTAATAAAATAATCATTTGTTTCTGTTTCCTTGATATTTTCGTGTTAGAACATAAAGGAAGGGAAGAGACTATACTTCTTTTTTGCACATGCTCCTTGAGGTGTTTTCCAGGTGTGTCTCATTTCTTATAAAGATATATTCTTTTTTTTTTTTAAAGATTTAATTTACTTTATTTTTTTTTCTACTTTTTTTTTTTTTTTGTGAGGAAGATCAACCTTGCGCTAACATCCGTGCTAATCCTCCTCTTTTTTGCTGAGGAAGACCGGCTCTGAGCTAACATCTATTGCCAATCCTCCTCCTTTTTTTCCCCAAAGCCCCAGTAGATAGTTGTATGTCATAGTTGCACATCCTTCTAGTTGCTGTATGTGGGATGCGGCCTCAGCATGGCCGGAGAAGCGGTGCATCGGTGCGCACCCGGGATCCGAACCTGGGCCACCAGTAGCGGAGCACGCGCACTTAACCGCTAAGCTACCGGGGTGGCCCTAAAGATATATTCTCATTCATAAAAACACAGTTTGATACTCCATGAGTAAAAAGCAATATTGCATTTAAATGAGCTAAATTTAAATTTAGCTGGGGTACCATAACTTTTCCAAAGCAAACATTCAAACTAGGATTGGGAAAATATTTAACAGTGAATTCCAGGGGATCAATAAAGAACCTTGCAAGATGACTTCTCATTTTTGAGAATACATATACATACATTTTTGAGGTTCTTCCAGGAAAGAAATTGATTTTAGTGTCTATGCAAAAGAACCTTCTAAATGATTGCTGGTCTAAAGAATTTGTTTGCTGTTCTTTCAGTCCTTTGTTTGTTCTCCCTCAGATGTATCTGTAAGATGTTGGGATGCAATTTAAAAATATATGGTTTCTTGTAACTTTGATAACTATGTTTTTCAGAGTGAAAATCATCATCTCTGGTTTTGCCCATACTGGCCTCAGAATCTTATTTCGTAATCAAGGAGGGTCTAGTTTGGCCAGATCCCTTACTATGTCTGGGATGGTTTTGTAACTTGGACTTTTGTAAACACTATGCACATTTGATAAGAATGATTGAACCTAAACCAGGAAATGAGCACAATACGGGTTTGATTTTACAGTTAACTTATATATACTACACATTAATTGAACTGTGCTCCTGAAATAATTGCTAATGCTCTCCCCATTAAAGAATTGATGACAACTTGCAGCCTTGTCTTGTATGTGTGTATGTATGGTCTCTATTCTCTATCTGCAAACAAGATTTATACTCTGCTGAGTCTTGCTGATCATTTCCTGTGTTCTGTTATCTTTGGCCACACTGATCAGCTGCTTGCTTCCTTCTAAGAGGGCACTAACACACTTTGCAGAAACATTTTAGCCAAGATTTAAGTAGTTGCTCCAAGTCCTCATTTAAAATTAGGCATTTATTAATGGCCTCAGGATTAGCCTTCAGGAAGGTTGAGCCAGATCCAACATCCTTGAAGGCACGCCGGAAGTCAGGCGCTGAAAGACCAGATGAAAACATCAAGTTTTAAGAGTTAGGACAGATCATAATTAAGAGATGAAGCCGAGATTTGTGGATCGAGTGGGAAGTGAATTGGCCCAGGTCATGCACCCATCTCTACACTAGTTATTGTGAGGAGAGGGAAGCAGAGCTTTGAGCGCCCACCTCTGGGCCGTGCACACACTTGGCAAGGAGTGTAGTCAGACCCATCTAAACCATTGGAATTGAGGCAAGGAGGGGTGGTTCCCCAAGGAAAAGCTTTGGATTTTGTTCTTAGGAGAATGGATGGTGGGCAAACAAAACAACATGTGTCCACTACAGCAACTTTCCAGCTTTTTGAAATTGAGTGTCTCACATAATTGTTCTGATCCTCAGTTTTCTTATCTATAAAATGGGGACAACAAGACCTTCCCAGAAGATTTGTAATGAGAATGGGAGATAATTTGTTAACTGGTTCTCAAGCAATTAACATATAAAATAAGAAAACTTAAGTTACAGCTTAAGAGCAATTGTTATATTAAATAAAAATGTGTAGTATGTGTATATATGTATTTACATTCACAATTATTTTTTAAAGTTGTGTTTAGAAAAATTTATTGATAGGTGACATTAGTCCAAACTGTACATAGTAATTGTCTCTAGTTAAACCAATGGGAAATAATTCTTTCTCCAGCTTACATATGTTCCCCAGGTTTTCTGGAATAGCTATGTACTTATTTTATGATGTAAAATAATCTTTTAAAATAAAACAGCCAATAGGCCTGATATTATCATTAATCCTAAACAATACTATAATTTTTTTCAATACTTTTACTTTTTACTTTTTCAGGGTATGTTTAAGTTCAAGAATACTACCTCATGATTTACTAAGTACAAAGGATGATTTGACCATCAACATAATACACCACCTAGTTGTTTATTGCTGTTTTCTTTTTATCAGGATAAGCGGTGCCCAACCAGTTAAAATTTTTTAAACTAAATATGTGAGAACAGTTGCCTTGAAAGAGTAACTAGTAGATTTGATTAAAATAAAATATGTAATGCAATCATTATTTATTTCTTTGGATATAAACCCAGTGTCTAAAATCATAGTGGAATTATCCTTTAGTATTTATGCTATCAAGTGATTTTGTATTGGATTGAGTTCAAGGAATTTTGTGACTAGAGATATGAAAATGAGCAATGAGCTAATAATAATATTATTTACCTGGCTATATCTATAGTATTTCTATTGCACATGTGTGTGTACGTATGTATGTGTCCAAGTGTATATATACATATATACTCACACAGACATGTTTACACGCACACACACACATACACACCTATATTCAAATAGAGTCCTTCTAAGAAGCCTGTTAGCCAATGGGATCTTCATAATTGTGCTTTGCAAAATTAGAATCTTATCATGAGCTGATGTCCATATTGCTATGAGAATTCCCACCAAGGCTAAATAGATTTCATTCAATAAAATTTGATAGTGTAAGGATAATAATAATAAGTCAAAGAAAAAATAAACAATGGAGACACACCACCAAGGTTCTTATAGTTTAAAGGAGGATATAGAACTGAAAAGAAAAATACAAGAAATGTAACTGCTACTATGGAAATATGTATCAAGTGCAGTGAGAACATAGGGGAAGGACTTGCTGTGCCTGTCCTGTAGAGAGAAGAGAAGCTACTGAGGTTGTAGCATTTGAAGGAGGGTTTAGGAGCTGAGTTAGAACCTGCTGTCAATCAAGTGAAAAGGAAAAGGGGCAGCATAACAGAGTCTAGTGCAGCAGAGTGTGGTTAACATGCTGCTGGTGGCAAAGGTATGTTTCAAATTATACACTGATGGACAGTTTTTTTTAACTTTTCATTTTGAAATAATTATGGATTCATAGGAAGTTGCCAAAAAGTGTATAAGAAGGTTCCCATGCACCTTTCACACACCCTCCCCCCATGTTAGCATATTGTCTAACTATAGTGTCAACACCATGAAATTGACATTGGTACAACCCACAAGCTTATTGAGATTTCACCAGTCACACATACACTCATTTGTGTGTGTGTGTGTGTGTAGTTCTCATCACTTTTATCACGTGTCGTTTACTGTAACTACTACTATAATAAAAATGCAGACCTGTTCCATCACCACAAGGTTCCCTCATGCTACCCTTTTATAGCTCCTATCACATCCCCCCAACAACTTCTACTCCATACCCCCTACTCCCCTCAAACTCTAATCTCTGGCAACCACTAATCTGCTCTCTCTCTCTCTAATTACATTGTTTCAAGAATACTGTGTAAATGTAATCCCAGAGCATGTCATCTTTTGAGATTGGCTTTTTCCACACAACACAAATTGTCTAGAGATTCATCCAGGTTGTTGTGTGTATCATTAGTTTGTTCCTTTTTATTTTTGAGTAGTATTCCATAATAGGGATGTACCACTGTTTGTTTAACCTTTCATTCACTGAAAGACATTTGGATTTTTCCCCAGTTTTTGAACTGCTATGAACATTCCTGCACATGTTTTTGCTGAAACATGAGTTTTAATTTTTCTGGGATAAATGCCTAAGTGTGCTTGGTTGTACGGTAAATGCATTTTTTGTTTTAATCAAAATTGCCAAACTATTTTCCAGAATGGCTGTATCATTTTACTTTTCTACCAGCCACATATGAGTAATTGACATTTATTTTTAAATTTTACAGTTACATATCTACTTTAGGTTACTTTCTATGTATTAAATGATATCAGCTTTCCACTTATAATATGATATATATTTTCCTTTTAAATATAAATATATTAAGATAACAAATGAGCTGGCTAAGAACAATACAAACAATATTATATCATTGGCATTTTTTAAAATAATGCAGGTGGTATAGGAAGAAAGGAAGTTTGGGAAACTGGCATAGTGGTTTAGTACATTTACTTTGATTATTAAATATTAGATAGCTTTAGTTCCAAGTCTTGTTTGCATCACTATCTAGCTCTAATTCAGTTTCTTTTATTTCACTTATTATATTAACAACATATATTTAATGATAACAACATAGTTGTTGAGAGAACAACTGAAGCAATATTTGTAAAATACTTAGCTTATGTCCAGAATGTTGTAAATCTCTTAGCTTTTGCTATTGAGAGAGCCATTGTCCAGGCTAAATAGAAATGAGTCGTAGTAAGCAGAGGTCATAGAATGATCATAACATGTGCATGGGACTAAAACAAAGTTCAGTGGTGCTAAAATATATACTCGAAAGAGGACAGACTGCCCAATATGTAGAGATTAACAATAGGAGTAGACTTATCCATGGTATAGAAATACCCCCTCCCCATTTATTTTTCACAAAGTAGTGTGTATTAGTTCATAGAACAAAGTTAAACGAACACTTCAAATTCACAAAAATGAAACCTAACGCTTTATGATGTGAAGTTTGTTATTCCATTCTTGTCTCTGGTTTTCAGCTGGATTCTCCCCTTTTGACTCCAGAAACTCAAAAGCAGACCCTTGGGGCAATTGAGAAGAAAGGACTTGGTCTAGTAGGAACCCAGGCTTCAAAAGGGCATCTTAACAACTTCACTAATTGTGTCACTCCAAGAAATTACTTAATTTCTCTAACTCTCTATAGTCTCTTATGTAAAATGGGCCTTAATGTCTTCTCTAAGGGATCTTCCTGAGGATTAAGTGAGATAATATGTTTAAGACTCATGACACAGAGTTTAGAATTTGGTATTAGTAGCTATTTTTATTTTGAGCATTTTAAAAAATGTTTCTTCATACTTTGTGGTTAAATCAAACTCACTGGTGAGTAGAACTGAATTTGTTGATCTAATCTGAAGCTTCTTTTTGGAAATAGTACAAAATGGAGTTTCCTAAAAGAGTTCTTGGAGAGATGTGTATGAGGTTTTGGGAAGAGAGGGGTGCTGTGTGCCTGTCTGTGTGACTGTTTATGTTCATTCCAAACACCCAATACTCATTCATTCACTCACTCATTCAATACATGATAACAATAGCCTAAAATCTAAGGAGTAAGATCCTCATGTCATAGTTCACCAAAAGTGTCCTACGCAGCTGTAGATGGTTCCTATTGCACGGGTGACTCATTTGGGCCAGTTTCATGATTCTGAAGGGAGCAATCAGTAGTTGGGCTTAGACACGGAGTAAAAGGGAAGGCTGCAGAATGAGGCACTCTCATGCTTACTCATAGGGACACAGGAGAAAATTTGCTTTAGTTTTCCTGCTAATAACCTTCATAGAGATATGAAAGATTGATGATATTGGTGCTATTTTTTGCCCATCGTGTCAATTATAAAAAATATCAGCTAGCTTTTTCAATTTTGAGAGACTTTATAATTTTGGTAAGAAAGAATGTTTAAAGGAGGCTCAGCAGGATAATGGCATTTCTCTTAACCCCTTTTAAACTGTAGATTTCGCCCCCTATAATTGGTGGCAAATTTACTGACCACCTAACGGAATTAGAAAAGAAAAATGGTCAACAAAATAAACAGAGATCATCAGAAATATATGAGACTGTGTATTGGAAATTGTTCTGGGTTACTTGTTATAGAATATTTGACTTTGCAGCATTGAAAAATGTACTTCAGACAGTAATTATGGTTAAAATACTATGAACTGTAGGTTTAATAGAGAATAGCCTTTTAATTGTAATATCACCATATATTTCTTACTACATAATTAAGTGGACAACAGCATTCAGGAAAGATTTGAATTTTACAATAAAACTTTCTAAAATGTACCTCAGCATTATTAAAGCATTGTGTCTTTATTTTGTTTTAAAGTTTTAACTGGATGATGCACTAGAGTGAATGCTTTTTATGATTTTAAAATGATTTTTTGCAACATTAACTTTTATAATGTGAAACATAATTAGGACAATGAAAATAAGAAGTTTTATCTATCCCACCAAATTACAGTGCTTGCTGCCGTTGTTTTTCTCCTCCTCCCCAACACCATTCCCTTTTTTGTCTTGCTTTTCATTGGCCACATATTAATTTGGGGGGGTGCTTTCTCAATAGATTATTTTTGTCTATTAATCAACATTCTAAAAGATACCCCACTTCTTCCCAATAAACCTAAGCTGCCTTGTTTTTAAGGATTTTTAAGTTAACTGGACTCAAGGTAGGATCATTATTTCTACTAGAATAGTGTTGATTTTTTAGAAGGATTTTGACCAGATTTTGGAAAGTGAGCTTTACAGAACTAGAATGCTGCACTTGGAGACAGAAAACCTGTGTTTTAGCCTGCCACTGGAAAGCTTTGCAGACCTGGGCAAATCACTTACTTGCTTTGACACTCAGTCCCTTCCTCTGTAGAACAGGCATGATACTCTTGACCACTTAGCATGGTCGCCATGAGGATTAAATGGGACAATAGAGGCAAAAATGATTTTAAAACTATGAAACAATGCAAAAATAAAATATTTCTTTTAACCTCAAAATTAACCTTGGAAGAATTGAAGTCTAGTGACTTATGTGATGTATGTTTATATAAATTCTAAATATAAAATTTAAATATAAATATATGTAATTTATACTTTTCACAAACACATTATTTTCAAGAACCATTGCTCCAGATTGTGAGAAAAATGTATAATCTATTCTTCCTTGTTTTAAGTGAGATCATGACAATTATTATAAACATAGAAAACATACTATTATGAGATATGAAATACTGGGCTATGTAGGCTTGATACAGGGTAACATTTCTGGTGCATTTATTCTATGAGAAATATATTGTAAGTTCAAGTTTTTTCCTCAAATAATCCAATATTTCAAAAGTTATAACTTGCACTGTTATAATGAGTACTTTTCAATTTTTAGATGACTGAGTGTAACATTACCTAGCCAAATGTCATTCATGAGAAAAAGAAGCAAAAATTTATTGTCAGATATTCAAGGAATGAGAAAATATTACACCTAAGCTTAATTAGGATTAGATACACAAAGATAGATGAAATAAAAGAGTTAGCAAATTTAAAAATGAGCATACTGGGGATATAGGGACTTTGGTGACTATTAATAAGAATTAAATATATAGATTGTCTAAATAATTGTTTGTATTTGGAGACAACATCATATTCATGGTAAAATGACACTTGAAATAGAAGTTATGTAATAAAAATAAATAACAATAATAATCTTGATCTATAACGTCTGATCATATTGGTAAAGATTTGCTGATCTGAGGGTGGAAGAAGTAAAAGCTTACTAAATTTGATGTCTTCATAAGGAGAAGTCCAAAGATATTTGAATCAAAAACAGGATAATTATTTATCAAGTAGAGTAAAGCATAAAAGCAAAGAAGACACTTCTTGAGGCAAAAGAGAAAATCAAACTACACTCAACCATATTCAATTTATACTCTGAAATGAGAGTATTAAATATTCAGAGTTAAAGAATATGAAAATCCTAATAAATTATATTTTTATAGATATTTTCAAATACAAATTAAAAAATAAAAGCAACTGAAAGATTGGTTAAACTAGATCAGAACTAGATCAGAATCAGAGAAACAAAATAAAGGAGGAGGTACAATACAAATGTCAGGCAAAATAGAATTTAAGGTGAAAACCATAAGAAGATGCAAAATGGTTGTTTTATATTTGATAAAAGGTGCCATCTACTTTTAGGCAGTCCTTATAATAGTTAAGAATGTTTATGTAACAAAGAGAGTGCCAACTAATTATATAAATTAAAAGCTATTAGAAATGGAAGAAGAAATAGAACATCAACATTAGTGGCAGGTATTTATCACTATCCTTCCAGGACAAATGACACAACAAAAAGCAAATGAGTGTGTCGAAGATATCAAGCTAATTACCAGCATGCTGTTTACTCATACGTGACATAGATGAATCCATAGATTGATTTTATCCAACAAAAGGCGAAGCAAGCTTGATATGAGAGAAAGAGGAGAGAAGGAGGAAAAATGAACTACGGCCAATATGAGAAGAGTTTTCTGTTTCCATGTATTCAGAGTAAGTGATGAGTGGTCAGTTAAAAGGAGGTGAGTGTAGTCAATCTGTCCTTACACAGACCAACTAAGCAGAATCAAAGACAAGACCTTCAGTTGTTTATGAATTCCCTAGAATTCCTCAAGTTTATTATGGTGTCTTTGTGACAAGTTACCTCTATGAAATGTATGCCAGAATCATTTTTTAAATATTTCTACTTTAGTTAAGTCAAGTCTATACCATTTTCCTGTTCAGAATTTTTCAGGTGTAATCACCATTTGTCAAAATATATATGTGTGTAAAATGCGTACAAAACCAATGAAAGAAAATACTTTAAATTGCTGAGACAGATAGTTCTAGTGGTGTTACTAAAAGTGATTTTTATTCTCTTTGTAAACTTTCCTCCATTTTTCCAAATCAAAAAAAGTTTATATTATTTTTGTAATCAAATGAAGTTTTTTTTTTTCGATTCTTTTTTTGTCTTTTATTTTATTTATTTAATTATTTTATTGAGGTCATATTGGCTTATAATATTGTGTAATTTCAGGTGTACATTATTATATATCAGTTTTTGTATTGACTGCATTGTGCTCACCACCAATAGTCTAGTTTTTATCCGTCACCATACATATGTGCCACTTTACCCCTTTCGCCCTTCCCCCACCCCCTTCCCCTCTGGTAACTTCTTTTTTTTTTTTTTTTTTTTTAATTTTTTGTTTATTGCAGTAACATTGGTTTATAACATTGTAAAAATTTCAGGTGTACATCATTATACTTCTATTTCTGCATAGATTACTTCATGTTCACCACCAAAATACTAATTACAACCCATCACCACACACATGTACTGAATTATCCCTTTCACCCTCCTCCCTCCCCACTTCCCCTCTGGTAACCACCAATCCAATCTCTGTCTCTATGTGTTTGTTTATTGTTGTTGTTACCTACTACTTAATGAAGGAAATCATATGGTATTTGACCTTCTCCCTCTGACTTATTTCACTTTGCATTATACCCTCAATGTCCATCCATGTTGTCAAAAATGCCTGGATTTCATCGTTTCTTATGGCTGAGTAGTATTCCATTGTGTATATATACCACAGCTTCTTTATCCATTCGTCCCTTGATGGGCACTTAGGTTGCTTCCAAGTCTTGGCTATTGTGAATAACGCTGCAATGAACACAGGGGTGCATGTACCTTTACAAATTTGTGTTTTCAAGTTCTTTGGATAAATACCCAGCAGTGGAATAGCTGGATCCTATGGTAGTTCTATCCTTGATTTTTTGAGGAATCTCCATACCGTTTTCCATAGTGGTTGCACAGTTTGCACTCCCACCAGCAGTGTATGAGAGTTCCCTTCTCTCCACATCCTCTCCAACACATGTTGTTTCCTGTCTTGTTAATTATAGCCATTCTGACGGGCGTGAGGTGATATCTCATTGTAGTTTTGATTTGCATTTCCCTGATAGTGATTTTGAACATCTTTTCATGTGTCTGTTGGTCATCTGTATATCTTCTTTGGAGAAATGTCTGTTCAGGTCTTTTGCCCATTTTTTAATTGGGCTGGTAGTTTTTTTGTTGTTGAGATGTATGAGTTCTTTACATATTTTGGAGATTAAGCCCTTATCAGATGTATGGTTTGCAAATATCTTCTCCCAATTGTTAGGTTGTCTTTTCGTTTTGTTGATGGTTTCCTTTGCTGTACAGAAGCTTTTTAGTTTGACGTAGTCCCATTGTTTATTTTTTCTATTGTTTCTCTTGCCCGGTCAGACATGGTGCTTGAAAAGATGTTGCTAAGACCGATGTTGAAGAGTGTACTGCCTATGTTTTCTTCTAGAAATTTGATAGTTTCAGGTCTTACATTCAAGTCTTTAATCCATTTTGAGTTAATTTTTGTGTATGGTGTAAGGTAAGGGTCTACTTTCATTTTTTTGCATGTGGCTATCCAGTTTTCCCAACACCATTTGTTGAAGAGACTTTCTTTTCCCCATTGTATGTTCTTGGCTCCTTTGTCAAAGATTAGCTGTCCATAGATGTGTGGGTTTATTTCTGGGCTTTCAATTCTATTCCATTGATCTGTGTGTCTGTTTTTGTGCCAGCACCATGTTGTTTTGGTTACTATAGCTTTGTAGTATATTTTGAAATCAGGGAGTGTGATACCTCCAGCTTTGTTCTTTTTTCTCAGGATTCCTTTAGCTATTCAGGGTCTTTTGTTGTTCCATATAAATTTTAGGATTCTTTGTTCTATTTCTGTGAAAAATGTTGTTGGAACTTTGATAGGGATTGCATTGAATCGATAGATTGCTTTAGGAAGTATGGACATCTTAACTATGTTAATTCTTCCAATCCAAGAGCACGGAATATCTTTCCATTTCTTTGTGTCTTCTTCAATTTCTTTCAGCAATGTTTTATAGTTTTTGGTGTACAGATCTTTCACCTCTTTGGTTAACTTTGTTCCTAGGTATTTTATTCTTTTTGTTGCAATTGTAAATGGGATGGTATTCTTAATTTCTCTTTCTGCTACTTCGTTGTTAGTGTACAGAAATGCAACTGATTTTTGTATGTTGATATGTATCCTGCAACTTTACCATATTCGTTCATTACTTCTAAAAGTTTTCTGGCGGATTCTTTAGGGTTTTCTATATATAAAATCATGTCATCTGCAAATAGTGACAGTTTCACTTCTTCCTTTCCAATTTGGATCCCTTTTATTTCTTTCTGTGGCCTGATTGCTCTGGCTAGGACTTCCAGTACTATGTTAAACAGGAGTGGTGACAGTGGGCATCCTTGTCTGGTTCCTGTTCTTAGAGGGATAGAGTTTTTATCATAAATGGATGCTGTATCTTGTCGAATGCTTTCTCTGCATCTATTGAGATGATCATGTGATTTTTATTCTTCATTTTATTAATGTGGTGTATTACGTTGATTGATTTGCGAATGTTGAACCATCCCTGCATACCTGGAATAAATCCCACTTGATCACGGTGTATAATATTTTTAACGTATTGTTGTATGCGATTTGCTAGTATTTTGTTGAGGATTTTTGCGTTGATGTTCATCAGTGATATTGGCCTGTAATTTTCTTTTTTTGTGTTGTCCTTGTCTGGTTTTGGTATCAGGGTAATGTCAGCTTCGTAGAATGAGTTAGGGAGCTTCCCCCCCTCCTCAATTTTTTGGAAGAGTTTGAGAAGAATAGGTATTAAGTCTTCTTTGAATGTTGGGTAGAATTCACCAGGGAAGCCGTCTGGTCCTGGACTTTTATTTTTGGGGAGGTTTTTGATTACTGTTTCGATCTCCTTACTGGTGATTGGTCTATTCAAATTCTCTACTTCTTCTTGATCCAGTTTTGGAAGGCTGTATGATTCTAAGAATTTATCCATTTCTTCCAGATTGTCAAATTGGTTGGCATATAGCTTTTCATAGTATTCTCTTATAATCTTTTGTATGTCTGAGGTGTCTGTTGTAACCTGCCCTCTTTCATTTCTGATTTTACTTATTTGTGCCTTCTCTCTTTTTTTCTTGGTGAGTCTAGCTAAAGGTTCGTCAATTTTGTTGATCTTTTCAAAGAACCAGCTCTTGGTTTTATTAATTTTTCTATTTTTTTAGGTCTCTATTTCATTTATTTCTGCTCTGATTTTTATTATTTCCCTTCTTCTACTGATTTGGGGCTTTGTTTGTTCTTCTTTTTCCAGTTCCTTTAGGTGCATTGTTAGATTGTTTGAGATTTTTCTTGTTTGTTGAGATAGGCCTGTATCGCTATAAACCTCCCTCTTAGGACCACTTTTGCTGTATCCCATAAGTTCCGGCATGTCATATTTTCATTTTCATTTGTCTCCAGGTATTTTTTGATTTCTTCTTTGATTTCTTCGTTAACCCAGTCGTTGTTCAGTAGCCTTTTGTTTAATCTCCACGTATTTGTGGCTTTTCTGATTTTCTTCCTATAGTTGATTTCTAGTTTCATACCGTTGTGGTCAGAAAAGATGCTTGGTATTATTTCAATCTTCTTAAATTTATGGAAACTTGTTTTGTGGCCTAATATGTGATCAATCCTGGAGAATGTTCCATGTGCCTTTGAAAAGAATGTGTAATCTTCAGTTTTTGGATGGAATGCTCTGTATATATCTACTAGGTCCATCGGTTCTAGTGTGTCGTTTAAGGCCAATGTTTCCTTATTGATCTTCTCTTTGGATGATCTATCTGTTGGTGTAAGTGGAGTGTTAAAGTCCCCTACTATTATTGTGTTACTGTCTATTTCTATGTCTGTTAATAATTGCTTTATATATTTAGGTGCACCTACATTGGGTGCGTAGATATTTACAAGTGTTATATCCTCTTGTTGGATTGTTCCCTTGATCATTATGTAATGCCCTTCTTTGTCTCTTTTTACAGTTTTTGTTTTAAAGTCTATTTTGTCTGATATGAGTACTGCTACCCCAGCTTTCTTTTCATTGCCATTTGCGTGGAGTATCTTTTTCCATCCCTTCACTTTCAGTTTGTGAGTGTCTTTAGGTCTGAAGTGTGTCTCTTGTATGCAGCATATATATGGGTCTTGTTTTTTTATCCAATCAGCCACCCTATGCCTTTTAATTGGAGCATTTAGTCCATTGATGTTTAAAGTAGCTACTGATAAGTATGTACTTACTGCCATTTTTTAACTTTTTTTTTCTCAGTGTTTTAGTAGTCCTTTTCTGTTCCTTTCTTCTTCTATACAGAATTGATGGTCACTTTAGTTTGACCTCTGTCTGAAAGCTCTACTCTTTAACTCCCCTCCTCTCTCATGTTTTTGATATCACATCTAACCTCTTTTTTGTGCATTTGTATCCATTACGTTCTTATCATGGAAATAGATAATTTTTCCTATTCGTGGTCTTCTCTTTTCCCCTTAAATCAGTCCCTTTAACATTTCTGTAGCACTGGTTTCTTGGTGACAAACTCCTCTAATTTTTGCTTGTCTGGGAAATTTTTGATCTCTCCTTCCATTTTGAATGATAACCTTGCTGGGTAGAGTATTCTTGGCTGTAAGTTTTTTCCTTTTAGCACTTTAATGTTATTTATTTATTTATTTTTCCCCCAAAGCCCCAGTAGATAGTTGTATGTCATAGCTGCACATCCGTCTAGTTGCTGTATGTGGGACGCAGCCTCAGCATGGCAGGACAAGCGGTGCATCGGTGCGCGCCCGGGATCCGAACCCCGGTCGCCAGCAGCGGAGTGCGTGCACTTAACCGCTAAGCCACAGGGCCAGCCCTAGCACTTTAAATATATCGTGCCATTCTCTTCTAGCCTGTAAGGTTTCTGCTGAGAAGTCAGCTGATAGCCTTATAGGGTTTCCTTTGTATGTAACTTGACATTCTCTTGCGGCTTTTAGTATTCTCTCTTTATCTTTAATTCTGGACATTTTGATTATGATGTGTCTTGGTGTGGGCCTCTTTGGGTTTATCTTGTTTGGGGCTCTCTGTGATTCCTGTACCTGGATGTCTGCTTCCTTCCTTAGGTTAGGGAAGTTTTCATCTATTATTTCCTGAAATAGATTCTCTGCCCCCTTGTCTTGCTCTACTCCTTCCGGGACACCTATAACATGGATGTTAGTGTGCTTGATGTTGTCCCAGAGGTCCCTTAGACTGTCCTCACTCTTTTTAATTCTTTTCTCTTTTACCTGTTCACCTTGGGTAATTTCTTCTAGTCTTTTGTCCAGCTCACAGATCCGTTCTTCTGTATCCTCTACTCTGCTTTTGAGTCCCTCTAATGAATTTTTCATTTCCAGTATTGTATTCTTCATTTCTGATTGGTTCTTTTTTATATCTTCCATTTCTTTGTTGACATTCTCACTGAGTTCATCTATTCTTCCCCCCAGATCAGTGAGCATCCTTAACACTCTTTGTTTGAACTCTCTGTCGGGTAGGTTGCTCATTTCTGTTTCACTTAGTTCCTTTTCTGGGGTTTTGTCCTGTTCCCTTACTTGAAATGTATTCTTTTGCCTCCTCATTTTGCCTCCTTCCCTGTGCTTGTGTCTACGTATTAGATAGGTCAGCTACATCTCCTGCTCTTGGATAGGTGACCTTATGTAAGTGATGCCTTAGGAGTCTTCCACTGTGCTTCCCTCAGTTCTCAGTGTTCCAGGGGTGACCCCTATGTGGGCTACGTGTGTCCTTCTGTTGTGGCCTGTTTGCTCTCCCTGTAGGCACCCAGGGAGGCCGAGTTATGCTCCTGGCCAGCTGTTGTAATGCTCAGCTGCTTGTAGTTGTTGTGGGCCCTTCAGTCTCTTTATCAGGTGTGGGGAGCCCCAGCACAGTTGGCTGCAAGTTCTAATACCACATTTGTGTTGCAGTATTTCTTTTAAGTGAGTAGGCCCCCAGTGTGGCAGTTTGTTAGGCTCAGGGCCTTACAATTGTTGTAATCCTCTAGCCTATTAGGTCTCTTGTCAGCTCTCTGAGGATTGCAGCTGGGTGGGGCTGGCCTCAGGCACAGGAGCACCCAATTGTTTCAGGCTTTGGAAGGTGGGGCAAACCCCCTATGTGGGTCTTTGAGAAGCACAAGTCTTCTGCAGCTGACAAGCCCTGCTGCTCACAGGTCCACACACACAGTCAACACAGTCCTGCCCCGTGCACGCACCCTGACCTCCCGAAGCGGACCCAGTCTCTCCATGGCAGGAGCCCCACACACTCCGCCACAGCCCCACACTCTCCACCCCCTCCACCCATGCACAGGTGTGCACACCCTGTCCTGCTAAAGTCGGCTCAGTTGCCAGGCTGCAGAGAATCCAGTCACCAATCTATGCAGGCCCACAAGTTGCCTGAGGGCTTGTTGTTGGGTGGGGCCAGTGTCTAGGGTGGGCTGCCTGCCCTGGCTGAGCTGGATTAAATCGCTGCTCTAGCGGGTGGGGCAGACCCTGGGCTAGCAGCCCTCAGGGAGAACTCCAATGGCGTCTGTGTCAGCACACCCACACCAGGCCACAACAATGGCCGCCGCCAATGTCCCAGTCCCTGGAGAGGTCTCACCCCTCACCGAGATGCACTCAGGGCCTATTAGGTGAGTCTCCTTTCACCACAGCACTGTGCACCTTTCTTTCTGGTGATTTTAGGATGCTTTCTGAAACGGGTGAGTTTGCGCACGGGCCCTTTAAGAGCCGGTTTTAGTTTCTTTGTGAACTAGCTTTTCTGGGGGTACTCCCCAGTGCTTTAGTAGCAGCAAAGTCAGATATTATGCTGCTGGTCTCGATTGTGCTGGGTCCACAAAATGCCTACAGCTGGGGCGCTCCCCGGCTCAGGGCCCCACGCCTCCAGGGAGGCTGCGTACCTGTGGGCTGCTACCGGCGGCCGTGAAGCTGGCGGCTTGTGAAGGTGGAATACAAATTAAAACAATGATGAGATGCCATTACACACCTATCAGAATGCCTCCTATCTGGAACACTGATAGTGTCAAATGCTGGCAAGGTTGTGGAGCAATAGGAACTCTCATTCATTGCTGGTGGGAGTACAAAATGGTACAGCCACTTTGGAAGACAGATTGGCAGTATCTTACAAAACTAAAAATACCCTTACTGTATGAACCAGCCATCATGCTCCTTGGTGTTTATCCAAAGGAGTTGAAAACTTATGTCCACACAAAAACCTGCATATGTTTATAGTTGCCAAAACTTGGAAGTAACCAAGATGTCTTTCAGTAGGTGAAAGGATGAACAAACTATGGTACATCCACACAGTGGAATAGTATTCACTGCTAAAAAGAAATGAGTTATCAAGCCATGAAAAGACCTGGAAGAAGTTTAAACGCATATTATTAAGTGAAAGAAGCCAATCTGAACAGGCTACATGCCATATGATCCCAACTATATGACATTCTGGAAAAGGTAAAACTATGGAGACAGTAAAAAGATCAGTGGTTGCCAGGGGTTGGGGCGGGGAGGATGAATAGGTGGAGCACAGAGGATTTTTAGGGCAGTGAAAATACTCTGTATGATATCATAATTATGGGTTTATATATTTGTCATCATATATTTATCCAAACCTATAGAATGCACAACACCAGAAGTGAACCTTAATATAAACTACGGACTATGGGTGATTATTATGTGTTAATGTAGGTTCATCAATTGTAGCAAATGCACTACTCATGGGAGATATTGAGAGTGGGGGGCACTATTCATCTGTGGGGCAAGTATATGGGAACTTTCTCTGTACCTTCCCCTTAATTTTGCTGTGAACCTTAAACTGTTCTAAAAAAGTAAAGCATTAATGAAAAAAAATTATACCAATGGGAAGAAAAAATAAAGTACTAGCAAGCAACTAGCAACCAAGATTTGAAGCTTAAGAAAGAGAATCGTTCGTTGATCTTTTCTCCAAGTATCCATTCATTTCTTCAACAACCTTGCTTTAATGAATGAGACCTACTCTCCGTCCTTTCAGCGCTCACAGCCTATCAGTGACACAGACATGTAAAGAAACACTTTCAGTAGTGTGTAACAGGTAACACAGGGCTGGGGGTGATTAACTCTGCAGCGTGGAGGTGGAGGTATAGATAGGTGGAGCTCAAGCCACAGACTGATTTGGGAGACAGCCTTGAGGTGACAAGAGATAAAACGGAATGAGATCATCCTTGAGTCTGAGCATCAAGAAATAAAAAGAAGTGGTTTAAAGCCTCAAAAAAATTAGTAGCATTGCCAAGAAATATAGAAGTTTGTGAATGAATGCCCGCATTTTGACATTATGAATTAAGAAACACAAATAGACCAAAAGTGACATGTTTTTGGTGAGTGTGACAATTTTTTTTTTTTTTTAAGTATTTGAATCTGGAGCTAGACTGATTAAACTTGCTCTGCCATGCAATAACTGTGTGGATTGGGGCAAATAACTCTCTTTTTCAAAGCTCAATTTCCTCCACTAAAAGGCAATTATAATAGCACCTCCCTCAGAAGGGTAGAAGAATTAAAATACGTATGTATCTTAAAACCTGTGCCTGGTATGTTTGAGGGAAAGAAGGGGCAGCTTGGCTGGAACAGTATCAGCAGGAGGGAGAGTGAGAGGGAGAGGGGATGAGAGAGGTGAGAGGTGACCAGGGCTTTTACTTTGAGTGAAACAGGAAGCCACTGGAGTGTTTTCAGCAGTGCAGTGACAAGATCTGACGTGTTTGAAATGGATCACGCTGCTGGTGTTTTGTGTACGAAGAATAGGGTGCAAGGGTGGAATCAGGGAGACCTGTTAAGAGGCTATTGCAATACTGCAGAGGAGAAATGATGGTATCTTAGACCAGGAATTAGTGCTGAGAGAACCGAAGTGAACATTCGTGCAGGGATTATTTATGCCCAAAGGTTACTTGTCATCATGGTAAGTCTAGGAAATTCCAATATGCAGCTAGGTTGCTTTATACCGTCTCCCTACCCTATAATTATGAAATAGTAGCACGTTGCTATACAATTTGCTTACTTTCTTTAGCAACAAACATATTTGTTTCAGATATCATTTAGTGGTAGTAGGTGAGCTAAGTCTGGTTCGTTATTACCAAATGAGAAAGCTACAGATGACTGAGGCTAGGGCTCATGACTAATTGGCAAAATCTGGCATGAATAAATAAAACATTTCCAAATTTTACTACTTATTTCAAACAAGCATGTGATTTGACCACATCAAAAACTATATTAAACATAACTGATAATATATAACGGAGATTTTTTTTAAGAAGTTTTATTTATTCCAATGTTGAGGGTAACTGTTTCTTCCTTCTAACAGACGGAGTGGGAGTGAAGAGTCGTAAGCAAAATTTGAAATTTGCGAAAACCATATCTCTATACTGTTCACCTCCTGTTTATAGATAGGTAAGAGGGGGAAAATGGTAAGAGTCATAGAAGACAGCCTGTTTAGAAGAGTTTGTTAAGTCTACTTCAAAAGTTCAAAGGAAGGCATGGAGCTGCATGTATGAGGCATGACTAAGTTACTTTGCCTAAGAAAGTGTGAGGAATAGGTTTTGAAATTACTGAGAGGGAAAGGAGTAAAGAGGAGCAGGGAGAGACTGGGAAGGCTAAAGTCAATTGGAGAAAAATGATTCAAAGAAATATTTAAAAGATGTATGACTAATTTTTTCAATTCCAAATTGTTTTCCTTGTCATGATGTGAATCTCTCTCCACTTTCCTTAATTTCTTGTGAAGTCCACATTGCAAGTTTAATGCCTTCTCTAAGTGGTGATGGTGCTGATGTGTGTAATCAAACAAAAATGTCTGGGATCCACATATGAGACAATTAGTGAAGAGGTCAACAAGTGGAAATACTATGACAGAAGCGAGAATTTGGAGCCAGTGGTGACTAGGTAAACATTAGACATCTGGCCCCTGTGATCTCCAAAGAGATTTGGGGACACGTGGATCTCATTGCACAGGTAGTGGATTTTGAGCTAATCTGATTTGGATCTCAAGAAACAGGGTACTTTGGCTATCATTTGAGTTAATGCTTCAGCTGGGCATTTATAACCTGAAATGATTGTGTTTTGGGGATGGGATAATCAAGGGGTAAGTGAGTCCCACTTACCGAATTGGACAGGTCAGCTGTCAACCTCAGGGGCTTTTCAGGGCCTCTAATTCTGTGGTTCTCCAACTTGACTGAGCATTAAAATCACATTGGTGGCTTTGAAAAAATGCCAATGTTTGAACTCCATCGAAAACCAATTAAATAAGAATTTTATGTTCAGTCAAGTTTAAGAACCACAGTGGGTATCAAATAACGGTAGAACAATTCACCCTAGAACATCCTAGCCTGTGATTCCTGTTTTTCTGCCAACCAATCAATCATTAGTCAGTGAGCGTGGGGCAACGGGACCATATATGGATCTCCAGCCAGGTAGAAGTTGATTTATGAAAAATAGTAAATGTGGAATACTGATGTATGAGGCATGGTTCTATCTTTAAAGAATTTATAATGAAATTAAAGGAATTAGGTTTATACATGACAAATAGCTATCAACAGTGCTCTGTGATTTCAAACATTAGAATAATAATATAGGGCATGGTTATCAGGAATTACTTTAAGGAGGAAAGTGTATCTGGGTTACTCAGTAATTACTGTTTCTTGCTTTAGGAGGACCTTAGTAGACAGCTATTGTAGAGGGATAGGATTGATTACTTTTCAAATATCTGGAAATCCCATTATTATTGAAACAATGCCCCAGCTTCTAGAAATTGTGTTGTAAATAGGTGGACATGATGGAAGTGTTGCAAACTATAAAGACTAATTTTCATGAATAGAGTATTATGTTGTTAATCAAATAAATCTTATGGCAAAATTAATCAGATAGCATACATAATTGTCATTATTCTTTATAGTAATTAAGGAGAAATAATAATCCATTTACATAAATGGTAATAATTACTATTGTTTTATGCAATTAAAAACATTTGGTTTTTCTCTTCTTTATTGTCCAGTTTATATAATCCACAGCATAGTGGTGCAGAGCCACAGCTCTGGAGCTGAACCTCCTGGGTTTGGGTCCCGGATCCTCTGTCTCTTATGTGACCTTGAATGGTGTACTTAATCTCCATCTCCTGTTTCCTCATAAAAATGCGGTAATTGGTGCCGGCCCGGTGGCGTAGTGGTTAAGTTCATACACTCTGCTTCGGTGGCCCAGGGTTCATAGATTCTGATCCTGGGCACAGACCTAGGCACTGCTTATCAAGCCATGTTGTGGCAGGCTTCCCACATATAAAATGGAGGAAGATGGGCACAGATGTTAGCTCAGGGCCAATCTACCTCAGCAAAAAGAGAAGGATTGACAACAGATGTTAGCTCAGGGCTAATCTTCCTCACCAGAAATTAAAAAAAGGGAGAGTACTAATACTATTTTTTGTAAAAATTGCCATGGGGATTGAATTAGGTAATAAATGAAAAGCACTTAAAATAAATGAAAAGTGTCTGTCATGTAGTCTGTCCTCAATAAGTGTTAGCTATTAGTGTTATCTCTAATTTTTCTTGAAATCATATATTAATTAGTGATCATCATTATCATTCATAAACACAACAGAAACTAAAAAATAGAGGGTTACTTTATTTAAATTTTATTTAAATTAAAATATTTTTAAAATTTAAATTAATAACTATGGTCTTCAGTCTCCACTGAAATAGTCATACAAGCTGTAACCTTTGGCAAGTTCATCATCCCTTCTGTGCCTCAGTCTCTCACCTCTACAATGGGGATAATCATACTTCATACCTCAAAGGATTGTTGTGAGGATTAAATAACGTATGCAAAGCACTTAAAACAATACCTGGCAAGAATTGAGCACTGTGTGTTAGCTATTATTCTTATGATTATCATTATTTTTATGACTGTGCTCCATTCATGATCTTCCACTTTGCTATTCCCATGGTTCTCCAGCCCCGAGGGCTCCTTTAGTGGATCCCCTCTACCCATGTTAATTTCCCTGGTTGCTTGTGAGCTTAAGGCAGCAGAAAATGACTACCAGCTAGTTAATAGCATTTTGACTGGAACTCATTCTTATAGAATGTCCTGGGAATTTACATTTTAAGCCTTTTATCACTAATATTCTCCTGTTGAAGGATATTCTCTAAGTGTAGGTAACGAAGAGCCAAATCTCATCCTCACTGCCTTTCAGTGTTGTGAATATTGAGAGTGTAGGGATAGAGTGGGGATGAAGGGGAGATCCTATCCTTGAACTTGGCTCCATTCTATATCTAAGGTCAGTGCAAAGGAAATGTTTCTCTTTCCTTTAGAAGAAGGGAGAATGGCTTTTAGCTCTTTGACACAAAATCTGGAGTGGGAATAATTGAAGATGGCAAAAATGAACTTGACCGACTCCATAATTTTTCCAGAGGTTGGCACTATTTATACTTCTCTTTGTTAGGCAAATAGAAGCTGTGGCAATGGTACTATAAGTCTTGTGTGGCCATGTACACACCTTAGGAAAATTATGACGATGACAGCAATTTGTAGAAAATATACCATCAAAACAGGTTTTCCATCACAGGAAAGGAGAACTCATCTTCTTAACATTTTAGTAGCAAGAATATTCTGATAAGACTAAATAGGTGAATCGTAGCATTCCATTCTCAAAATAATGAACTTGGGCAGCATTTCTGTAGTAAATTTAAATCTAATCTGCATTATTAAATAAAAGATGATAGTGCTCTATTTTGTTTTCCCTGCATTTAAGAATAGGTCTCTTTTATATAATGGAAGAGAATGAAAAGAACAGACATAGTATTTTAAAAACAGCACCCTAAGGATTTTTAAAAACCAGAAAATTGAAATAACTTTGTAAAGATGGCATTATATCATTTTTAGAATTTTTAAAAAGCTTCTTTCATTAAAAATCTCCCCCAAACTGCATTCCTTATAAAAGAAATTACTCTACTCATTTTTATTAGTTTAGCATTAATGTCAGTACTCAGGTTTATAAGTGCAGTATTAGAAAAACAATGGATTAATGATAGATGTCATATGATGCTTTTATATCTCATATTATGTTTGAGTCCTCATTGCTTTTCTCTGTTGCTTTAATTCCTAATCACTCTTTCCCAAATAGGGAGCATCTGCCAATTTCATTATATGGGAACTTAATAATACTTAATTAAAATACAAAGCTCTAGTTGCCATCTACACATTTAATTGAATGTGATTTAAATGAAACAATAATGGAAAGTATCAGATAGTTCATATATATTTCTGTTTGAAAAAGGATAATATCTTGACTCTTTCTTCAGAGTAACCATAGGTTTTGTAATTTTATCTATATTATAAAAAGAAACTTTGCAAAATATTATTGGTTTTTTTCTCCTTCTAGTACTTAAAGCTACATCTTACTGTATCTTTTCAAATATTAACTTTTTTTGGACATTCAAAGCAATGGCATTACATTTTTATGTATCTTAAGATTTATTCTAGACATGTTTGTAATGGTTTCAAAATATTCATCTACAATGCCTAATAAGATTAAATATGCTTTTACTAATTACTTTTTGCTTGCAAATTTTGTTGAAAAGAGTAACTATATGACCATCTGTTAAAAGAATATCTTTAGGTAGAAGTAATGATTATCAATTAGTTACTAGTTACCCTAGAAAAGAAAGAATAGGAATAATCATGGCAGAAGAATTCAGATGCCAGAAACTCTTGTTTACTTCTTTTTTTCCCCTTTATATCCAATAGTAATTTTTGTAAAACAAACGGCCAAGTATAGACATATGGATCACAGAAGAAAAAGATTGAAAGAGGCCTTGAGTTTAGAAATATGTATTTTATAAAAAAGTTTGAAAGTGATCTTCAGTATATGTCCTTTATTTTATCATATTTGCTTCAGAACATTTTTAAAAATAATACATTATAAACTCAGTTAATGTCTCTTTTGTGCTCTTTCTCTAATTCTCCATCATCAGTCTCTATTAACATGAAGTTGCTATTTAGTTTAGCTCCCCACAGTTTTATACTTTTATAACATCATTATAAAATAAATATCCAGGAACAGTTCATTGTGAATTTTTTGCATTTTAAAAATGTATATGCATATTCTAGTTTATTTTCATTCCTGTATGGTAGTACATTGTAGGTGGCAAACCAAGACGGGGGCAGAGGGAGAGCAGATGGTGGGTGGGAACTGTGTGCCAGTGGGGAGTAGTAGTTTATCACTGCCTTTGTTTAGAATTGCCAACTTCTTGTTGGTTTTATTGTTGTTTTTAAATTTTTTACAGACAATATTCCCCCTTATTGCTTGCACTCAAGAAGAACACTCCCACTATCCTCCTCCCACACTCCAGTATGCCACTGCAGAGTATGAATATGCTATAATTTCACAATTCCTTCTCTTTTTGTGATCATGTGAGTCAGTGCTACTCAAAATCCATGGTCTGCAAACTGCTTATACCTGGTTGGTGAAGAGATAAGGAGCTTGCACCACAGTGTACACTGATCTAGTGTTTTCTTCATCCAGAAAAATCATGCTATAAAACAAAACTGTATGTATAAATGAGGTAGTCTAGCTGAACCAGAGTATGTGTAATGATTTGCCTTCTTTAGCAAGCTCCTTGCAGCAGGATGGCAACGAATATTGACAGAGCTGTTCTAGCCAGTACTAGGCACTTTGAGGAGCACTGATTTAGGATGGTTGCAATTTTTCTTACATATTACTCAAATTCAGAGAATATGCTTCTATATGCTTGGTATATGAATGCAAGAGTTTCTCTGAGCTTGTTCATAGTTAAGAATTGCTGGGAATTGGGTGAGGTTCATAGTCAGCTTTACTACCTATCAGTAAATTGCTTTCCAAAGGGGTTGTACCAGCTTACCCTCCGACCAGCATGCTGCAAGTTTAAACTTTCCCCAAACCTTATCGATAGTTACAAATGTCAGACTTTTCTTTTCCACTTGAATGGGTATAGAATGGTTTCTCTCTGCTGATTTACCTTACATTTCCATGATTCCTAGAGTAGTTGTTCATCTTCTCATGTTGGCCTTTCAACTTTACTCTTGAATTACATGTTTTTTTCCTTTTTGATTTGGAGAATTAATAAATTTTATATTTCAAATAAATATCTGTTGTTAAGACTGTAAATATCTTCTCCCAAACTCTTGTTATATTTTTATTCTGTTTATATATTTTTTTCTTTTGATCTTACAAAAAGTTTGGTTTATTTTGATGTAGTCAAATTCATCAATCTTTTCCTTTACGATTTAAAAACATTTTCTTTTTCAAGATATACTTTTCTATTCCAAGGTTATAGATTCTCCATATTGTCACCTATGTTTAAAAGTTATAAAATTTTCATATTCACAATTTTAATCCACTTTCTGTTTGGAGTGAGGTCAGGATCTAATTTTATTTTATCTTTTCATATGGATAGAAATATGTGTTCTGATGCTATTGAAAAAAATTAATACATACTCTTGACTCATGAATTTATAATGCTGAATCCTGCATATAAATTAAATTTGAATATCTATGCATTATGTCCTGTTATCTTCACAATATTTTGGCCATTGTGAATTTTGCTGATCTTGCACCTATAACCTGCTGTTTTATTTACGTCCTATCTGATGGGGTAGGGCCTCAGTCCTATGGATTTTCTGCAAAATTATCTTGTTTATTCTTACATATTTTCATTTTCATATGTGTTTTAGAATTGGTTTACATAATTCAACAAATTCTGTTGGGATATTTCTTGCATTTAATTTACAGATTAATCAGAGTAAAATTGATATCTTTAGAATTTTAGTCTTGCTATCCATGCCATATCTCTCTATGAAATCAAATCTTCTCTGCCCTCAATAGCTTTAAAATTTTTTACACTGAAATATTTTGCATCTCTTTCCTTAGAACTATTACTCAGTGTTTTTTGGTTTTCTGTTGCTATTGTGAAATTCTTGTTTTACTACTACATTTTACATTTGGATGTGCCTCTGTATATGATTATTTTATGTTGCTTTTATAATCAGTTAACTTGCTGAATTATCTTAGCTGTAACAATTTAAAATACATTGACTTGGATTTTATAGATAGGCAACCATATTGTCTATAAATTGCAACAATTGTGTCTTTTATTTCCATTTTTTTTCCTCTTACTTTACCTGTCATATTGCATTGCCTAACATCATCAGTATATTGTTATCTTCTTCTTCATCAGTTTAAAGGGACTATTTCTAGTTTTTCACTATCTAATATGATATTTGCTGCAGAGTTTTTGCATAAATCCTTTGTAGTAGCCATGAGAATGCACCCTGCAGACTTAATATTATATGGAATGGTGGATAATTGACCAGGGGCCCCAGCTGCTGTGCTCTGAAATTCATTGCTATGTTCGCTCTGAGACTACACTTCCCATGGGCTGCTGCCAGCCAATGACTGAGCATGGAAGGATACTAAATTAGGTCAATTCCTAGGAGACATGAGACTACTGATGACCAACTTTGGCTTCAGGGTTCCCTGACAATCTTGCTGAATATTCTGTAAACTACCCAACAGTCTACGACACTGACACCAAACCTCTTAACCTCAGGGCCATGCCTGATGCACAGTAAGCCAATCACTGAGACACCAGTGCTTGGAGATGGAGAAAAGTTTATTCTAATTGGCCAAAATGAGAAGATGGGAAAAGACGTTCTCTCAGATCTGCCTTGACAAAAAAGGAAGCAGGGGATCTTTATAGGGCTGAAGGGCTTGGGAGGAAAGCAAAGGGAAGTCCGTGTTTCTTTCACTTCAGATAAGTTCTTGAGCAACCAGACTTCTTGGCGTCAGCAGCAGCTAAGCGCTGGTTATCTGTAGTCGTAACTTCCTTAAAGGCATTCTTTTTCCTCTGCAAAACAAGCTCATAAATCTTTGTGATCCTTGAGTCACCCCTTTGGTTAGACAAGAAAACAACAAGTTAGCAAGCTATAATTATGCGCAGGCCGTGAAGCAAGCATTTGGGTTCAACAAATACAACTAATAGGGACTAAGGTTATTTATTAACTTCTTTTCATCTTTGTCTATGGTGGGAACAAGGTCGGAGGGTAACCACATTCTTATGAAATATTTACAGTAACCCCCAGGTACCCAGCTTCAATGCTACCACAGGATCTTTCCTCCTTCTCTCCTTTACTCAAGGTCAGATTTGCCTCATGGTCTGCTAGCTCTCCCAGCCTCCTGGCTCCCTTCCCATCTTCTCTCATACAGGCATTTAATAAAATCCTTGCACATTTAATCCTATCCTGGTCTCTCCTTCTCAGAAGACCCCAAGGAAACATAACCTTTATTTTCCCTTCATTCCTACTACTGTAGGAGTTTTTAACTCTCATTTCCTTCTAGTAGGTGAATTCAATATTTTGACTCATGTCATCAGTACTTCTTTTTAGAGGAGTAGATCGATTAGAACTTTATTTGCTTCTCCTTATACTTCATCTGCCCTCTCTCAGGGACTTTTTGTTTTTTTCTATTTGTATAACTGCTTGCTTAAAGTTGGAGAGACTTATATGTGTTGATTATTATCCATAGTTTTCGCTCCATCTTTTTTCCTTCTGGGAAGAATGGTGAGACCCGGCAATTTTCCTGTTTTAAGTGGGTTTCTATTTTTTCTTGTTAATGGCAAATGTTTTCTCCTGGGCTCCCTACCCATGCTTCTCAGTCTGTTTCCCTCCAAGTTGTTTGTAGGGTATCAATACATATTTTCAAGATAATGTTAACTCATTGTCCTCCCACATAGCTTCTAGGGTGGAGGAGTAACTATGTGTGGATGTTTGATATCTTCTTTCTGTTTATCATTAGATTGCTCATCTCACAATTTATGAAATGCACTTGCATCCTATCTTATTATGAATGCTGCTTTATGTTTTTTCAGTTGTTTACCTAAATTTTTTGTTACTCTTCTTGAATGTAGGGAAAGAATCTTTTGTAATCCTCCTTCTAGAGTGCTGTTATCCCCCAAAGTTACTTCAATACTGTTTTAGCATGCAATAAAAATGAAAACAATGAGATTATATTAATTCCACATGAAGAATCAATTTTGAAGTAAATGATTTTTTCTTTTTTTTCTTTTTTTTTTTAAAGATTTTATTTATTTATTCCCCCCCCCCCAAAGCCCCAGTAGATAGTTGTATGTCATAGCTGTACATCCTTCTAGTTGCTGTATGTGGGACGCGGCCTCAGCATGGCCGGAGAAGTGGTGCGTCGGTCCGTGCCCAGGATCCAAACCCAGGCCGCCAGCAGCGGAGCGCGCGCACTTAACCGCTAAGCCACGGGGCTGGCCCAAATGATTTTTTCTAATTAGAAGCTCTCCTTTGTTATATCAGAAATACCATCCAAGCCAGCACCTTCAATTACAAAATTTGAAGAATGACACTAATTGCTTGCAGAAGTAGAATTCTAACGGACATGCCTGCCAACTGTTAGTAAATTTACTGCAGTGCAAATGTGTTTTCAGAATATTACATTGAAATCTATTTAGGAAAGGACAGGGAATCTCCAAAAGACCTTCATACAAGTCTACACTTCAAAAATCTCATACTATGAGTGAGTCAAATTCAAGCGAGAGTGAATATAGGCATTAAGTGGATGTCTTTGTGCAGAATTATTAGATCAGGATGTCAAAGCCTGGGAGTATTGGTTCAGAACATCTGGGCTGACTGGCCTTCACGGTGAGCAGAAGGCAGGGAATAAATTCTCAGCCTAGGATACATATAATCCACATAACAGAGAAAGAAAACAAAACTTTAGTCAATTTAGTAAAGTGAACTGACATGATAAACTCCCCCGTATCAGACCCACGGTAGCAATCTATAAAATATAATAATTTAATATTTACTTAACAAATCTTAAAAGTATGAAAGAACCATGCTTGAGTGCCAGAAATAAAGAAACACTTCAAATTCAGATTGATAAAGAGGAGTTTAATTGAAGGGTCTATGAAGATATTGGAACTAGATATATGCCTTGTACTAGGAGAGAGTTTTAATGCCTACGCTGGAGACAGTAGTTCATGACACATTTCTCTTGAAATAACTCAATTCCATTTTTAGTATGATTGAATTTTTGGACTCTTATTGTTATAGTAGGATTTTATTACACATAGCAAGTCTGGGAATGAAAAAATATAGTCATTGAAATTAAAAATTCAAAAAATGGTTTATAAAAAGAGAATAAGCTAATTAGAAGATGAGTTTGGTGTACTGAGGAAATCAAACATATTGTTGAGCAAAAGATAAAGAAATAGAAAATAAATGAGTTTTAAAAACTCAGAGAATAAATGATGAAAAAGTTCAATACGTGTTGAATAGGAGTTCCAGAAGGAATGAACAAGGGGACTAGGGAAGAGACAATAGTTGACAGAGTAATAGCTGAGAGTTTCTCAGAATTAAATAAAAACAGGAGTCATCTGATTGAAAAAGCATAGTTTTATATGACTGAGTTTATAGTAGAAAAATTAAAGCAGTGTATGGTTATATACTGAAGCAAATATAAAACATAGTACTTACTTGCATTTATTCCTAAATATGTAATTACTAAACATTTTCAACTTTGCCATTATTCTCTTAAGATACAAAGAAACAGGATCACAAGCAGTGGAGGGGAAGTAATCCTCTGATAGAAGGAGGCCAAACAAACAAGTATATGGATAAAAACTACAGAGATAAGCGGTAGAATAGAAGTAGGTAAAGAACATTATGACTATGAGACTAGAGAAGAAGAAAACACATCTCTACCTCAAAAAGTCAGGAAGTCCTTGAAATGAGATGGTGCTTGAGTTCAGTTTTGCAAAATGACTAATAATAAAAAACCATATGGGAGATTACTGCTTTAGCAAAGTGAGAGAAATAATTCTAGGCAATACGTCTTATACATAATCGTGTCGGGGCCCACAACGTGTTCTGGGACCTGCAGAAAGTCTGATACAGCAGAGAGCAGGATGAGCCTCAGGCAGTGTGTAGTGATGGAAGTTAAGGCAAAACAGAGAACACAGCCTGGGTTTCCACTGAAAGGATCTAGTCCTTTGCCTAAGCAAACAGTCCTACTCAAAATGCGGTCTCTGAACTGAGGCTAGCCTGCAAGCTCTCTCTGGTCCTCAACGAGATAAGGAGAAAAAGGGAGAGGGAGCTTTGAGAACCTTTTATAGCAATTTGGCATTACCAGGAAATCCAAATGCCTGACTTTGTACTTCGTAAAAGTATCAGTCTGAGAGAGATTAGAAATTAAAAACAAAGAACAATGACAATAGTAACAACTCGTCCTTTTCGATAGACAGTTTGAGAGGGCTAAAAACTAGTCCTTCTCCACAGACAGCTTGAGACGGCTTCCAAAGGATTCTAAGTTGGAGAAGAGCAACGGGGCAACCATCACAATTTTGTATATGAGAAAAATGGGCTCAGAAGTAGTAAGGCAAGTTGCTTAAGTTCAGATATCAAGTAAGTGAGGCACAGTTCTCTTTTGAGTTCAATGATATCAAATATGTGCACCCTATTGTGAATTTAAGTTATTTTATGTTCTTCCAGGATATTTTTAAAATAAATCTTTTCCTTATAAAGGAACACATTTGGAGCACACTCTATAGCCTCCCTCACCTTCTTTAAATCCGTAAAAATGAGAGAAAATATATTTCCAATAATCCATAATGTGCTCCAAGAAGCTTAAAAAAATCAAGGGAAGCCAACATCATAAATGAATGATGATCAACTCAAAAAATAACACATCTGAGTAAGCAGAGTTAATAAGTGTAAGCTGTAGAGAGCTTTAAAATAAATTGTAATAAGATTCTGAGAAAAATTAAAGTAGCCGAAGTCATTGAAATGGACAACTTTATTATCGGCACGAAATAAAACTTCAGTTGTTGAATGAATAGTAGAATGGATTTGTCACTCATACATATCCCCGCCAGACCAACATGTATTCCTAACGGAAAAACTTAGCTTTGGCCCACACTTAACATCTTCCTTAGAGATGTTTTTCCACTGAGCTGGGCTTCTACCTCAGAGAAATCACAATTGCAGACCGCTCTAAACCAGCCCTAACCTGACAACGGGAGCAGCGCCTGTGCAGAGGGACTTGGAGGTGCCCTGAAGTTGCCACTGCTTCATTGCCATACAAAAATCTCTCCCGCTACTGTGTACCTTGCTAGGCACATTTGGTGCAGTACACAAAGGAGTTCAGAGGACTGCGCACACACTAACTGTTCCTGGAAATCGCTGCCCCTTTCTTGGAACCCTGATGACGCCACAACCCCTTGCCCTTTAAAAGTTCCCCATTTCCCTGTCTTCCAGAGAAGGTATTTTATTAGAGCATGAGCTCTACCTTCTCCATTCCTTGATCAATGAGTAAAGTTTCTGCTCTGCTATTCTGAACCCGGTCTCATTCTATTGGCGCTAGCCACTCTGGGCAAAAGGACCCACTTGCAAGTCACTGGTCCCTTAGGGCTCTGTAACAGATTTATGTGAGGGAAAAATCAGTTTATTGGTTGAATGAGTTAAGAGGTATTCTTGGAATGTAGCATAAAATATAAAGATATACATAACATTCAAGAAAAGCTTCATGCAGGATGGGTTGAGAATTCCCCAAATCAATTCGATAGCAGTTTGAGAAAGAAAAAGTAGAAACAATGGAGAGACAGCAAGTAGAGTGTCCTAAAATTGAAGAGAGACACAAGTTCTGAGATTGAAGGGATCCTTTAGGTACTCAGTATAAATCAATTTCAAAAAAATTCACAAAAATAAATACCAGGAGTTTAGAATAATAGCACATAAGAGAACAACTAAAAAGGAACCCTAAAACTTATTCAGTATGAAAGAAAAGGAAAGATATCTATAGTATCCACAAATGTTTGAGAATCAAATTATCATCAGGTTGCCATCAGTGACACTGAATATAAGAAGAATGGGCAGGATGGGTTGGGAGGAAATTTTAACTAGTGTTTTAAGTCCAGCCAAATGACTACTCAATGAGAATGAAATAAAGACATTTTCAGACATACAGAGACTTAGCTGACCATCACAGATTTCTCCAAGAATACTCCAACAAATGAAATATGTTTGAAGTGAATAGACTAGAGATGTAAATAACATTAATGAACAAAGTAATAAATGAAACTTAAGTTTACATAAGTTATGGTTAAAAATAACTAGATAACATTTCTATGGGAATGTGTAAAGAAACTAACCTATGTACACAGGAAAATTTAGTATTTTATAACAATGACCTTTCAATCAGTGGGTAAAGGAATAGGTTATATAATAAATGGTGTTGGGAAAATTGTTCACCTACATGGAAATATGTACAAATTTAAACCTAATAAAGCATATATAGGGTGGACAAAGACCTTTTAAAATCCTGTAAACTCTTAGGAAATAATATGGGAAACTATGTTGTGAACTTGGAGTCGTAAGTCTTCTTATATACACAAAAGCTATAAAGAAAAATATGTACATATATGACTATACCTCTAAAAAAAATACCATACAAGTAATAGACTAGGCAAAATATTTGGAACATATGGAAAAAATAAAGCAATTAACATTCAAATGATATAAAGAACTCCTACTATTGACAAGAAAAAATACAAAAAATATGGTTAAGAAGAGAAAGCATGTGAACAGAGTATTTTCAGAAGAGGGATCATACCTGATTGATAAATATTAAAAAGTATTCAACCTCACTTGTGATCAGAAAAATACAAATTAAAGCACCATAAATATTTTTGAATGTTGTATTGGTGAAAAATAAAAAGTGTGGTAATATCAAGTGTTAGCAAAATCTAGAGGAAATAAGAACTTTGAAACAATATGGTGGAAATATAAATTGAAATAGTTATTTTGGATAACAATTTGTGGGTATTGATATTTGATTCCAATTCTTGGCATATTCTCTAGAGGAACAGTGTATATACAAGAAAACACAAACAGGATGTTCATAGTAGCACTTTTAATGATATTATAAATATTTTAAATTTGAAAGTGTTTACTTTGATTGACTCAGAATATTTAATAACTAGCTCCAAGAAATATGAAGCAGAGCCCAGACTTCAGGTAATGAAAAAAACCCCTATGTGTCCAGATGGCGGTTTCATTTTTTACTTACTGGAACAGTTTTGTAAACAAACCTAAAGAAGATTAGCAGCTACACTAAGAAATTAAGAAAACAAGAGTATATTTTATTCCCAGCTGTATTATCATGGGCAAGTAATTCAAATTTCCCATCATTTACCTTCTTCAGCTCGAGATTTTACCAGAGTTGTAATCTTAAATGATTGGAAACTCAAAGCATTATCTGATTTGATTTCTTGGCTTTTTGATATCTATCTGTGTTGTTGAAAGTATTACAGTATTTCTCTAAAGTGTATTTCTTCTTTGTTGATTTCTCTTTGTTATTCCTTTCCATTAGTTCTTATTTTACCTTGGTTGATATATTCCATCTGCACAGGGCTACCAAACATGATAGGAAAAAATGTGTGAGGAAAATAAATATCAGTTACAATATTGTAGAAACCTGAAATAGCCATAAAACTTAAGACGAAACATTGAAACCAAGAAAATGAGACTTTGTGCATAAGGCAATATGTTTTTATATCATTAGAATGATGCAAAATGATCAAACGTGGTGAAGATGAATATAAAAATACTTTCATCCTTAAGTTTTGTCAATCACTGTAATACTTCCAAATTGGTAACAAAACCTTCAACTAGTCATGATTTATTTCCTTATGTAGTCAACAACTCTTGACTAAACCCACATCATGAACAAAACGCCATGCCAGGCATGGTAGATTTCTCTCTTTAGGGTGGGTGAGAGGAATAGGAAAAAGAATAATAATTTTCTTCAACAGTTAATTTATTTAAGAAAATATTTTAGGGGATCTATTGTGTGCCAGATACTACCCCGGGAGTTGTGAGCACAGCAGTGACTAAAACAGACAAATAATTTTGTCTCATAGTGGTTATGTTCTAGTGTATCAAGAAATTCTAGTGCATCAAGAAATTATATCAACAGTTAAAATGTTTGAATTTATGTTTCTCTCATGACTAGCTTTGGGATCGTATCATTTTATATACCATCAAATTTTATTATAATCGTTATTATTTTTTTTGCTTATTTTTTCCTCAATATTTTATCTTCTTGAGGATAGTAACTCCCCTCTGCCCTCGCCCCGGGACCTAGTGAAGTACCTGGCACATAGTAAGAATTAAATAAAGTTTGCTAAAAAAGCAAAGTATTCAACCTCTATGCCCCTCAATATCTTCAACTACAGTAGGCCTCCCTTACCTGCAATTTCGCTTTCTGCTGTTTCAGTTACCCACAGTCAACCATGATCTGAAAATATTATGAAAAATTCCAGAAATAAACAATTCATAAGTTTTAAATCGCACGCTGCTCTCAGTAGTGTGATGAAATCTCATGCCATCCTGCTCTATCCCTCCCGTGAATCATCCCTTTGTTCAGCACGTCCACGCTATATAGCTACTAGTCGCTCAGTAGCCTTCTCGGTAATCAGATTGACTGTTGTGGTATCACAGTGCTTGAGTTCAAAACCCTTATTTTACTTAATAATGGCCCCAAAGCGCAAGAGTAGTGATGCTGGCAATTCGGATGTGCCAAAGAGAAGCAGTAAAGTGCTTCCTTTAAGTGAAAAGGTGAAAGTTCTTGACTTAATAAAGTAAGAAAAATAATCGTATGCTGAGTTAGCTAAGATTTACGGTAATTTTTATTACAGTATATTGTAATACTTGTTCTATTTTATTTTTAGTTTTGTTGTTAATCTCTTACTGTGCCTAATTTATAAATTAAACTTTATCGTAGGTATGTATGTATAGGAAAATACATAATATATATATGGTTCAGTACTATCTGTGGTTTCAGGCATCCACTGGGGATCTTGGAACATATCCCCCTCAGATAAGGGAGGGCTACTGTATATAAATAGAGATAATAATGATAATAATAATAATAGTATTACCAATGTTCACATGGTTGTGAAGAATAACATATACTGTCTTTAGAAATCTTCATAAGATGCCAGGCATAAGAAGCTCAATTTTTCAATCTCATTTAAATATATATTTTAAAACATTATTATAAATGAAGACCTTGTGCTGATGAACCCTAAGCAAAACTAAATGTACTTTTAGTGTATCCTTTCAACTATCTCTTATATGTGCTCCAGAGAGGGAAAAATACTGTGCCCACCCTCCCTTCATTTTATAAAATCTAAATGTAGCTTTATTCCTGATGGTCAAATTTCAGTGTTCATATTTCCTTCCTTCTATGAATAAATGTATCTATGTAATTCGTTCTAAATGCTTTTCTGTATAATGAATAGTTAATTGTTTTTAATGCTAATAACCATGCCAGGTATTTCTTTAATTAACAATTTTTCTACTGTATAGTGGTAGTCTCTTCTTTTTGAAAACAAACCACATTTCAGGGATGAAAAAAAAACGTGTTACACTCCGAATTCATAAAATATAAGAAATTCATTCCACAAGTGGAGTAAGACCTTTGAAAGACCTTTATCTACCTCACAGAATAAATTTGATATGCCTTACAGACCATTATGTGAACTCTCCCTCACTGCATGCAGATAGAGCCATCTCTTGAAAGCACTAACACTATAATTTCCATTCAGATGATGAAATTGTAATAAAAACAGTTTATTATGCTACATTTGTGTATGATTACATATTAGATTGTAGAAAGTTAACATTTATTTTTCTTCTACTAATAATCATTTTTTCAAGATCTAATAAATCCAAGAAGCTTAAAAACATGTTTAAACTAAAAGATCCGTTCCACAGGGCAGTATGCCCTTCTGGTGGCGCTGCTGAAGCTGTTTAGGAGCTAAGCTAAATGCTTACATGTCAATCTGCCACTTTTACAAATTTCCCATATATTTTCCATAGTATAAGAATTGTTTATTTATTACTAACTTAATATTTGGATACAGATCTTAATTCATTTAAAATGCTATGTGATTTTAATTTATCCATTTTCTTATTCAATTGTGTCTTTATAACAAGAATATCTTCAAGACTTTAATAGATAAGAAAGAAATATAAGATTAACCCAAGTGGGGTTCATATCCTCTGCCTATTAATATAAGCGATTTGACAAGAGCTATTGGTACTTGAATTTGGTGAAATCAGACCTCTGATTAAGTCATATGGCTCTTTCTATGAGGGCATCTACAAAAACAATTTGTTAAATCATTGTATTTTAGAGCTAAAAAGGGATAGGAGCCATCTTGTTTAATACATTGATTTTTAGAGATGAGGAAACCAATATGTTTAAGTAACACATTTAAAATATTTCACATAGTTAGGGGCTGACTGGAAATCTGGAACTCACATGACTTTCCTCTATTTGAAATGGACTTGATGCTGTCTTTGACCTGATCAAATTTGCTTATCTTTAATTGAGTGACATATAACTTGTTATAAAACATTTATGTGCCAAACATCTAAAAGAATCAGACATCCAAAAAGCTGGTAAATTGAGAAAAATTACATAAGCTCCCAGTCAGAGGAACATGTTATATTACATTATGTGTGTATTAATATCAACAAGAATTCAACACCGAGATCAAATGTACAATACACCGTCAAATGTTTAATAATTCTTCAGTGTCTGATTAAGTCTAAGAAAGCTGCACTTATGAGTGAGTCATTGTAATTTTATATTAAGTACAGTATAATGAACTGGTATAAATAGGATAACACTGAAGAGCCAATGACTTAGGCTGCTTGTCTGAAATCAGGTTGCTACCACAACCTTTTAATGTCAACTTAAACTTCTATGTAAAGCAGAAAGGAAAGAGAAATGCTACGCTGGTGCCACATGAAGGGGCGCTGTATATTCATGGGCCTTAAGTAATCAATATCTTTATCAGATCTGTGTAAATGTCGTAAGCAAGTACAATTGAAGAGCAGATCCCTGGATCAGCTGGCCAAGCTAAATTTCAGCTCCAGAAGCAGATGATTTCACTGGAGGGCACTTGTTAGGGAACATAGGAAACAACTGCAGACGACAGATGTTACAAAGCGAACATATAGGTTAATAATGGGGATGCTGCGGTCAGAGCAGCTGGGTTCAAAACTCTGTCCCAACATTGTCTGGTTGTATGATCTTGTACAAGACACTCACCCTCTCTGGGCACCAGTTTTCCCATCTGCAGAAGAGACTATTTCCTCCATAGGGCTATTATAAGTATTAAAATAAAGCATACATGTAAAAAACCTAGAAGAGTGTCTGGCTCACAGTAAGCATTCAATAAGTGTTAATAATGCCTATTTATGGAAGTTTCCAAGCAGCGTTTAGGCAAGGAAATTCCTCTTTAAAACCATGAAGGTCTGTGCATTTACCTTAGAACGAAGTTCCACAGAAATCACATTTACTGATAGTTCTAATTTGCAGATTCATGGAATATCAGCCATAGACAGAAGTAGAAAAAACAAGAACAGTTGAAACACAAATGTAAAATTCTATTTGAGGGGAAAAAAAATGTCAGTTTGTACTCTATGAGCGGAACCATGACCATCTGAAGACAGAGTGGATATGTGTGCGTTGTAATTAATTTATCAACAATGATTTTAGAAAACAACTAGATCGTTGTGAAGCAGAGAGGAGATCAGTAAAGGCAGACAGCATAAAATAAGAAGACTGAAAGGAGATCCAGACCAGAACCGGAGAAGAAACACTGGCCCTTTCTGGTGAAGAGTTCACCACTCCTCAGTGAGGAGGGGCTTAAAGCCCCAGAAGCACCAAAACCATACACGTATATTTATTGTTTTCCATACAGCATTTATGGAGACATTAACTGTTAGTAACCATATATAATTTATTTTACAGTGCAAACATAATTCTTGTCAGTTCACTGTCTTTATAAAATACAAATTGAAAGAACTTCTTCAGAGACTGAAAAGGGAAGCTTTCTTAAAATTTCCCTCCCAGGGGATGCAGTCACTCTATTGGCAGCCCAGCTGGATAGATTCTTGGAGTCATCATGGCAGAATACTTCCTGGAAAAGGACCACTCCTATTTGGATTAATCAGTCCTTTCAATAGTCTTCTGAATAACTCCTACAGGAATTTGTTCTAGAAAAAATTTTGTGACCTGAAAACACAGAAATACCCAAACCGCACATCTATAGCTGAAAAACTATATACTATGGGGCATTTCTTAAAGTGTTTCCCATGTTTTAAAATGTAATTAGGCTCATAGTTACCAAGTGTAAATATGTCTCCCAGAAGAAACCAGATTGTGAGGAAAGGTGAAAGCTCATACGAGAACAGTAAGTTTTTATACAAGATCTGATACTATACTTTTTTTGACAATACATCCTTCCAATATGCAGGAATTCTCAGTTTAAAGCAGAGTGTACAAACATCTCCTTATGAGAGAGGTTCTGCTTTGTTTTCCAGCAGATGAAAGAGCCTCCCAGGCCCTCTCTAGGCACAGCGTCTGTCACAGTGATGGCAGAGAACACTTTTCCATCTTGTAACTGAGTGATGGTGATAACTGAGATACCAGCAAACCAATGAAAATTCCAGAATAATGCTTACATCATATTCCAGTTATCATCCCTTATATTTACAAAATGTTTTACATTTTCCCAAGTTAAACATAAGCACATTCTTACTGAAATACCAATTTTACTGACTGTCAAATCCATGTGTTTGGGCCGACTAACTCCAACTGATGAATTGATGAAACTTGAATTCCCTTCCATGGGCATCTCTTTCAGAGCTGTTGCTCAAAGATATTCCCAGGCTTAGGAGGACCATTCTTTGGTCAAGGATATTTCAGTAGCTGAGATACAGTTTGGAATAGCTAAACCTTCAGACAAACTTCTAGGTTTGTTAAGAGTTTTTATCATGTGGAGCATCTCCAAATAGAAATAGTCAGAGTTCAGACCTCAATAAAAATAAGGTCATTTACTGACACTTATGCAACTGGGGTTCCAATATCCTAACTGAAATTCTAAAGTAGAGTCTTTTCCTTCCAAGTATAGTTACGTATTATAACAAGATCCAGAGAATTCTTTAAGCAACTGAGAAATATGGGGGAGAGACAACATAGTAAATAAGATTGACTGGAACCTAGGATGAAATCTGCATACCTTTACAAGAAATTATATACGTGTTGTATGTATTGTGTGTGTGTGTGTGTGTGTGTGTGTAGTTCTCTATATAAAATACACATATACACACACATAAAAACTAGAGAAATACATTTTATTTCTGATATGTGTGGATTCCTTATCTTTCAAATTCACCTAATTCTCACCACCACTATCATGTTCTTATTCCATATATATATCGAGTTATTTTCTTTATTCACAGTCCTTAATATTTGTAAATTATCTCAGTCCCTTTTGTTGCCATTGTCCAGTTTACTTCCAGCACCCATTCTTTTATAAGTTGATTTCTATGGTAGTTTATTCCTTCCCATTTATACTGGATTATGTCTGCTGTATTAATTTAATGCTTCAGGAGTGGTGTTTCTTTTTTTTCTCCAGTGAGGAGAAAAGGTGTTCTGTTTTATGTCTGTATTCCATCTCTCAAACACAGTGTTCTCTCTACCACTATGAGGCATGGGGAGGATTATTTTGTACTCTCTTAGGCTGAAAAGTAACTTTCTTTTGAGGTTGAAGTTGAAAACTGATTCCTCCTTTATGCAGCACTGTGACACTCGTGTGTGATGCTGTTAAACACTCTCCCTGGTTCTGGTAGCTCAGAGGACAGCCTTTTGACCATTCCATGCCTACTATTGGGTAGAATAGACATTCACAGACATTACCCCATTTTATCCCCACAAGAGGTATGCACAGCAAGAAACACATTCAGCTAGATTAAATCAATTGCCTGAGGTCACATATCTAGTAAATTGCAGAGCCAGGACTCAAACAAAGGTCTTTTGACTTTAAATCCCTTGGTCCTTCCATTATACCACATTGCTGTCTATTGAGGCAGTAATTCATCATGATACATGCATTGTAGTAGAAATAAAATGGAGCTGAATAATTGTTTACAGGTTTTGTTTTTGGAAGACGAGATGTCCTAATTTGATGCTTATTAAAAATCAACAAAATTTTACAAATTATAGACACTCAGCTGCTTAGCTCCTTCTGATCAAGGCCCTAATATGGCAGAGTAGAATGATTTGTATAATTTAAATATTCCTTTCTTGAACAAACAGGATTATTTAAACTATATGGCAAGGTAATCTTGTGGGGGGTGGGTTGGGGTGGGATTGAAAGTGTTAATGTTTTAAAAATTCTTTAACTATGGATTAAAAAATTACTTTCAAAATAAAAATAGCATTACAAATTTATAATTTATAGTTCAGTAAATTTTTAAAATTTATTTTACTGAATTGATATACCTTTGTACCCTTTCCTTGTATGTAATAAAGTCCTCTGAATAAAACGTTACTCATGAGGAAAATCAGCTATTCTTTAAACCAATGATTGTTTCTCTGCTTAATAGAAAATACCATTGCTACTGAAATGGCAAATGGACCCTGACTTTCACTTCTAATTAAATTTTGTATTTTTGTTATAATTAGTATTCGCGTTGAAACAATATAGATGATCAAGCAGGGGACCCCTGATAGATTATTTTAGCTCTTTTAATGATTGATTGTCATCAGCCTACAAAATGCAGTATTCTTGTCTCTTCCCAAACGAAGCCATTTTTTTCTTCTCTTCTCCCTCTCCTTCTCCTTCTGTTTTCCCTTCTCTCTCTTGCCCTTCCCTTCCTCTCTCCTTCCTTCCATCTCATTTTTCTTCCTTCCTTGCTTTTTGTTCTTTTCTTTCTCTTCTTCTTCTTTTTTTTTTTTTTTTTTACCAAAAGTAGTATTTACTACGTTCTATCAGCAACAAAACCACCTTGTGTTGTGTACCCCCATCTATCACACACACTAGCAAGAACCTGTATTTCTAGAGAGCAGGAGTAATACATTACCTCAGTGGGCTATCTAAGCACTTTATAACCTAGCATTCTGGTGGGAAAATATTTACTACTTGAGCTGTGACTGAGGTTACTGAGTTAGATGTCGGTGCAGCTCTTCACCATAAAATGTGCAGCCAAAGGCTTCTTACTGAGTGCCCATCTACGAAAGCCAATAAGATATATTGGGAGAAACATGCTATCAAAGAGAATTTTCATTGGAAAATAATGTGATAAAGCCACTTTTTCTCTTTGTGTTATTTCCAATTAGAAGCACCATGAAAAAGTATGTTTCTTCTTATATTTCCTGTCTGTTCGAGTGTGTGCACAGGCCAAGAGAGTGCTTGAATGTAAAGAAAGGTTCAAAGCCTCAAATGGGACTGGCCCAGTGGCGCAGCGGTTAAGTGCACGTGCTCCACTTTGGCGGCCCAAGGTTTGCAGGTTCAGATCCCAGGCACGTACAGATGCACCACTTGTCAGGCCATGCTGTGGTGGCTTCCCATGTAAAGTAGAGGAAGATGAGCAAGGATGTTAGCCCAGGGCCAATCGTCCTCCGCACAAAAAGAGGAGGATTTGCATTGGATGTTAGCTCGGGGCTGACTTTCCTCACAAAAAAAAAACGAGTGACCAGCAAAGCAGCTGAGAGAGAATCCCTTTCATTTCTCCAGGTTGATTAGATCTTTCAAGATATTTGGATCCAATTTCAAATAAAGACAAACACCGCATCTTGAAAATATCATATTGACATCCCTGATAAAGCCATTTCAGGTCATCAGGAAATTCTGTGTTGTATTCTCTGTTCACGTTATGCTCAGAATCTCAAGTTTGAATGAGGATTAGGGAGAACTTTTTGCTCAGTACACTTTCTGTTTTGGCTTTCTTCATATTTCCGTTTTATGAAGAAAGATGACCCTTTTCAAATCCCAAAGGCTCTAGTCCTCTTTCTGCTGCGTGTCAATGCCTGTTCACAGTAACATTGCTTATAAAAGTCTTCTAGAAACTCAGCTGATAGTCTAAATTTTACTTTTTTTCTGGGAAAATCGTTTGCTTTTTCTGTTGTCTCTGATGGGCTGTTTTAGCAGGCAGACTCTGAATTGTCTCTCCCTTCTCCACACCCTGACGGCATCACACTGGGCGGTGCCTCCATGCAGCCTTTGCCTCCTGTGCTCAAGTATTGTATGCTGGCACAAATCAAAAAATATGAAACATTGCCAAGAGCTCTATGGTTCAAATTTCGCATTGCTGTCTCAAACTTGGAACATCCTGCCAATGAGATAGCGCTTATAGTCTCCTGCTGGCTGACCAGTTATGTGTGATTTCCTTGCAATGTGCTGCCAAGAAGTTGTGTACTGATGGAGAATAAGATATATTGATTGGAAGTAGGCCAATTGTTTCATTAGACATAAAAATGGCCACACTGAGATTTGGGACAGAGCTATATATTAGTCATTATAATCATCACCAGCTTCAGGAAAAACAAGACAAATTTTTTTTCTTATGTTCTAGTGACAAGGTCCCCTTCATCTGAGATCTCGGAGCATTAGTCTCAAACATTATTTAATTCATTCTTGTACTGTTGCCTCAAGGTCGAGGACAAGCATTGCCAACTTTATTTTACAAATCATGGGTTCTTGGCAAGGAGGAGCTTTGGCAAACAGAGAGAAGATTACGCCTGGTCCTGTTAGAAACATATATGGGGCTGTCTCAATGCAGGAAACACTATTCTGTCATTAAAACTTTTAACCAGAAATGTATGCAGGATTTAATGACTGATCTGAATGGAGCTATGATTTTACATCAAATAAACAAATACATACTCTTTGCCTATTATGTTCAAGGTTCTGTACTAAGTCATGTTTGGAAGATTTTATTTCTAAGTATAGTGAGGCTAGTATTTTACTGTTTGCATTTTGCAGTTAAACATTTTTCTTTATATGGTTTTACTTGGGCAATAATTTTATAGCTTGTATTTTTCCTCCCTTTGGAAACATTGACTGTATTCCGTTTAAGTTTCTTAAGCAAAAAATTATATTTTAAATAAAATATTATACTTTTTTTATACATATGAACCTATTCATATCTTACTGGTTTTCACTTTTCTTATAATAATTGAAAATAGGTAATGACTATTGGGATTCAAGGAAAACATAAATCACGAGACAATGTTCCCATAAGAGTTTTTTTAAAAAAAACATTTTATTTTGAATTAATTTTAGATTAAAAAGAGTTGTAAACATAGTATAGTGAGTTCCTGTGTACACATCATCCAGCTCCCCCTAATGTTGACATCTTATATAACCATGGTGCATTTATCAAAACTAGTACGTTAACACAGGCACAGCACTATTAACTCAATTATAGACTTTATTTGGATTTAACCAGTTTTTCTATTCTAGGATCAAATCCAAGACACTGCATTGCATTTGTCATGTCCCCTACTCTCCAACAATCTTTGATACTCTCTCTTTCTTTCCTTGTTTTTCATGACTTGGATATTTTTGAAGCATATACAGTTCTAGAAAATAACATGGTTTATATCTATGAGCTAAATGATGAAATATAGTTATTTATATAAAGAACTTTTTGTTTAACTCTTTTCCCCTTTAATTCTTATACTCATTTTAAACTCTATTTGGTTCACTTTTATTATAGTAGGCACATAAGAAAAATTGTAAGGCTAAAAGGAATCCCAAAACTATACTTAGTCATAGAATTTTTATTCTAAAAGGGACTTTAGCTTCCAAGACCCCACTTTAAAAGAGGAAATGGAGCCAAGAGAAAGGACTTACCCAAGTTGCCATGAGTATTTAGTGACAGAGCAGGACTGGTTATGACATCATCTACATTAATATATTGCTTCATGGCTGGCAAATTGCCCACATAGACATGATCTCCTTTGGTTTTCATAAAAATTCTTTGTTCTTGGAACATACTAGGCAAGCTTCCACCTCAGGGATTTTGCTCCAGCTTTTTCCTTTATCTAGAATTCTCTTCCAACAGCTATTTCTTGGTTAATTCATCACCATTTTCAAATATTTGGCTCAATCTCAGCCTCTCCTTGACACTTACCCTGATGACCTACTGAGTGTTCACTCTGTGGAGCCCCCACCCATAGGAATCCCACCTCTACTTCCTTGAATGAATTTTTATAAGGGTATCTTATCTTCTAGCATACTATATGCTTTTCTTCTTTATTAAGTTTGGTATTATATTGTCTGTTTACCTCTCTAGATAAGCTTCAAGAGAGAGTTCTTTGTGCATCAGTGAATCCAAGGCAACCAGTACAGTGTCAGACATGTAGTGGATGTTCAATAAATATTTGTTACATAAACAAGTGAAGACGTGAGGCAAAAATAATCTCTATATTACAAATGAGGTCCAGAGAATGCATAGCTTTGCCCACTGTCACACAGCCAGTAAGTGTTGTGTTTTGGAAGAAAACCATTCTCATCACTTCAAAATATAGAACGTAGATTCGTCAATCTCTGTAGAACCTAAGAGAAATCAGCAAGTGTTAGCACAGGTGCTCTCCAGGGAAACAAACTGGGACATAGGGAAGCATATTATTTCCTTTTCTGAAATCCATGACTATTGCTCCTACCTTTCTTATGTGAATGCTGATGTGTCAGTATCTACCACTCTGCTTCCTTCTATGTGCTTATATATGCTCTTTAAAGAGAAAACGCATGCTTAAATGCACACACACACAAACAGATACGTTTAAAAGGCCATTTGAATGAACATAGTCTATAAAGATTTCTGTAAAGTGAAAAAAGCTTGGAAGAAATAACAACAGTAGCATCGTTCCTTGAATATCTAGAATTAATGAGATCATAGTGGGCATTTTACATATATTATCTAATTTAATATGTCTGATAGTTCATAAATACGATCAGATAAATACCCTGCTGCTTACAGAGGGTAAATAGCTTATCCAGGTTCACCCAGGAAGTGACGGAGCCAAGATACAACCATTAGTCTATCAGGGTGAGAAGCCCACATTGGAGACTTTAATCTATCTGCTATAGCCTTTTTTTCTCTCTTCTATTTGTGTTTGTTTATCCTTCAAAGGAATCAAACCAATAACAATTCCAATGATAATCTCTGTATAACATTTAGACATTTTCAAAGGGCTTCTCACATTACTATTCATTTTGTCTCAAAATCCTAGATAGCACATATATTATCACAGTATATAAGTTTAAAAAATATCAGCAAAGAGCTTATGAGTTGATAATTTATTCGACAAATTTTTTTGAGTGCTTACTGTATGATAGATATCATAACCATTTGAGGCCAAAAACTTTTTCAGGAAGCATACTAGGTGCTGGAGATACAGCAAGGAGCAAAAGACAAGATCCCCCTCATGGAATAAAGATTTCTCAAGATTTGCTCTCATGGAGTAAATGCAAAGAAAGATAAGAAACAGGTAAACAAATAAAAAAGATAATCTCAGATATTGATAAGTGCTAATAAAGCAATGAAACAGGTTAATGAAATAGAGGATGGCTAGGATACTAAATGGGTCAAGGGTGGACTGTCCACGAGTGCTCTTTATTTCACACACCAAGACTTACAACTCAAGTGTCCTGAGGCTTAATTTAGCATAAACAATTTGCCTCACAGGATTTATTTTCTCTCACTACAATTTTAGTTCACTAGGTTCTACTTTTTCTTCACTTCTTGTACATATCATATTAAGAGAGTAGAGGCCATTCTAATTAAGTAAATGGATATCTGACACACTGGGAAAATATTGATGTTTCCTAAACCAACTCATCATCGCCTGAATGAGACATATTTTGACTCTTTGCCTAGATTCAGAGAAGACAGAGACTTCCAGGGATTTTCTTGATAGTTCACACCCTCCTTGAACAGAAGGATGTCTAGATAGGACTCAGTGGGCTACGGTAGGCTTATTTGAATTGATCTAGTTCTCATCAAGACTTTCTCAGTAGACCTGGTTGTCATAACACTCAACATTTGTTTTCTAAACCTCATTGAATTAAAAAGATAGAGAGCCTAAAAGACAATCAGAACTAGAGTGAATGGGAAGGCTTGGATATCAGACTAAGTTATGATTCTTAGGTTATTTTGTGTTAGGCTGAACTCTTAACCAACCTCTGAGGGACTGAAATATTTCCCCTTGTCTATATTGTAATCTGATATTGCTTTTGAAGAAAGTAATAAGAAACTTCAAAATAAATGTGTTTTTAATCATTGTTGAGGAAGTTAGGTGATCATTGAATAGGATAAACACACATTAATGTAACATCTGAGATATATACTTTCAATAATATATATCTGTATAATAATTCATAACTAAAATGACTCTCTATTAATAGAGAAATAGCATAAGAAACAAGAACAAAGTAAATAATAACCTATGTACTTTTGGCTACTTGATGTCCTATAAATATACTGGCTAGCTGTACGTCCATTTCAAATTCTACTGAACACTTATTGAGCACCTACTATATGATAGGCGTTACGGTAAGTGCTGGAGATACAAAGATAAATTAAGACATGGTAACTGAACAACGCAGTCTGGTAGTAGAAATATGTATAAACATATAATATCACTACAGTGTGGTGGGAAGTATAATAAAAATATGCACAGGGAGCTTTAGAAGTAAATAAACTGGGAGGTTGTGGAAGATTGTCTGGGTGAAAGTGTCTGAGTTAACTATTCAAGACACTTTCTCATTTCCCCTGCCTCTGTCTTTCCAGTTCCTCATAGCTGGATCCACTCTTGCTCTTCCCCATCTCAATTATCTCTGAGTTGTTGGTATTGTAGTAACTATGTTTAGGAGTACCTAAGCTGTTCCAGCGTATACCCTGGCATGCTTTTTAAGGCTAAAGCCCATGCTGTGGAATTTAACATTATGTCTTCGTCCATGCAGACTAGATAAGCAAGGAACGTGTGGCTCTCTTTTGTATTGGAATAAAGTTTCCACGTCCTAAATCCTGAATTTTTGTATTGAAATGCCTCCACTTGGGTAACTGGAAGTCATGACTCATTTCTTGTCTCTAAGAGCCCTTGGTGTAGCCTGGTTTAGGGAAGGTAAATGGTGAGAAGGGAAGGAGAATCAGACTTAGATTGCGGCAAATATAGATGTAAATTCTGTCTTTGCCATCTACTAACCGTCAATCTTTCATCCAGAGATAATTTGTTGAGAGCTCAGTAAATTCCGGTCACTTTGCCAGGCACTGTGAATATTATTGTAAATAAGAGAAAATTCTTGCATCTGGGATTTTATTTTTGAGAAGTAGGGCAATAGAAAATAAATCAATGACAATGATAATGTATTAGTTTGCCGGGGCTGCCATAACAAAGTACCACAGACTGGGTGGCTTAAACAAAAGAAATTTATTTCTTCACAGTTTTGGAGGTTAGAAGTCTAAGATGAAGGTGTTGGCAGGGTTGCTGTCTTCTGAGGGCCTCTCTTCTTGGATTCTAGATGGCCGTATTCTTCCAGTGTCTTCTCATGGTTTCACTCCTGTGTATGTCTGTGTCTAATCACCTTTTTATAAGGCACCAGTAATATTGGATTAGGCCCCACCCATGTGACCTCATTTTACTTTAATTACTGCTTTAAAAGTCCTCTCTCAAATGTAGTGATAATCTGAGGTGCTAGGGGTTAGGACTTCAAGATGTGAATTCTGGGGGGGTGGAGGAGGGCACAATTCAGCCCATAACAGAGAGTAAGAGATGGCTCTGAAGGCAGTATTCAGTGATATTATAAAGAAATGGAGTGGGCTAATGGGCTGATTCAAATAGCATGATCAAAGGAATCTTCTCTGAGGAGATGAGAGGTGAGATAAGACCTTAAAGCTAGGAATGAACCTGTTGTACTATTATCCCAGGAAAGGGTATGCCAAGCAGAAAAAGCTATAAATCCCCTGAGAGAGCACCTAAAGCATTTGGGGAACTGAGAGTGGTACTCAGGGTGTTAGAAACACGTTGAATCGGAAAAAGAATCCCATAAAAATGGGGTTTATAACTTGGGTAAGTTTCTAAATTTTTGTGTTGGAGTTTCCATAGGTATAAAATATGTACAATAGAACCAACCACAAAAAATTGTTGAAAGAGTTAAACTATGTAATAATGAACAGTTCTAGCATCTAATTGATGCTTCATTTGGAAAAAAAAAAGGCTTAAAAAAAGAAGAGGAAGCATTTTCTTTTTTTCACACGTCTTTCATTACATTTGAAATTACACTCCAGGACATTCATTACTGTAACTAATTCTGACCTAACTAGCAAAATGGAGGTGGCGTATTCACACGTCTTCCATCACCTGACCAGCCCCAATCACTTTACAGCTGCCATCAAAATCTGACAAGCCCATGATCACTGTTCTAAAATACCTTCATTAAAAATATACTTATCAAATATACTGTCAAAAAATCAAAATTTGATTTGCTGTGTAGTTAACCTCCAATTAGTTTTGGAAAAGAAAGTACATTATAATCACTCTTCAACTATTAAAACAATTTCAAATTTGGTAAATTTCTACTTGTAATTACATAAAACAATGGCAAGTGTCTTTTTAGATAATTATATCTAATCAATTGTAATATAATCTATTTTAAATCCACTAAGAGCTATTTCAAAATACCAAATATGCTATTCACTCACTTATATCACATGTATTAGGAAGTAAAATACAAGGTGTAACATTTTCTGCAAATCGAAACTTTATTAACAAGGGTGATAAATTAATGATGTTTTAGAAGATGTAATTTTTGTTTCAAAAGAGAGGGTAGACAGGTTAAACTGGATTCAGATTTTTTTTTCTCACAAACTGATACCTCGAATTACCCTTCATTTTGTTCAATTATGTTGCTTTTTTGTTCTAGTGGTGCTTTACTTCCCGAAGCAGCCTTCAACAGAACATTCTACACCACACTGGATTGTCAGCATTGCTCCTGGGTTGTTCAGATAAGATTGAGATGCTGAAACGTGTTTTGGACTTACCATGCAAACGTAAAGTGTCTGCAGTGTTGACCACATTGATTTTGTAGTTCTCTGGGATTATTTGTACACACAAAGTCAGCATTTCTGAAACTTGATATCTCTTTTCTTCCTTTCCACAAAATAATGTCCAAGGTTCCAAAAAAGTTCCTTCCAAGAAATGTATTGACAATTTTGTTTTATTTTTAAAATCACAGTGGCTTGTACAAAATAGATTTTCAATAAATTTTTCGTTGGATTAATAAATATGCCCCAGAATGTCCCATAGTATAATTTGTAGTGTTATTGTAAGAATCATTTTGCAACTAATTCTGAGTTACTTGCTGATGAAAGAATTCTGGAGATTCAGTAATAAAGCAGGACAGGTAATTATAGTAACTGCCTTAAATTGAACTTTTAAATTTAGTTTGTGAAGTTTTATCCCCAGTATATGTACGTTCTTCATCTAGATTTTTTTTTAAAGACTCTAGGCTAAGACTAGACCTGGGCCAGAGAAGGCCTGGTGGGATTTTTGTCTTCAGTGCTGTATCAATCAGTGGGTAGGGCCTATCTGAAGCACTAAGATTAGGGGGATTCTGAAGTCATGCCCAAGCTCGTTAGGGCTATAATGATTAGTGATGTTTATCATGGAGTCTAGAAGGGAGGTTAACATGGCATTTGCCATCCCTAATTTAGGGAATATTTTATAGGAGATTAAATTTTTCATATTCTACAATTGTTTTGTCCTTTAATGGTACCCCTTCTCTATCATCCAACACTCCTATATTCACACTATTTTCAAATTCTGCTCTCAGAAAGTAGTAAAAAACTCATGAGTAAGACCAATAACAATAATAATTCTCATTTTGAACCTATATTTTGTGCCAGGCACTGTGCTAAATGCTTTACATGGATTTATGTAGTACCTGGTAAAATGACTATGGAATAGGAATTATTCCTAATTTACAGAAAAAGCTGGGATAGTTGCATAATCTCAGAGCTAATAAGTACCAAGTTCAGAATTCAAGCCCAGGTTTTCTGGTTTCTAAAGCCTGTGTTCATAATCACTACATTTACCAAGAGAGTTTAAATGACATTGAACCTCAGGACATATGAATATCAATATGGATCAAGGCTATCGGTAGAGAGGTCGATGTTAATAATAAGATCTCACTTATTTTCCAGTAAATGAATGGTTATGTTTTGTATAGTTTTTGACATTTTTCCAGATCAAAGCCAACTTATATAGAGCAGCAGTGCTTGGGTTAATAGAATCAAAGGGCTTATGGCACATGGAGAGAACTTAGGTATCATCCTTTTCCACATCTTCATTTTTTGGAAGAAGTGCTAGGGCTTGGAAAGGGATACAGTGACTTTCCCTGGTCCACAAGGGCAATTAAAGAAAGAAAGAAGACTAGTACCCAGGTAATCTGACTCTACATCCTGGATTCTTTCTATCATCTCTATCTGAGCACATGTCAAGTCATGTCAGAAAGGAATCCCATGATCAGGGTACAGGAATAAACCTAGTATTAAAATTATGTCATGGGTGAAAGGAAGAAAAGAAAAGGAAAGGAAAGGAAAGGAATAAGACAAGACTAAGTAGTATCTCAAAAAGAAAAAAAACAAACCTGATTGGAGTCTTAGCAAATAAAAAAAAATTCTTACAGTATCCACCGTCTAAAATTACAGCTATCTTTATTATATAGGATTTTATTACTCACAGACCAACAGATACTAACATTTTAAAGAAAGAAACAATATAAATTATAATCTCTCTCCTTAAGGATAGACCTAATATGTCTTGCTTCAGGTGTCTCTCCACTCAATAGAAGATATCCCAAAAGTTTACTGCAATGCAGTTTGAGATCACTGGATGTGTTGTGCAGAAGCAGTCTCAACAAAGCCCGACAGGAGTCACCTTGAGCAGTGAAAATCCTGCGAGTGTGACAACAGTACTCCGGGTGCTGTTGGAGAAAGCCCCCTGTAGTCCTGAGATGTTGTGGCAGTTCCTGAGTCATGAATAGGGACTGAAGTTTTAGGTGCTGAAATAATATCCAGGGCCCCATGGTGCCTGATGACATTTGAGAGAATCTTATTCTTAGGATTCAAATGTAATGACCAAATGGACTTCTCATTCTGTCAATAGGAAGACAGATTGCCACTCTGCTGTCTTGCTAATCTAGAGAAAGTGCCACAACATGTCACCAAACTCCATCGGGTTACAACCATTATAAATAGCCTATTTTAATGTCAGCCTTAATCCTGGGTTATAAAAATTCATTAAAATATAACTTTTTCGTTTATCTTCTCTGTTTTAAGTCTGCTACCCATAGGTGCACAACCTAGTCCTTGGAAATGACTGACCACAGGCCTCGGGCTTTTGTGTCTGTCTGTGTGTGTGTGTTGAGAAGGTGTGTTTTGACTGGCTAAAGGTAACAGGCACTCATATAGTTCAATCGTCTTCAGTTAGGAGAGGCTAAACCAATCATAGATCCTTAGTCTTCATATTTCTTTTTCAGTCAGAAACTGTAAACTGTGAAAAAATTTTCACTTCTCACACAATCATAGAGTCAGAATTTTTCTCTTGGAGTTAACAAAACAATTACTTCCAGTTTTGGTCAAGAACTATAAATCTTAAGAGGTGAAATGTCAAGTTAGTGAGAAAAGGCATCTCTTTAGCTGGAAAATTCTCTGTATTAACTTAATGTTCAGTGATATTTAGGTATCCATTTTGGTAAATCTATAGAGGCTGCTTCTCACTGAGAAATTAATAGTTATATGACTAGAAGAAAGCATTTGTAAATACAATTGAGTTTTTTTTTTCAGAAGATCAAACAAAATTTAATATGTTTAGCAATATTCGTGTAACATGGTAATGTTAAGGCATATTATATTATGATTTCTCAATTGGTCAGTATTTAGAAATGTATCATAGCACGCAAATAAACCAATTTTCAAAAGAAGGTAAAAGATCAGTTTGCAAATCAGAAAAATTGTGTTTTTCTATGGGGTCTCATTAATCTCAGCTTCTGAAAGGCAAAATATCTAGTTTTCCCTATTTTCCAGATAGTTTTGAAGCTTTCCATACAAACTTTAATAGTAATATTTTGGTAAAGTTTTAAAAATTAATGTGCTAACTAATTGTAGGTTTACAGATTAAGCATTTCCTTGCCATGAGATCCTAATTTTATGACTGAAATAACAGGTGAAGTCATGTAGTTTCTAAATAAGTTCAACTACAATATAAGTATTTTCACTCCAGGCCTTTTAGTATGTAAAATATTTTCATAAACAGCATATAAGCAGCAAATAGCAAAGTAAGAGATAGAAAAGATTTGACAGCTTAGAAAAAGCATTCGTGGACCTGACCAGTTAGGTCTTTCTCCAGGGCTATCTCTTCTTGTGTATCCAGGAAAGATTTACAGATAAATTAAGTCAGATGTGGGTAGATCAGACTTGATTTTGTTTGGGGTTTTTTTTGACTATTAGTAATGAAGAATTAGAAACGACCATTTGTAATGAAGAAAGTTACCTCATTGACAGTTATTCATTGAAATATTCAAAAGATGGAAATAGATCTTTTAAGCTTTTCCTTCCTTAAAATAAGAATGAAGAATTTTCTTTACTAGAATTCTATATTTATCAAATGCCTTGAATGCACAATGTGTAATTTCATTGAATCATTCTGAGGACGATATATTATGCCTTCTTTGCCATAATTAATATAGATTTCCTCTTTCAACCTTATGCCCAAGTGATGTTCATTTATCACAATGGGACTCGTACACACATAAAATAACTAAGGCTCTATATGGTACAAAGAATTTAGTTCTAGTGTAAAAGTCTAATAGCAATAGCAGAAACTTTCTTAAGGGATTTGAGACATGGCTAAAAAGTGAGGAAATGGTATTGGGATTTTCTTAGCTGATAGGAAAAGAAATCTTTCAGCTATCACAAGTGATGTCAGAAAGATATTTCTGTGAACAGGGAACACAGCAGGATTTACTTACACGTTGTCAGGGGCAGGGGTGGTTGAAGCTCTTCCCTGTAGTATTCATTCATTTCTTGAGTGCTGTTACAATTATTTGCTTCAGCCAACATGATCTGAAATGCATACAAAAAAGCATATAAGTATTTGAATTTTCAATGAAAATCTCAATCCTAATTAACTGTAAATCAGTAAAGCCGGGTAGCCTGAGGTAGGTTAAAATGAGAACTTTGTACATGAAAGGCTATATATGCCCCTAAACCTAAGAATTTCCTAGTTGCAAACCTCCACATCACTACGTGCAACTTCCTTGACTTCAATTACCTTCCTAAGGGAAGTGAGAGCAGGTTAACCAAACCAAATAAGAATCTGTGTTGTCAGAGATGCTCATTTTTTTTTTTTTTTTTTTTTTTGGTTCATGTAGCAAAAGCCATAGATCTCAATGGGAGTAGACTTCTGGCCCTGTCAACTGAGAATGTGGAATGGAACAAAGTTAGAATTTATGACTCCTGATTAGCTGAATTACACGCCGGGGGCCTTAGACCTAGAAGGAGTAGTGTCCTTCAGCACTTTCTTCCTGCCCCTCTTGAGAGACTTAGCACATATTGCTTCATCAAACTATTAGTATGATTCTATTATCTTCCCTTGTTAAGACTTACAGTTCTTTAAGGACAATAGCCATGACTTATACTTCTTTGTAGGTATGTTTACAGTATTGCCAATTACTGGACGTTGCAAATAGCATATGCTCAAAAATATACAATTACTTTAAAAAAAGAGAGAGAGAGACAAGTAATGCAACGAATTAAGAGACAGGAGGAAAGAGTTCTCAAACACCTTACCAGGATAGACTACGTCAAACATTCACAAAGATTCTTATCTTGCTCCTCATGTCCTAAATGCACTTTCTATTAGATTCACTGGTTTCATTTGTTTTCATTTCTGTTCATCTCAAGTCAGAGGTAAGTTGACATTGGCAAACGAATAATCCTATATACATTTCCACTGTGAAGCATAACACCTGGCTATCCAAAGTTATATTCACCTCTTTTCAAATTAGAAGATAGTCATCGAGCCCATAATATAAATATCAGCTTCCCAAACAGGATTATGTGCACGTTCAGGAAAACCATGGAATTTAGATGGGGGCTGGCCAGACCTCAGCCTCCCCAGCTCATCTGCTGTAACAATTAAATTTTTTAACCAAGCCAGATGCTGTATCTGAACATTTTCCTGTTTTGTTTATTTAATCCTACATAGAAGTTTGAATAAGATCTCATAACCCATATTATAAGGCGTATATAAAAACTGAGAAGTTAGATAAAACCACTGAGTATGCTTTGGCTCTGTACAATTTTAATATGAAATCTCCTTTTCTCAAAATAGAAAGCTCTTTTGGTATTTGATGAACACCAGACATAACAGTACACTGTTCATTCACCCTTCTTTGAAAACTAGCTCATTGAAGAGAAGATTGACCATTTAGGATTTTTCTTTTTCTTTCTCTCTTTCCCTCTCCAGTGAATTGACTATGTTGAGTTTGAACGAAAACTACATACTACAGACAGGTAATGGGGAAGTCTGGAAGTGTTCACTTTCTGACATCTTTTTGAGCAAAAAACATGATCCTGATTTTCTGATTTTTCTCCTTTTACATTGCAGTGTTACTGGTAGTTTCTGCTCATTCAGCTACTGGACCCTAACACTACATTAGTAAAAGTAAATACTATAATATTTACAATATTGTCTTCATTGCCTACTTGTTCAGAGAGTGGATTGGGGTATGTGGTTTAGTCTCTTTAGCTTATTAAGTGATAATATAAATATCAATCATACTTCAAATAAAATATGACTGGGGGGTTAGAGTAGATTTAACCTGGGGTTAGTGTATTTATGTAGGGCAGTCTCAATCCTATTTCTCAATAGTTATTCTCACTTTTATATTCTATAAATAAAAATACATTATTATTTTTGTGTGTGTGTGAGGAAGATCAGCCCTGAGCTAACATCCGTTGCCAATCCTCCTCTTTTTGCTGAGGAAGATCAGCCCTGGGCTGACATCCATGCCCACCTTCCTCTACTTCATATGGGACTCCGCCACAGCATGGCTTGACAAGAGATGCGTTGGTCTGTGCCCGGGATCCAAACCTTCGAACCCTGGGCCACCAAAGCAGAGTTCGCGAGCTTACCAGCTACACCACCGGGCCGGCCTGGAAAATAACATTATTTTTTAAGCTTGTTTGGTGCCTTGTTTGGTGATAGGATAGTACAGAGAAATTGATGTTATACTTAGTAAAGTGTTAGTTTCTTTAGAAATTACTTGTCTTAATTATTCTATACTATTTCATCTCTTGTCTATAAAGCATCTCATTTTCTTGTTGTTAACCTTTAATTTGCTTTTTATTTTTAACAAAATATTTTAATAAACTATTTTAATAAATGTGCCTGTCTTTTATTCATGAAATACTTTCTGAAGACCAGATATCAGAATGTTGTAAAAATTTTTTTGTCAATGTATATTAAGTGAACAAGGCTTGCTCAAGATATCTATGGTGTAACCTGTCTTAGTCTGCTCAGGCTGCCGTAACAAATACCATAGGCTGGGTGATTTAAACAACAAAAATTTATTTCTCACAGTTCTGGAGACTGGAGGTCCAAGATCAGGGTGCCAGCCTGGACGATTTCTGGTAAGGACTTTCTTCCTGGCTTGCAGACGGACACCTTATCACTATGTGCTTACAGGGCCTTTCCTCAGTGGGCATGCATGGACAGAGAGCAATCTCGCTCTCTCTTCCTCTTCTTATAAGGCCACCAATCCCATTAAATTAGGACACCACCCTTATGACCTCATTTAACTTCAATTACCTCCCAAAAGCACTATGTCCAAATACACTACATTGGGAGTTAGGGCTTCAACAAATGAATTTGGGGTGGGGTGCACAGTTCAGTCCATAGCATTCTGATTTCTATACATTTCTAATTTGTACTCTACTAATGACAAGGGTTTTCATTTTTGGTTGATTGATGGATCAATTGAGTAATCCATGCACTCATCAAACACTTGTAGACAACTTCTTGCATGTCAGGCAATATACTATTGCTGGAGTTATGAAGATTAAAAGCCATTATTCTTGCTCGCTTTGAGTCCAAGTGTAGTGGGGAAATCAGTCAGGTACAAAGAATTAATATATAGTATAGTTAATTGCTATAATCAGGAGACTTGATGAGCAGTAGAATTTAGTTAAAGGAAGAAATGGAAGAAGGGAAATAAGTAGTAAACCCATAAGGATGTAGAAGGTTTGAATAATGCTATCGACTAACTTGAGATAATTGACATTTATAGAACACTCCAACCAACAATACAGAATACACATTCTTTTTTTTTTTTTTAAAGATTTTATTTATTTATTTTTCCCCTCCTCAAAGCCCCAGTAGATAGTTGTATGTCATAGCTGCACATCCTTCTAGTTGCTGTATGTGGGACGCGGCCTCAGCATGGCCGGAGAAGCAGTGCGACGGTGCGCACCCAGGATCCGAACCTGGGCCGCCAGCAGCGGAGCGCGTGCACTTAACTGCTAAGCCACGGGGCAGCCCCAGAATACACATTCTTTATAAGCTCACATGTAGCATTCACTAAGATACATATATGCTGGGCTAAAAAGCAAGTCTGAATGAATTTAAAAGAATTGGAAATCATAAGGAGTATTTCTGTGACAAGAAAAGTAAATTAGAAGTCTATGGCAGAAAAATACCTGAAAAACTCCAAACATTAAAAATTCAATTATACATTTCTAACTAATTCATGAGTCAAAGAAGAAATCATAATGGATATTAAAAATATTTTGCCACAAATAAAAATTTTTTTAAATGTATCAGAATTTGTTTCATGCAGCTAAAACAGTGCTTAACCTCAGTGTCTTTTCTCAGGAGTTATATGAGTTAAAATCCTGGGATGATTAGGGTTAGGGAGAAGCTGGTAGCTCATTCTGTTTTTCAGAGGGCCATTTTGTTCAGAAGCATTTTTATCAATATATTATATTAGAAGCAATTTTGAGGGATGGGAAGCAAAATGTAAGGTGAGTGAGTATTATTATTTTAACTACTTTATTGAGAAATAATTTTCATACAATAAAAATATACCCATTTTAAACATACAGTTTGATGAGTTTTGGCGAATGAATAGGGTGGTGAAACCACGATCACATCAAGATATGGGACATTTCCATCACCCCAAAACTCCCTCGTGTCACTTTGAATTTGATCTCCTCCCCCAACTCCCAGCCCCAGGCACCCACTGAGCTGCATTCTGTCCCTGTAGTTTTGCCCTTTCTAGGATTTCTTACAAACGGAATCATATAGCATGTAGTCTTTGTGTCTGACTTTTTTCACTTAGCATAATGTTGTAGTTCTTCATCCATGTTCTCTATATTCATATTTTGCCCTTTTTATTCCTGAACGATGTTTATTTTTAAAGATATATGCAATTTGTTTTGCTTGTTGTTAGACATTTGTGTGGATTCCAGTTTGGGGCTCTTATGAATAAAGCTCCAGGGGGCCGACCCCGTGGCTTAGCAGTTAAGTGCACATGCGCCGCTGCTGGCTGCCCGGGTTCGGATCTCGGGCGCGCACCAGTGCACCGTTTGTTCGGACATGCTGAGGTGGCGTCCCACATACAGCAACTAGAAGGATGTGCAACTACGACATACAACTATGTACTGGGGCCTTGGGGAGAAAAAAAAGAGGAGGATTGGCAATGGATGTTAGCTCAGGGCTGATCTTCCTCACAAAAAAATAAATAAATAAATAAATAATTTAAAAAATAAAAGCTTCAATGTACATTTGTTTACAAGTCTTTGCACAGACATAAGTTTTTGTGTCTTTTGAGTGGGCCAGATGGTAAGTGTAAATTTCTCAGTTTCTTTTCCAGCCCCGAGTTCTACCCTTGGACACCTCAAGCCAGTAAGGCATTCACTTTCTGCCTTCCGGAGCTGTCAGTGGGGTGGGGAATGCACTCAGTCGAAAGTGAGCATATTTGTAAATGTCACCAGGAGCTGGTTTCTCTTTTAAGGTGGGTCTCTTTTTAGTTTTTACCTGCTTTTTTACAGACTCCCTGCGGGCTCCCATGTTCATGTATAGTTTACAGACAGCCAGGATCTTGAGCAGAATTTATATTTTGTTTTCTAATCTCAGTCCTTCTGTGGTTATTTTACTAACAGGGTTTCCCGCTTAAACACCCAGCTGCTCTGCTGCCTTTTATCATCTGCCGCCTTAAGCGGCTGACTATGGCTCTCCACCTGGTTTAGAACGTGGGGTGGCTTGTGAAGTACCCAAGGCAAGAACACCACAAACTCATAGTTCTTACTGGATACAGCAGGGGAGTAAATAATTCTCAAGATTTTGCATGACTTTCGTAATTTCCAGTGCCTTCAAATAGTTATTTTTAGTAATTCTGTCCAGATTTTATAATTGTTATCTGTAGGAAGTATTCTGCATCATTACCAGAAAGATTATTATTATTATTATTATTTATAGTATTTAAAGGAATGTCTAGAAAGATATTCACCAAATGGTAATTAGTAGTTATTTCACAGTGAAGGAACTTCAGATAATTCAGATAATTTTTTCTTTTTTATACTTTTCTATTTTCTTGATTTTTCAATTATGTTATCTTTATAATCAGAAAAACAGAGACATTACATTTTATTCCTCTCATTTTGTAATAGTTTACAAGAACAAAAACACTAGAAGTTGAAGCTAAGATGTAACTTTAGAGACTGTTAAAGTGCTTTAACAAACAGGGAAGAATTATTTTGTAATTAGTATAGTTTTATGTCTAGTGCAAAACCTCCCTTAAGGTGGTACTTGAAGAGATTTGTTGGGCTTTCACTCTGAAGTAGTTTAAAATTTTGTCTTACTTATGCTATTAATTTGTATTAGTGTAACACACTTTTAATAATACAAAATAATGTAGGTTCATGTTGTCTGATTAATTTTAGTCATAATTAATATAATTTAGCTGCTTTTGTAAAGGTCACAGTATTATTTCTTTTGGGAGCATCTTCTGACCTGAGAAAAGATACAAGGAAATAATAATAGCTGTTACTCACTGAGAATTAACCGAATATCAGCCACTGCTCTAAATACTTTACACATTTTTAAACTATTTAATCCTCTTAACACCTCTATCAAGTGGGTTCAAATATGATCTTATTGTTATAGATTAGGAAACTGGTATTTAAAAAGATTGAGTATTTCTTGAGGGTCACTAAGTTGGTAAATGGCACAGCTAGAATTCCCTGGATTTGAACCCATGCAGACTGGCTCTATGCCCACCCACTTTACCACCACACTGCACTATACTATGGAGAAATGAGGGTTTGTGGGTGGGAAATAGGATCTCACAGCCCTTCTCTCTCAAAACTAAATGGTAGAAAATATTGCAAAAATAATTCAGAGATCTCAGAAGGCTAGACTGGGCTAACATTTTCCCAGGACGCTTTAAATGTGGTCCAAAATAAAGGCAAGATGATGTCTGAAAATTTCTTCCAGATCTATAATTCAGTCTCTTGGTTCAAGCTATTCTGGCCTAAGGAAAAATTCAGAAATAAATATCTTCTCACGCCCTGCACCCTAGAAGCTACTTTAAAAAACAAAATAAAATAAAATAAAAACCCTTGGCACTCAATTCTCCCTTAATTTAGATTTTTAAAAAGTCAGATAGTTATTTCTTAAGGTCAGTTTAGTAAAAAGAGCATTGTAGTTGTGTACAGACATCTCTCATTTTCTTCATTAACCTTTTTCTTCTTTCTTATTAACAAAGCCTCTTGAGTTTTAACTGCATAAATGGCTGCCTGGCCAAAGTACATTTCCCTGTCTCCCTTTTTGGTAGATGTGGCAACACAACTAACTTCTGACCAAAAGAATGTAAATTTAAGTGAAATATGCAATTGAAATTATATCTTTCAAAACGAAAGTGCTTATTTTCCCCTTCCTTTTTTTTTCTTTTTCTGCTAGCAAGAAAAATGAATATAAGTGGTACAGCTGCCTTGTATCTAGAGATCAAAACCACATATGGTTTTGACCCCCCCACGATGGCGGGGTCAACCTATCTGCCCTGGATCACTTTCTTCTGTACAGCTAAATGAGAGAAAATATGTCCTTCTATGTTATTTAAATGATGTATTTTAAATCTATATTTTTTAAACCATGTATTTTAAATCTATATTATTTAAATCATGTATTTTGTTGTCTCTTGGTTACAATGTAGCCAGTATTCTAATGTAAAAATTGGTATCTGGAAGTGGGGTATTGTCACAATAAAAGCCAAAATTGGTGGTACTGGCTTTGCCATCAGGCGGTGGGAGGCAAGGGGACATATATTGCAGTCTGGAAAGCTGGTAACTCTTGTTATACTGGGCCACAATATCTAGTAAAACATTTGCCTGTGATCATTTTAGAGGTAGGCCACATCTTTACCGGAACTGCAGCTCCAGGGTAAGTGGCTAGGAAAAGTCAAAATGTTAATGTACGTTAGCAGATCCTTTCATCTTTTAGTAAGTAAAGAAGAGAAGTGGATTTAGTCAATTATTAACCAATTTGCAAGCAAAAAATGGAAAGGGACAAAATCCTTCTAATGGAGCACTTTCTGCCCCTTTAATCAAAATAAACACTTATCTTAAAATGTAAAAATAGGGGCCGGCCTGGTGGCTTAGATGTTGAGTACTCAAGCTCCGCTTTGGAGGCCCAGGGTTTGTGGGTTCAGATCCAGGGCGAGGATCGATGCATCTCTTGTCAAGCCATGCTGTGGCAGCATCCTATATAAAATGGAGGAAGATAAGCATGGATGTTAGCCCAGGGCCAATCTTACTGAGCAAAAAGAGGAGGATTGGCAATGGATGTTAGCTCAGGGCTAATCTTCCTCACCAAAATATATATATATATAAAAATATAAATATATTTTTTCACAAGAAGGTTATTTTTGTTTATAAAACCAATGTCAGGAGTCACTAACGAGCCCATGATAATAATCTTTTGAAGTCAAGATTTCATCTGGATTAGAAAGAGAGGCTATCTCAAGCTGAGAGAACAGACTGATTGGAAGCTTAATTTTTGTTCACTCTTATCACCTGCCAACTTTTGGGGTAATTTGATTGTCAAAGAGTGAATTTGTTGAAAAGAAAAGGGGGAAACATCAAACTGGTTAAAAAAAAGAACTGTTAATGTCTACTGTATGACAAATCAGTGTTAAAACACTAAGATTTTGACCAAAACAAATGTCTTATATTACCAAAAAATCAATCTCAATTGACTATGAGTTCAGTAATTTGGACCTTAGAAGCTTAGAAAAGCCAAATATATCCGAACCCCAAACAGCAGAAGAGAGGGTAGTTACTGAGAGCCTTTCTAGAAATTGCCATATCAAATGTTCTTCATTGTTAAATTGGAGCAACCAGCATTCAAGGTCACTTCATAGATATTGTCCTCCCATCCAAGCCATAGTCTCAGATGGCCTCAAGGTAGCTGACATTAAATTGAGGTGGGTGGGGGAGTAGCAAATGAAAGCCCAAAGTAGTAAAAGCCATAACCAGAGAAGATTGCTTCATTTTGGACAATTCAAATTGAACTGACCAGAATCAAAGTGATGAAGAGAAATCATTGTTAACCATCAATCTGGCCTGTACAAATCTAATCTGTGGGTGCTGAGCCTCCGAAATAACCGCTGTTTCCCAAAGTCTACACCAGCAGTATAAGGCTGCACGGACATATTCTTCAGCCCCAATTTCATTTGTGACCACAGAGAAAAAAATTAAGAAGGCAAAAGAAGGATTACAGAGGACACTGGACAAAGGAGTTGTTTCCAGAACCCATGGCAAACAGTGGGCTAACCAAGAAACTTACACAGCATGAAGTCTTCAAAATTCACAATCAGCAGGATTTGATGACTTGTTTCTCTTCTTCCTTCTTTTGAATCTGAGTTTTTGTTGTAGTTATATTGTCTATTGAGTGTGTATGTGGAGGGTATGGGTCTTTTAGCCTGTAAGTGACAGGATCACAGGTAGCCACTTTCCATGCCGGAAAGTACCGTGCTTCACTGAGATATATGGATGTTTTGTGGTCTGTAACTGGATTTTCTCCATTGGGGAAGGCATGAGGATGGTTTATGTGCACAATAAAGATGTGTATTGATATATGGGTGGCCAGATGGCAACACCATGGAAGTGACTGCTAGCTGTCCTCAATATCCTTTCTACCCCCCTTCTTTATTAATAGAACTTTGCTGATAGAACGTGAATGGTCGGATAGAGACTACATTTCCCAACCATCCTTGAAAGTCGGTGTGAGCATGTAATTAAGATCCGGCCAATGGAATGTGAATAGATGTGATATATGCAACTTCTGGTCACAGCTGGTAGATGGAAGTTGCCTGTTATTTTCTTTTCCTGCCTTGCTTGTCAGCTGTGTGGGGCATGAAGTCAAGTGGATTTTGTGCAAGTAAAGCTTTGTCACACGTGAAACTCTCTTACAGCAGCTTAGCCTGTACCTGAAACGCTAGTAACTTTTGCCCACGGTTTATTTTAACTCGACACGTGACTTGTGGGCAAACCTTACTGAGCCTGAGAGTCTTCATCTCCGAAAAGAAATACCTTCTCTTCCTGTTCACCTGATTGTGTATGTGATTCCTGTGTGAAAAACGTATTCTAAGAACTCTGAAAACATTTTACCATGTACAAATTTAACGTCGTTTTTAATGAATTACAGTTTAACCACTTTAAAAATGATATAAAAACAAAATTAGGACAATAGATATTTCTCACATTAAACTTTTTTTCCCCTGAGAACCAATCATACACTTTTTGGTATAATTTCTTATGAATTATTCAAGAGAAATATAAGTAATATATATATATACCAAGATGTTCATAAAAATGTTGGTCATTTCCTTTTTTTTTTTTTTTTTGCAGGGAAAGATTTACCCTGAGCTCACATGTGTTGCCAATCTTCCTCTTTTTTTCTTTTTCCTCTCCAAAGCCCCAGTACAAGGCTGTATATCCTAGTTGTAAGTTGTTCTAGTTCTTCTATGTGACCCTCCACCACAGCATGGCAACTGACAGATGGGTGGAGTGTTTCCGCAACTGGGAAGTGAACCCGGGCTGCAGAAGGCTGCCCTAGGCCATTAGGGCTGGCTCGCTCATTTCTTTTTTTTTTTTTTTTTTTTTAATTTTATTTATTTTTCCCCCAAAGCCCAAGTAGATAGTTGTATGTCATAGTTGCACATCCTCCTAGTTGCTGTATGTGGGACGCGGCCTCAGCATGGCCAGAGAAGCGGTGCATTGGTGCGCGCCCGGGATCCGAACCCAGGCCGCCAGTAGCGGAGCACGCGCGCTTAACCGCTAAGCCACGGGGCCGGCCCGCTCATTTCTTTTTAACAGGAAAAAATATAAAAGCTCCATAAAAGAAGAGTAATTAAGCAAAAAATGATCTGCCATCTTTATAAAATATAATACAATCAAGTGGTGCTAAATATATTACTTTTGCCTTCCAGATCCTCCCTACTCTGTGCCACAGGAGGCTGCCCTGCTTGGACTTTACCCACAGGTTTGCTTTTCCTGTGGTGGTGGCAATGAGAAATGCTGGCAGGAGACCAGAGAGAAGGGGGAGAGTGAGGCGTGTGTATGTGTTCTCCAGATTCCCTCATTGCATGATCACTGCAAGCTGTATGGGCCCCTCAGCCCAAGGTGAGCACTCTTGCCACCCATGCCTCTGCACAGAGCACGTTCTCTCTCGGGGTTGAGGAACCATTCTCAACCCTTATTTCTTCAGTCTGGGAGCAACACCCTGGTTACTAGACCTAGAATGCTGTACTACGCTACACCCAGACCACATCTTGTCCCTTTATTGAACTATCCCTAAACTACCTAATTTGAATGTGCCATCTATTTTCCCCTGGAACCCTGGCTGGTACACAGGTAGAAAATAAACTTTTATGTACTAAGGTCATTATAATATAAAATGTAATATATAAGGTTAAAGATCAAAAAGGAAGAAACCAATGGAATACTATGTTATGGTGATAGGATTAAAGGTGAACATATTTTCTTCCTTAATTACAGTTACTGTTAGGTTAGAGTTGTTTTATTAGTTAAAAAATGTAAAATTGTTGCTAGGATATTTTGTCAAGTGTATTTTCTTAGCTTTGCTTTGCTACCTAGATAAGAATGAATCATTAACATATTGAATTTATGTAAATCACCCTAATCATCTGCTTTCTCTTATTCTGCTCCTATGCCGCAGAGAATTGCTAGATAAAGTTTTGGAAGCAGGCTGACTTGATTTTAGTCTGAGTTCTGCATTTTAAGCGAAGGAAGCAGATTCTGGCTGATTCAGCAGAGGAGTTTATTAGGTATATATTAAGAACTCATGGATTTGTTGGGAAAAGAAGAAGACTCAAGAACAAAGCTCAAGACTAAGCTTCCAAGAGCATGATCTAAACTATGTAATGTCGTAATATGAAGATTTTTATCATACCTGTCACTGAACTCTAGAGTCTATGGCTTGCTTTGCTGAAGCCCAAGTATTTGACTTTGCTACAAATTCAACTATCGCCTGAACCTTGCTGTGTATGGCTGCCCTGACCGTCACTGCTTGGTAAAGCCAAATGAGTCTGCCACCATTCTCACTGCACAGTGAACTCTGAACACACTTCATTTTCACGTGGCTCTCTCTTAAACCAAAATCTCACTCTGGCTGGTATAATTGGTGGAAACTTGCAATGTGCTTGCATTTCAGCCATAGGTGACAGTGGGAAATTGAATTCCAACTTCTTTTTTGAGGAAACAGTACATGGGTATTTTTCTAACATAGAAGATATAGTAGTTTGCTACAGCTGCCAGTCCCACAGACTGGGTGGCTTAAACAATAAAAATTTATTGTTTTACAATTCTGGGGATTAGAAGTCCCAGATCAAAGTGTTGGAAGGGTTGGTTTCTTCTGAGAGCTTCTGTCCTTGGCTTGTGGATGGCCATCTTCTCCCTGTGTCTTCACATGTCCTTTCCTCTGTGCATGTCTGTGTCCTAATCCCCTCTCCTTTTAAGGACACAGGTCGCATTGGATTAGGCCCCACTCCAATAACCTTATTTTAACTTAATTGCCTCTTTAAATGCCCTATCTCTGGATATAGCCATGTTCTGAGGTATTAGGGGTTAGGACTTCAACATGAATTTTGAGGTGACACAATTCAGCCCATAACAGAAGGATGTTTGAAAAACATGGCAACTAAACGCAGTGCATGATCCTAGAGGAGACTTTGGATGAGAACAATACTGCTATGAAGGACAGAAATGGAACAATTAGAGAAATTTGAATATGGACTGTATATTAAATAATTATGTTTTATCAGTGTTAAACTTACTAAATTTGATCATTGTACTGTGGTCATATAAGAGAAGGCTTTTGCTTTTAAGAGATGCATACTGAAATAATTAGAAGTAAATGGCCATGATGCCTCAGATTTACTCTCAAATGGTTCAGAGACAGAGAAAATATATGAGGTAAAAAATGTTGTACTATTTTTGTAGCTTAACTGAAGGCTCAAATTTTTTCAAAACAAAATGTTTTTTAAAAAGGTGCTGGGAAGTTGCAAAAATATAGGAAAATGCACCAATCCACCTTGACTGCCCATCATCAGTATATACTGTTTTTCCCATGCTTACATTTCTGAAATAAACAACTGCTAAATACAATGCAACTATCACTTTTCTGAATAAATACTGGAAGAATTAAAGGTTTATTCAGTGATGGAGAAATTCCAGGTGATGACAAGATCCATGGAGATAGATGATAGAATTCCAGTGAAGGTGTAGGTCATTATTGAGAAAATCAAAAAAGCGTGAGGCTGGTGTATTAAAATATTTTCTAAACAGATATAGGATGTACTTCACAGAATAATAGAATGGATTTTATTGACTGGCGAGTAGCAAGACAGACTTCAAAATACCGGATGAATGTGAAGAAGTGACTGGGCAGTAGAACTGAGTGGTGGAAAAATGTATAGGAGAGTGAGCTAGTTATATGTCATTGACTTCGAAGGAAAGATGTGGAAATGGAGGGGAAATGCCAACAACACTCTGTATTTGTAATATGTTGGGATATGAGAGAAAGAAGGGTCACCATTTCGAGAGCACTATGAGGGAGGCAATGGCCTGGAGGAAAGATCAGGGTTCAATCAAAGAAAAAAAAAAGAGAGGGGTAGACAGGTTATTTAAATAACTTGTGAGCTGTAGGAGACTTTGTTACTGATGGGTCAGAGACTATAAAAAGAATGAAAAATGTTAAATAGAAATGTATACGCCAAGTGTCCTCTTATCATTATTTTTTTCTACAATTGTCCAATGAGGTATTCTAATTTTTTTTAATCTTTAAAGCTAATATTTGAGACAGTGTTATTGTATAATACCTAAAGTTGCTCTTCAAAACAATCAGAGAAATATTGGAATTTTCTTTTCATTGTTGTTAGACAATGTCTCAAAATTGTAGCTTTCAAGGGTTTTGTTTCTTTAGAAAAATGATAACATTCTCACCTTAATTAATTTATTAAAAATTTGATGGAAAAAGAACAAGACACAACACAGCATAAATTTAAAAAATATGTATAGATTCATAGGCAGAAGACTATTTTAACATCAGCAGAGAAGAAATCATGGAAGAAGATTTTAAGGAAAAGTTAATGTGGCCTTAAAGGAATTTGCACTCTTTGGTCTCCCCACATGTGCAGTTATCAGCGAGTTCCCTGACTCCAAGTGTTTATTCACATCTGTCAGCTAAATCATAGATCCAAATGCAAAACGTAACACTCAGGAACATTATGTGGATTTGTGACACTCCCTGGAGGACTTTGGGTCCATAAAGCAATGAATGGATTATAAGAAGACATAAATATGGTATTTTCATCTATGACAGATGCAATCTTGCTCCAATGTTATTTATATTATATAAAGGAAAACTGAACCTATTTTCCTCAGTCAGACTGAAAGGAGGCACCCTTAGGGATGAATAAATGAATAACTGGCTATTAATTTCCAGTTTCTAAGAATACATCTTTGAAAATGTCATGTTTTAGAGATTTTTTTAAATGGCTGATGTTTGTTTATTTTTTTATTTTACACGTGTGTATGAAAAAATGGAACTAAAATGAAAATTTGAGATCAAATTGTGATGATAGCAGAATAATAAATTTTCATCTTTTGCCATTATCTTGAATTATGCAATACTTACCTAACTTTGGATTTTAATGACTAGACACTCAGGCCAGGTTCCTATAAAACCTGCTGCTTTGAGTCTCCTAACATTCTTTGCATCCTCATCCTTAGCTCTTGTTAGGGAGGTGGGATGTGTGGTGTTCTGGAAAGAGCACAAGTCTTATATTTAGAGGAGCAATGCTCTAGGATTAACTCCACCTAGCCTCTATCTTTATGAGCTTGAAGACTTGGGATTGAACTAGCAGATGCCTTAAGCTTCTCCAACTCCAAAAGTTTGTACTTTGATCCAATCAAGATATTCCACGTCTCTTTTTGTGTTAGCCCTAAAATTTTGGAAAATAATCATCAGTGAAACAGTAGGAGTTTAGTCATTGTATAAATGCTATTTTCACAAAGTATAAAACTTGAGCTAGACAATGAAGAGATTGCTATGAGTTAGTTTTCTGTATTGAAGCTGTTTTCTTGTTCAAATAGAAAAGAAGGGATAGATACTCTAATTCATAACCATTACTCAAGATAAGTACAGCTTAGATTAGGTCTTCAGCTTTATATCTAACCAAGAGATGGATAAGAATATGCTCGTTCATTTTTATGGTTGTGAATGGCAAAATACTAATCAGGTAGAATTAGAGAACAATTTAATATTTTTATTTCAAAAACCAGAATCATGATGTTTTGTGATGTGAAATTGTTTGGTTTCAAATAATTCTCTAGTGACAAGTGGCAGTCATATTCTGAATCCCTGAAACTTTGGTAAAAGTTGTTAAAAGGTCCTTAATTAAATCAGGATTATAAAATTAAAGATACTACTGTTCCTTTAATCTCCACCTCCCTACACTCACTTAAAAGTTTTGCTCTGAATAAAGCTACCAGAATTTGTCCACCACGGGAAAAAAGAGTCCTCAATTAAATTTAGTTCAGCAAAGTTACTGGATCTCTTTTAAATTGCTGGAGTAATATCCTTAAATAATTTCTCTGTAATTATGAAACATATAACAACAATTATAAAACATATATGCAAATAGGATGGGTTTTCGTAAACAAATTTAGTATAACTAATTTGGAGTTTATATTAAAATATAAAGCCAATTTTCAAAAATAAATTTCTCATGGTCAATTTTGATTGGTGATTTTAGCCAATAAAGCGACCAGTGTGAAATGTTCTGTTGTTATCACTGCAAAACTATGGAAACAGCGTTGGACCGTTAAAACTTGTAGAATGCTGAAGTTCACATACTTTCATGAATTGTTAATTATGTTTATCTCTAGGTTTTGTCTAATCCACACAAAGGAATATTTATGTAAAATAGGTGACTGATGTTAACCTTAGTCCCAGGTTTCCATTTTACGTAAAAACTAAATTATTATTTATTTTGTATATCTTTAAAATGATTTTAAGCTTTTATACCAGTATTTGTACCAATTTCAATTTTCATTAACAAAGCCAACTTTAAGTTGCATATTTTTAGGTGGTCTAATTGTTTGTTTATCTTCATATAAAATCTTCAATGTCCTTCCAATGGTTTGTTAACTGTAAAAAATCCTCCTGAAGCTGACAAAATTTATTAGGGAAAAAAATGTAGTCCAAGACTGATAAATGTTTTAATTTATTGGCTAGAACTGATTAAGATATAATGAATTTATTTTGGTGCACAGCTTGGCATAATAGTACAGTAGCTTATAAGTATATCTGAACTACGATTTTATCTTTTGCAATATATGGCCAAGGGTCCAAATCTTCCTAATGACAGGAAATAATGTATATGGTGTTGAAAGTTACCACCCATTGAAAATGTTGAATTGGGTTTCTTTTTAAGAGTATTTCTGGTTTCTTTCCTATCATTTTATAATTTTTACATTATCCTAAATTCTATTTGAATACCTAATAAGTTCTTAAATAGCTCGACATCTGGCTCTGTCATATTATCCTACTCTTATTTTCTTCTCTCTGCTTTTTCTTACTTATTTAAAATTCAAGCAAATAAACAGTGAGCTTTCTTTACTGTCTCACTGTATTTTAATGTCATCATCATAGCTTTAACTCTTATTGAATTATAACAAACTTTAACACTTTAGAGAGCCCTCTGGTTGTCCCTCTTTTTCCTAATATTCTATTGTATTATCAAGCATTTCTGAATAATTCTGGAATAAAAAATTTGGAGTGAATTAAATCTATGAGTACACTTTGATAAAATTGATATGTTTATTGGTATTCATTTTTTCTACTCAGTAATACGGAATACCTCTTCATTGCTTTTCGGCATTTTTATGCTTTTTAATTGAGCTTCCTGATTTTCCTAAAATACACGCACACACGTCTCACAACTCTCTCATTAAGTGCATCCTTAAATGCTTAGTTTTGTTTATTGTTCTTACCAGAATCATCTTTCACTATGAATGGCTGGCATAGTGGAATGCTTTAGATTGAAATGTATGTGTGTGTGCTTGTGTAAATGCTAGTTTACAAAGCATGAAATCTTATTACGTCTCTTAGGTGTAGAACGTAGTTCACAACCTCACAGTTTCCCAAAGACGTGGATTTCTCACAGACACACATTCCTTTAGGATAAAGCCCAGTAGCTCTAGAGAGTTGATATAGCTGCTGCTACTGTTTAGAGTGTTCTGTAAGATCCATGAAAACTGAAAATAAGCATAAAATGTATTTGAGGGAGTCACGAGAAAAACTCACTGAAAGGAAATGAAAGTATCAGAGCTACAGGAATTTGCCAGAAACTGACAGGCCACTCAGGTAGGAGTAGGACTTTGACAGAATGAAGTGTTATCACAGGACAAGCAACATCTGAGAGGATGCAGAGTAAAGGGGGTTTCTTTGCAATAAGTCCACGAATTTCTCTCTTATTTCTAATCAATCATATCTGTATATTTCCACTCTATTCCCTCTGTTTGGATGCCTCACTTCCTACATGATATGAAACGTGCATCTTTCTGTCATTTACCTTCTTTACTGCTGGTCCTCTCAGCATGTGCAGTGGATTCAAGGACTAACTCTGGCGATGCCCTGAATGAAAAGGAAGCCTGTCCCTGCAGTGCTGGCATCCTCCCACAGTCTACGAGACCTCCCTAATAAGCCTTAAGATCCTTTAAATAGTGTCATGATTTTCAAATTGTATTGCAGCTGCCTTGATATAGAAACAGAATAGTGTCAACAAGCCTTCACTTGTGGTGATAATGTGCTATAGTGTATGTGAGATTCAATTCTTACCATTTGATCTTTTTTGAGAGGCACTTCTCCAACATCACAGGTTTAAATGTTTTTATTGATTTTCATGTCTAGATTTATTGTGAACATATAACCTCCAGTTAGCCTAAAGCAGTCTTTCCGATTTCCTAAGCAAAACAACAACCAGTTAGAGAGACTTAACGACAGCAAGCTAAATGTACATGAGTGAGCTGTGAAAAATAATTATATTTATGGTAGGCATTTTATATTGGAAATTGTTGTCAACAGTTCAGTTTTCAGAATACATTATTATAATAAGTGGCTTTTTCTGGATCAGACAAGCTTGTGTTGACTTGAAATTTCTTAAAATGATCTGCAAATTATATACAAATAGTTGCAGTAGATATTTATACAGACATATATCTTTCAAAGAACAACCTTTTGGTAGCTCTATTGCTTCCTAAAGCACAATTCTACAGTATAACTTTTCTATATGTTTGTGGTTAAGATTTTAATTACTTAAAATAATATTTTCAGATGTTTATTGTTAATATTTAATTCTATCTTATTTAATTCTACGTCAAGCAGGAAAATTAACTGTGGAATTTAGAAAATTCTATAATATAGCCCCCACAAAATTCACATTTCCTTTCTTTGGGAAAGTATCATACATCTTATCTGAACTCCATGATGTTACCGCTCGTCTCTTCCTTATTTGCTAAAAATATTGACTTCATTATTTGAAAAACCATTCCTCTTTGTTCTGCCTGTCTCTGTTCTGCTCAGGCCTGACCAGGTGCTGATGATTGTATATGTCTAAAGCATCTGCCTCTGGGTCCAGCACATAATGGGTACATAATAATTGGTAGTTATTATTTTATTATTTTGAGGTAACCTTGCCAGAAAATTTTTAAAAACTTAAAATGATGCTATATTTATTATGGCCTCAATATACAAAATATTTTGTAAAAATAGCATATATATTCTGTAAACATTAGCTTTTTATCAAATAACACTCATATAAACTAGTCTTAGCAATTTTCAAATGAATAATTGAGGCTTAGAGTAGGTAAATAATTCTACAGTCAGGAGGAGAAAGAGGGTTTATTTGTGTACATTGTGCTTTATATTGTTTTAAGGAGTTAAAGTGTGAAGCTATAGCATTTTCTAAATAAGAATATTTATCCAAACAATGAGGATGATTTACTGTCTACCTCATAGCTCTGTTGTTTTACGCAAAATGGAATAACAAAAATGGTCCCGGCTGTTTGGGAACCTATAGACTAATACTATCAATTATAATTAAAGAAAAAGAGTTAAAATTCTAGAAAATACATGACAAACATCATATAAGAGGTAAAACCAAAGTATTCTAAGAGTTTAGAGGACATCGAAATCCATACATCTGCCAGAAAGAGGAAGCTCTTTAGAAGAGGTAGCTTTTAAATTTGACCTCCGTCTAGTTCAATAAACAGAGCATATAATTATTTCCCTGCTGCTATAGACTGAAAGATCGAGTCTCTACAAAATTCATATGTTGAAACCTAATCCTCTGTGTGATGGTGTCAGGAGGTGAGGACTTAAGGAGGTGATTAGGTCATGAGGGTGGAGCCCTTATGAATGGGATTAGTGCCCTTATAAAAGAGACCCCTGAAAGCTCCCTTGTCCCCTCCACCATATGGGGACACAGCAGGAAGATGGCTGTCTGTGAACCAGGAAGCAGGCCCTCACCAGACACTGAATCTGCAGGTGCTTTATTCTTATACATGCAGCCTCCAGAACTGTGAGAAATAAATGTTTGTTGTGTAAGCCATCCAGTCTCTAGTATTTTTGTTATAGCAGCCCAAACACACTAAGATTCCTACTAAGTTTTGAAAAGCAAAACAAACATCTCAAAAAAATTAACACATCCTACTCTGTCTGACTTTAAATTTTCAGTAAATCAGAATAAATTGAGAGAGATATATCAGATCATATTTTCAGTAAATGTAACAGTTGAATCATAATTAGGTATGTATAAAGAAGATTAAACAAGTTAGTAAGAAAATAACTGTTTCAATTATAAATGGACAAGTAACATGAAGAAAAGTTTCTCAACAACAAAAAATGCAATTAATAAACAAACATGAAGGAAGAAATATATAATCATGGATCTGGCCCCATGGCCAAGTGGTTGAGGTTCTGCGCTCTCCACTTCAGTGGCCTGGGTTCGCGGGTTCAGATCCTGGGTGCAGACCTACACCACTCATTAACACATGCTGTGGCGGTAACCCACATATAAAATAGCCCTGAGATGTTAGCTCAGGGCTAATCTTCCTCAGCAAAAAAATATATATATACAATCACCTTAGTAAACAAAGTATAAACCCATGTGAGAGGTTAGCAGATAGCTGCATGTGCTAGATCAATGTATTTTAGTTGTTAAAGCAACCAAGGAGGCACCATTTTCTTTGATTATTTTTAGTTGTCTGTATTTACAGAAGATGAGTATATGACGTTCCTCTCTTATTGATAAGGAAACAGAGGTCAGTAATTTGTAAATTCATAGGGATCTTTAGAGCTAGAGCTAACATTCAAATGCATAATTTATTACATTATTTTTAAAAATTAAATAGAAATAATACTGACAAAAGTAACAAAATGGGCACTGTGATTTATTGCTGGTGGCAGGAAATATTGGTTAAACTCTTAGAAAACAATTTGGTGGTATGGAGCAAAAACCAGTATACTGTTGTGTCATATACATTAGTCTCACCGGTGAAACTTAACTTCAAGTAATAAGCCAAACACAGGAAATGCAGATGAAATTCCTTATTATTGGACTATTTATAATTGCAAAATATTCCAAGTTAAAACGTCCAAAATTAAAGGTAGGAAATGTGGAAAAATGGAGTCTGAAATTTGCCTGTTGTGCTGGACATGTGTTGTTTGCCTCTTTGGGTCCATGATCCCCCCTCATCCAACCCTGTGCCCTGCTGGCCAACTTGTGTGTACCGCTTGAGTCGGCTCTCTTCCCTTCTGGCTTTTGGCTGTGTTCAGTCAATTAAAACTTGCTCAGGAGATTGGAGAAAAAGAGGAGAGTCGGGTAGGGATATTTTACCCCTAGTCCCTCCATGCTGATTGCTGTTGTTGGCTGTGTCCCTTCACAGATGTTCTTTCTCCTGTCAGATAACCCTCTCTATGGAGCAGTCTCTCTAGGCTCTAGACACTGCTCACTGCCCTATTCTCTAAAATCCTCTAATTAGTAAAGAATCCCAAGGTTACTAGCCCAAGGGAGGTACTACAGCATCACTTGTTTTTCCTAAACACTGACCTCTTCATTTAGCTCTTCTCAAATTGTCAGTTTAAGTGTCCCATACATTTGTTTCATGCCAGGATTCTAACTGACACAAAGGTCGAGGTTTCTCTGAATTTTTAAAAATTTTAATTTCTGTTAATAGTGACATTTTTTCAATATTGATAATGTATGTTAAAAAAAAAGAGCACTTTTTACAATTCAATATCATTGTCGCGTTACCTTTGTAGTTCTTACTTATTCGTTCAAGAAACATTTCATGATTGCCTACTGTATGCCAGGTACAGTGTTAGACACTTGAAATACGAGGTGTCCCACTAAACTGTAATACATAAAACATTATCACTGGTGATAAATGCAAAATATAAATCTATGCTATTTATGATGTAGCTGTGATTAATAGACACTGTCAACCTGTTTTCCAAACATTATTTGCCAAGGATGAGACATTTCTACCTTTAAGATTTTAATAATCTATTTGATATTGTTAGGAGTTATTATATAAATTTATAGTGTATTATATTAGTAGATTTGTTTTTACACATTAGAATAATTATAAAAGTCTATACGGGCCTTCAAAAAAGGTTATGAAAGCGCACTTGAATCATGAACTTTCCAGTAGAGCATTAGGATTTTTCTTACAAATGGAGCTTCGAATATCTGAAATTTGAATTCAGATTGCAAGGACTCATCAAACTGTTTAAAGAGATTTTTGTTTTTTCTGTCATTGCCCAAAGTGAAACTATAGAAAAAACAGAGTTTTTGACAGAATTTGCCTCTCTAGGTTATAGGCCGTAACACATGTGAATAGATCAGTTTACTATTTTGGCTCAGTTTGACTCTGGGATCAAATTGTCACCAAACTCCCACATATGATAGCCGTGTGACCTTCTGCAAAGTAAAACTAGTATTTAACTTGTAAGGTTATTTTGAAGTTTAAATGAGATAATACACCTGTAAAATGATAAAAATAACATTGGGATAAAATAAGCATCACTAAATGTTAGCTATTTTTTCCTTAGTGCCAATACAACTGTGGAAGTAGGGGCATCAAATATTTCTAAACGCACTGACACAATATCAAAACCACCATCATCTTGGACAAAAGATTGTCATAAGTGTGTTGTATATACTAGGAATACAGTCTTATGATGCTAACTTTTCTGCTACTCTGGTTTTTCATTTTAGACAAGCAGATAGCAGTTTATCTCACAGTGTTTAGATTTAATAAAATGTTTTCATCCTTCTTTCTTCTTTTTTTCTTCAACCAGTTCTTCTGCCTCTTAATTGCTACTGGTCCAGTTAGCCTAGTATATATGTATTTTGTATGTGTATATAAATTTGGAGAAGTATAGAACAACAAATAGATGCTCTGAAAAGATTAATGAGGCATATCAACACAAATTAGTAACAAGGACGTGTCTTGTTTATGCAGAATGCTACAGCTATATGCTAAATATATTGTAAGTTTATATTACCATAATAATGCATTTCTCCCTAGCTGTTAATCTAAGCTGCAGAATATCACATGTATATTTAATCTTCCTTCAAAGGGATCTAAGCTTATTTACATGTTCTATACATAGCATAGTTTTAAGGACATTTTAATATTGGCCACTAATTTTATACTGTCAGAATGTTTTAATGTAATTACAAAGGAATGTAACTACAATCTAAGCTTATTTAATCTACATTTTCTCTGTTTGACCTCTCCTGTAGGAACATATGAAAAGAAATCCATACCATTCTGCAAAATTCCCAGTGCAGGGGGAAAAGAGCAAAAATAACAAAAATTTCAGCCAGAATTATTTTGTGTAGCAACAACTTGCAATCTGAATCATATGGCAATGAGAAAAGAGATGATAACAAAGCTAAACAAACAGCTTTCTTGTTGCTCACTTTCTTAATCCCTTTAAAATAAAATAAATAAGGCATTTCAATGAAATTATTTCCAAGGAGCACAGTACCTTCTGTACGATGACTGTATTTACTTTCAAGTAATAATGCTTAGAGTTCGTATGTACAAAAGTCGACATAATTATTTTCTTTATTTGACTATAGTGTCTGGGTCTTAGTCAAAAGACGAAGCACAATTGGCTTGTTTTTCAAGTTATTTCTGATCTCAGTGGCATGTCGGAAAGATCATAGTGTTACTGTTTTAATTTTAATTGTTAACATAAAATTGGAATCCAAAGTAAAGGCAAATTGTGAAAATTAACTTGTTACAAGTATAAGAGAACAAAGCATGGGCATTATGATAAGGTAATCATTGAGAATCTGGGAAATAAAACATATCTTTAAAGACACAAAGTTAATGTTTTCCTTTGAAATCTCCATGTAAAAATTGAAAACACAACTTTAATAGAAGACAGGCACAGGTAGTCTATGAAGAATTATAACTTGGGAAATTAATAAAAATAGTATCTAAAACAGTATTAGTAAGATATGAAGCTCATTCATTAACAGTCTCTATGATAATATATCACTGAAAATGTTGCATGAAGGACAGTCTTTGATAGGATTATGTACAGTATAATAGCAAGACACTGGAATTAAAATTCACTGAGAAGATACATCTTGTGAACTGAAGGGTAAGAAGATAATAATGGCAACATTAATAATAGTAAATAACAAGAATAAAATGATTCACATAAATAGAATTTCCATCAGCAACCATTATTGTAATTATGGGAATGATAAGCTAGTAATCTACAGTAAATAGCTAATCTTTATTGATTCACTGTTTAATTTCCTTTTATTTTAAAGGCTTTGGAACTGCTGTCAATAACAATAATGTGCACATGGGAAAAAGTTACACCAAGAAAGAATAGGAAAAGAATGTACTGCATTGTGCAACATAGAGCATTTCTAAAGAATCTTTAAAAAAATACATTTATACTCTATTGTTAAGGAAAAAGGAAAAAATGCATTCAAAAGGTTTTCCTCCCATTTTAAATGAGTGCTGTAGGATTTATTCAGTTTATGGGGGTTCCAGAGACGAAGTGGGAAAATGCAGTTATCTCAGCTCTGGCTCTTTAATCACATGGAGTTGAGGATTATGCTTCGTCAATAACACCTGGGAGAAAAAGACAGGCCATCAGCCCGCTGACCCTGCAGCAGCCCTAGGGGCAGTTCCACCGCCACCAGCAAAGTTAGCACTAAGGGTAACGGAGCCGTTATCCAAGGCCCGGATAATAGCGGAGCAGAGAACTCACTTCCTGATGGTAGAAAATAAATTCCATGTTTAGCTCATGATTTCTGGCAACCAAGCCTTCTTCCAGGGAATGAAGGTTAATTTTCCTTTAATATAAATGAAAGACGAGAATGTGAAATGATGAGTCACTGGGGTGCTCCATCAATGGCATTGCAAGAAGACAAGTTGCCAGGAGATGGTTTTGCATTTTCTTGCAATTGATACAAAATTCATGAGAAAAATGTATCTAGGATCTAAAATCACAAGGTATAGTGATTGCAGAGGGAAAAAAACAAACTTTATTTCTATTTGCAATTAGTTTTTAGCTGAAATCTGGATGGATTGTTTAATCAATCAAACTCCTATATGACTGCCCTTTAGCTATTTGGTAATTATTATATTTGAACAGTCTTTTTAAGGTTTAAACTATTTTCCTTTATTTCATTCTCCACACGTCGCTCCCTGTCCACTCCCCACTTGAGAAAAATCTGGGCTTTGTCATAAAAGAACAGTACTCAGCGTTACAAAGCTTTAGCAGCCAAAATGTCATTTTGAACCTGGGAGTTGGTTAGTTCCATGCATTCTTTCCATTATAGGATTCCTGATTTCTCTTGTTAAATACAAGACTCACAGGACTACCTACCATCTCCTTTCTCCTTTCTCCCAAGAATATATCCCAAGAATAGAGCTTCATATTCCCATCCTCATCCATTTTCAATTTCTCTCTCTCTAGAACCTATATGCCTCTCACTCCCACTTACCCATAAACTTTCCTCTGTCTCCAGTAAACCATATTTTAGTGCTGAAAATCTCTTTCATATCATCAAAATTTTCTTTAAAGTTTTCAGTTTCTTCATAATCATAAACATGGTTTTCCCCAGAAGTCACCATAATCTTCACAACTGTCTCTCTTGGTAGGATATCTTCTTGGTCTTGTAGTCTCATGGGTTAAGAAAGGAGAGCCATTGTTGCCATTGGCCACCACTGTGGTTTCTAGATAATTGTTCAGTCACCATGGAGCCAACACCTTAATCCTTTGAAATTTACTACACCTTCTCCTGTCACCCTTTTCCCTTCCTTGTCACCATGACAGACCAACCATCCATATCTCTATCCACATGTTAGTCAACTATTTCTTTCTTTATGTTAGTTTTTTTTGTTTATTTTACATTGAAATAACCACTTGAAAAATGTTCTTTTTTCCCCACCTTTATTTAGGCATAATAGACAAATAAAATTGTAAGATATTTAAAGTGTACATTATGATATATGTATGCATTGTGAAAGAAGGATTCCTCCCATCTAGTTAATTAACATATCCATTGCCTCACCTAGTTATCCTTCTTTTTTTTTTTTTTGATGAGAACGCTAAGGTCCACTCTCCCAGCAAACCTGAATTAAACAATACAGTGTTATCAACTACAGTCGCTGTGCTATACATCAGATCCTCAGACCTTATTCATCTCATAGCGAAAGTTTGCACCATTTCTTAAGACCTGTTTTGCAAGGCCAACCCTTAAACAGTGTGGAGTTGAAGCTAAAGAAGAGAGAGTCCAGGACATAACAAAAGGCCACACTAAAGTATAAACATGGCCGTCAATTTGTCTGTATATCCTAATCTGTGATTACTCTGCTTCAATCATTCACTCCAGTTGTTCAGTCAACTAATTTTATTAATCATCTACTATGTAACCTGTTGACTGAGGGGCAATACAATACGGTATGTCTATATACTCCAGTAGAGGTGTGCTCCGGGTACAACAGCAGCACCATGAAAGGGGGGACCCAGTTCTGCCTGAACAAGTTGCAGGGGCATCAAGGAAGCCTTCACAGAGAAGACGATGCTTGAGGCAAGACTTTGAGGATAAGAAAAAGAATGCCAAATAGTAAAAGGAAGGGAAGACCTTTCAAAAACAAGAAACAGATAGTTCAAATTGTACGCCTTAAGATAGAGTAGGCCAACATGCATGAAATACTGGATACATATGAGAAAGCAGCAGAGGCGGGTGACAAGATGCACTTCATTTCCTGCCACACTCTCTCCTTTGACTTGACTATGATGCAGATCTGATCATCTCACGCTGATCCTCAAATGCTTCAACAGTGGCCAAAGTCAGATCCGTATTTTGGAAACATTACAAGTAGGTGGATTACAACAGAAGAAAGGCAGTCTCATGAATCTGAAGCTACTCTGTATATTTTCTTTCTCTTTTTATCTGCTAAAAAATCTCTGTAATCTCTACTCTCTGGGGAGTGGCTCTGGCCTTTGTCTTCTCTTTCGGGCCTTGTGATGTCTGCTTTCTCATTTCCCTGACTCTAGTCTTGTCCTTCTGTAATTTATTCTTCACATTCATTCTTAAAATCACAAATTTAATCATGTTGCTCCTTAAATTTTTCAATAGCTGCCAACTATAAGAAAAAGGCAAGCTCTTTAGCTTGACAAACAAGTGCTCTTCATGATATGGTCTTGGCATCTATTCTCAGTCTCATCTCTTGTCACTGTCTCTACTGTTGGTAGGTTTATTCCATACATTCTAAACTGTCTGCAGTTCCCCAAATAAAGCATGCTGTTCCATGCTCCTGAACCCTTGCAGGTGATGTTCTTTCTGTGTGGGATGCCCTCCTCACCTTATGTGGTGACATGGCAAACTCCTATTCAGGCTTCAAAACACAGACCAAATGGTTACATTTTTTTTTTATGGCATTGTCCCTGCACCCTGTTAATGTATAGAATTTGTAGATTAACAGAAGTTATCTATACATTCTCAATGCTATTTCTAGGCCTTGTATATGCAATTGTGTTACTAGTTTTCATGCCATATTATAATTATTTCTTAGCATGTTTGTTTCCCCTATCTGACTTTGAGCTTCTTAAAAGGAAACCTGTGTGTTTATGTGTGTGTGTGTGTACCTTCTTGGTTTAGCACTGTGCTAATATACAAAAAGCACCTAAATAAAATATTAAAATGAGTTGAATTGCATTGACTAAAAGAGGAAATTGCTCTAAGGAAGGCTAGTGAAGGCTTATTTTGCAGAAAACTACAGTTGGAGTTCATGATATCTTAGCAGTCGTGTGTCTATCTAATTCATTGAAATGAGTGTAAAGATTCCAAGGCATTTATAAGTATCAGTAAGCAGAAATACAAGCAAAAATGTCTCCTTATGATGCAAAACCTATAATTAACCTAAACTTTCTTGGAGAATTATTCTGCCTCCCTTCATAGATTCTCCACTTCCTCCTTATCTAAACTTCTATCAATTTCATAATAATACTTAGTGTTTTAAAAATAATCCACCAAGGGACTGGCCCAGTGGCATAGTGGTTAAGTTCACACGTTCCACTTCAGCAGCCCCGGGTTTGCAGTTTCGGATCCCAGGCATGGACCTACGCATTGCTTGTCAAGCCATGCTGACGCTGGCGTCCCACATATAAAATAGAGGAGGATGGGCATGAATGTTAGCTCAGGGCCAATCTTCCTCAGGAAAAAGAGGAGGATTGTCAGTGGATGTTAGCTAAGGGCTAATCTTCCTCACCAAAAAAAAAAAAAAAATCCACCAAGACACAGCACAGCTCTGTCATTTGACTCTCATCCAGATAAGAGTATCAGCACAAAATTTGCATGACAACACTTATATGATACAAATTTACTTTGGAACATCCTACTCTTACCAGAGTACTATGTTTTAATAGAATGATCAATAATGTTTAATGTAATGCAAACTATATACTTTGCTGTCAGTAAATTCCCAAGTATAGAGAACTTATTGAGAGGTGAACACATTAGAAATTTCTAGGGTCCCCAAAAGGCAGCTATAGGTCCAGGAATTGCACTCCATTTTCTTACAGGGCTACCAAATCTTCTTCCTCTTTCCTCATCTAGGGGGAAATAAAGACTGAATGCGTTGTGTCTGATATCTTTGAGGGGAAGATATAGACTTGGTTAATTTAAGGAGCCAACTTTCATATTCTTCTGACAATTGCTGATAATTTGTGACTATGAAGCTAAACATCACTCCTGCTCTGAACATGCAAATGTGTGTCCTTGATTTGCCCCAATATGTCTTTCATTTCATAGTTTTCCATTTATGTGCTACTCAGTGGTATTTACTGGAGGGGCCACTAACATTTGTCTTAACTTAATGATGTGTGTGTGTGTAAATAAAATTTTTGCTACTTCTCTCTTTCTCAGTAACACATGCATAAAGGCAAGTGTAGAGTAAGATGAGAATATTTAAGAGTAGGAAGGGAGGCACACATAGAGAATTGATGCATTATATAAATACAAATAGAGGAGTCTGTGAATATATACAAAGAAATGATACACTCTAAATGGAACAGGCAATTTTTGAAAGAATACAGCTCTAAAATTTGGCTTTTCAGACTATTGTTAATTAGATAATTTAAATATAAAAATTAACTACTGAATTCAAACTATTCCTTTATCTATATTTTATATCTGTTGTTGATTTCCTTTAAGAGCAAAATGATCTCACAGTTATTTGATTGCTCTACAATTTAGTCTGGGTGCTTTGTATAAAATATAATACAGTACAGATATCAACTCAAGAACTAAATAACCCATATTTCTAAAGAACCATAAAAAATATTAACACTATAGAAACAATGGCTCTGTAATTACTTTTTGCTGTGGAGTGAGGTTAGGCATTTATCCTTATAGAGTCCTAATACACTTAAAGTCGGATCTGCCTCTGTGGTCCTTTTCCCTTTGTTGATGAATGCATTGTGCGGGTACCTTGTACGGCCACTACAGTATTTGAGGTCATCCTATACTGTTAGCACAAATGGTGTGAACAATAGTTTATATGCCACTTAACTCCTTGGGAGAAACGGTTAACCTTCCTGAAGAGGACAGATCAGTCATGTACAGTTATTAGGGTCTAGAAGGTTTTGTTATGCTCTAAAATACTTTTGTGCAACCACAGTATACTTTTGTATGAGGCCTGTTGTAACAGGAAAGCAAAGGAAGGAGAAATCATCTTCAGAATTTTTACAAAATATATCCAGTGAACTAGGTGATGGAAATTTCTCAAAGATCCGTTTTATTAATGACACCTCCACGGCAGAGGTGGCAAACATTTTCCCCTTTAGAAATAGGCTTTCTAAAAATATGGAAATGAATTAAGAATAAAGGCTTTGTGGATGTAAAAAAGCTTTTGAAAAATTTCAGCTTGCTAAAGGGAATTCAATCTGATCACTTTGTTTAAAGATTTCAGAATCATCTTATGTTTTAAGTGACTGCTTTTGCTGTGAAATGAAGGGCCCTTATTAAATTTACTCCAGGTCGTTACCAGACTTCATTTAAAATTAACTTTCAACAACCACCCTTAGTAACTATGTATTTTTGATCTCGAGGGTGATATGATGGTGATAGTCTCAAAAGGAATCAGTTGAGAAGACCTAGAGAGAATCCTCAGCAACCCCTACTTCTAATGAAACCATAAGGAGATCGTACCTCCTTATTCTTGGTGAGTAAAGGGGATGTAAGACAACAATCACGAATTTATTTTTAATATTGAACAGTACTATGTTTTATGTTTTTTTCTGAAATAAATGAAAATTTCCTTATAATACTTTAGAGACACTGATGACATTTTTTAAAATATTATAAGTGGAAAATCATGAGATAAGCAACATTTTTTTAAAAAGGTCATTGTACAGAACAGTACTTGATTGAAAAACCTTTGTTTCTATAGCCTCAATAAAACAGTTGTGTTATTTTTTTCTTGTGTTTCATTAACAGTAAAAAAAGAAATCAGTTTACCACCACTCCTATTTAAATATCTTCTAACTGGCAAAATTAAACCATGTCTCTTTATTTATTTATTGCACTTGTGAAAAGATTAATGGGGATGTGATTCCTTGAGGCTTTTACATATAACCCCTTCACAAAGAACAAAATTATACAGTTTAGCAAATGAACTAAATTAGCTACATTTATTTAAATAATCACTATAGAGGAAACAATAAATCAACAACATTCTGCACAAAAAAAGTGTTTACAGAGTGTCTTGTAATTTGTTTTATCAAGGACACAGACTTTTTGCTCTTAGCTAATCTTGCTTCTAACAGTCTATTATCACATCAACCATTAATGAGTATTTGCAATAGAAATTTAGCTGAAGCTTAGGAACAGAAAAGTAAAAATAACTTCCACCTTCGTCGCAAGCACAGTTACCCTGAAACACATTCTTCTAAAAAACATTTTGTCAAAGGTTCCTCATAACTTCAGAGACAATCAAAATTAAATGACAGAGCTTTGTTAAATCAGGAAAAGAGATGATTTGAATGGTCATAATCGTGCAATTATCTCAGCCTCTCTCTCTTTCAAAGGACTCTGTCCATATCTCGGTCTATATCAGAAGTAAATGAGTAGGGGGAGCTCTAACGCCGGACCTGTGATATATTCATAAATCAGGACTTTCAGAGCCTGTCACAGGCACCATAATGAGGGTCATTATTCAGGCAGAGTGTCAAAACTACTATCAAAGGACCTTCTCAGAATTACAATCATTCTGTTTCTTGTTAAATAAGCAATGTAGTACACAAAAATGGCAAACAAGAAGCAGCTCAATTTGATACAGTGTGAGGGCACAGAGATCTCTAGAGTAATTTATCCTCTGGGAATTCCGATGGCTGGTGAGATGAATTACACACACCCTCAAAAAAGATTAATGATAATAAAACCCCTTGAATATTTTCACCAAAAAAGCCCTTCAAATTGCTCATAAGCAACTTTAGACACAAAGCTGGAAAAAAAATGATTAGTTTTGTTGTTGTTAGATCTAATACTTCTTGTAAAGCTAAAATACCGTCTTAGAAAACTGTCAGTTATCAGTGCCTCAAGAAAATGTTACAAATTCGATTAACTTATAGTCTTTGGTTATTTAAAAAAGTAAAACTTCAAAACTGCAAAATTTCCATTCATTTTATCTTAACCATCTCATTGCATCCACCAATGTTCTTGTAGACTCACACGTACACAAGCATGCACTGACAGCTCCTGTATATATACGTAAAACCCAAGACATGGCACAGTAATATAGTGAAGAAGCAATTTCCTGAAGTTCATGTTTCTCTGGTAAACACAGTGATATAGTTAGAGAAACACACAGACAGTAGGCTTATAAATACTTTCATTCTTTGTATATCGAAAGAGAGGAAACAGTCTTTAGAATTGTATGGCTATTAAGTATATAACTACATCTTTCTTCAATTTTCAAGACAAATTAGCATACCCATGTCTTTATATGTTCTAATTAGTAACTGTTACAGCATAACAGACAAGCATGTCATCAATTGGAACTAATATAAAAATATGAGAGTCTATGTGGACAAGAGTTTGGAGAAATTTTCATATACTTGTTGAAAGTGAAAATTTATATAATCTTGTTGGAGAATAATATGACAAAGTGAGTACAATGTCCTAAAAATATTAATTCAAATTTGAATCCATAGTTCTACTTGTGGAAAATCATCTGAAGGATATAATTATGTACAAATATAACAATCAGAACCCCGTGTATCTCAAAATAAAAGATTGACAAAACCAGTTACATTTGAGCCAAATAAGGAAATACTATACATATCCTTTGAGAAGACACTGTAGAAAATATTTACGATTATGAGAAAATGTTCATTAAACGTTGCTAAGCAAGTAAAGAAATTTGCAAATAAAAATAGGCATTGGATGATAATTTTGGTATATAAAGTAATTGTTTCTTTTTGCACTTTTCTGCGTTTCAAATTTCATACAGTCAGCATAGATTATTTTTTCAGTAGATAAATATTACAAGTATATTACATGAATATTTGCTTATATAATAAAGGTCACATACTTATGTAAAAGAAAGTTTTGAAAGCTAAGTAGTATGATTTTAAAAGACCAAATAGAAAATACTTTTCTATTAGAGGTGAACAATTTTCTTTTACAACTTTTTCAATGAAATGATCATTTATTAGGAATAAATAGATACATTTAACATACATTTTTCACAGTCAGCATTGCTTGCAATCCTGGGATCTTCAATGATTCTAGCTTTGGCATGGACAATAGTCTTTGCTTGATATTAACATTTATATGAAGATTTGTATTAATATTATGTAATTGTGAAGAAATTCATGTTGAGTGGAAGGGAAAGTGAGATTTTAGAAATACTTGAAAAATTATTTTAACATGTTTTGTCTCCATATACTTTTGTTATTGAGTTTAAATGCCCCAACTCCTATTAAAAACTAACAAATAAATCTACGGAATAATTTAGTAATTTTGAAAACCTCCCATTTTTTAGCTTTGTTTTTATTGCCTGCAAAATGGGATTAAGCACAGTCAGATATAGCGGATTTTACAAAAGAAGCAGAACATAGTCTTAAGGATGGATATAGGCCATTAAAAAAATAGGTTAAACCCATTGGGCTAGTTTGCTAACCAAAAAGTAAAAATCAAAAATAACTAAAATCTTCATCTATAAGACACAGAGCTATTTTAACAGACTTAAAGAACCTGTGGGGCAAATACTGGTAGCATTGCTTTTGAAAGAGCACAGACTTCACAATGCGACAAAATAGATTCAAATCCAGGCTCTCCATTTGTTAACTCTGCAGCTTTGAACTAGTTACTCAATCTCCTTGAGTCTAATTTTCTTATTTCGAAAGTGGAGATGATGTCATTCTCTTCCCTACCCCTCACTGTATGTGTGTGTGCACATATTTCACCGACCTCTATACTCCCTGAGATTTCAGATTTTATTCTGGACACTTAAAAGAAAACCTGCAGGGTTACATAAAATGGTGTAATTTAACTAAGACTTGGAGGTATAGCTGCTTTTTAAAAACAATCATCAATGATTACTTCTCATTTCTTTTTTAATTGATGTATTCCAGCTATTCAAAAGAATTTGTAGTAAGTTGATATCTATTGTGGAAGCAAGGAACCCTTAAGAAGACCTTAAGTAAGGAGAAGATAGACTTCAGTTTTATCAAATGTTTGTAGTGGTCAGCTCTAAGTGAAGACAGAACCAAATATTTGGTCAAGATTTCATTTCTACCCAAACTTTCATGTGTGGAGGTTGAAAGAGGATTACTGAATCCCTTAACTCCTCTCAGTCAAAGTGAATATTCTGTGACAATAAATCCTAGCTTGTCCAGACTTACTCTTTAAGTAAATTGTTATCAATGAAATAATCAAAAGCAAACCAATTATACTCTGGCATCTTTTATCCATCTGTTTGGATTTTACTGTCCATTAAATGGTGTTTGCATATGAGGAAACGCTCTATTGTATGCAGAGGTACTCAATTATTTAGATTATACATTTGAATAAACTGTGCAGTGGAAGGACTACCCTTGTAATGTAGGACAATTACATTTTCTTGCATAGTTTACAGATTATTAAACTAATATCAATTCGATCCACACTACCAGTTACTGGATTCCAACCTTCGCCTTGGAGATTTAGCTACTATGAGGGTCTGGTTTCTACTCCAAAGATTAGCAACCCATGTCAATCATTTCAGATTATACCAAATTATGCAAATTGGTTTTGGGAAAAGGATTGCATGAGAAGAGACCACAAAAATTTAATTTCAATAAAGATCATAGGTGAGGTTTGTAGATGCTTGCTGCTGCTTGAAGACTCCCAGCTATCTGTGGTTAATAAGCAACGGGTCTCTTGTTTTAGAATGGCTTTCCCCACACATGCAGGTCAGCAGAAGCCTTGGTGCAAGCCTCCTCAGCACACATGAGTATCAATTCCACATCCACTGGGCACCTGGGAACTGCAACTAAGATTTCCTTTGTTAGAAATATCTTTATGTAATTTCCCTGAAAAAGGCATTAGGTCATTAACACATATGTTCGTTATGATGTGTAATGTTTCATAAATATAACAAACTATCATGGTTAAACTCTATCTTCACAGAATTCAACTTTTATAAAGATTACTCAATGAGGTAATCTTTTTCCTCTCACGTCTGCCTTTTCATCACAAAATTAAAAAGTACTTATTACAAAAATAATATCTATTTGCTGTAACAAAATAGAGACACTCCTCTCTCCAATCCTACCTGCCACTCACTACGCAATAAGTTTGGTGTGGATATAGATTTTTACCTATGTTTATGAATGCAGCAATAATTTTTAAAACTTATATGTTATAAAATAGAATTAAGGAACTTGAGAGAACAGGAGGTGTAGATATAGAAAACTGGTGACTTGATTCCCCCACTGTGATTTGTTGGAAAATTTGTTTAAACACTCTATTTTTATATACCAAATCTGCACCGCTCGTTTATATTTTCCACCTGTCCACAGAAGGAATTTGAGTTAGCTGCTGGAGACTCTTGATTGTTAACCTGTTTTTGTTTTAACAGATAAATTGAGGGTCAGAGAGCTTAAGTGGATACTCAAGATCATACAGCGAGCTAATGGCATATAGGGGAGTAGCAGTGAGTATTCTTAATTCCTTGTTTAGTGCATTTTTCTCTAATCTCCACTGGTTATCATGCATGAGTAGGCAAGTTGGATTTTTCACATTATATTTCTTTTATGTTTCATTGTAACATATAATTCCCACAAATTTTAGAAGTTCTTGTATTAATCTAAATTGTGTTCCAACCTTCATATAAGTGTAGAAAAGATATATGTTTTCCTTGTAATAAACTCTGCATCTCCTCAGATCACAGGCCATATTTATTCATTTTTATATATCCATATATATATATGAGATGGTCAGTTTTATGTGCCAACTTGGTTAGGCTGTAAAGTATTCAGTTATTCAATCAAACACTAATCTAGGTGTAGTGGTGAAGGTATTTGTAGATGTGATTAACATCTACAGTCAGTTGACTCTGTCAAAGGAGATTATTCCAGACAATCCGGGTGGAACTGATCTAGTCAGTTTAAAGACCTTAATGGTAGACCTGAAGATTTCCTCTGTAGACTGTACTGTCAGCTCCTTCCCAAGAGTTTTCAGCCTGCACTTCCTGGTGACCTACCCTTTGGATTTTGAATTTGCCTAGCCAGCTCCCAACAATCTCAAACTAACTCCCTGATATAAATCAATCAGTCAATCTTCTACTGGAACTCTAACTGATACAAGTAAGTACCTGCTACAATAATCAGCAAATGTTTTCTGAATTGATGAATGTAAGAATGAATGTCTTTTATTTCTTTAAAAACTATATATTTAATCTGAATTTATCATATTACTCACATTTTATTTTTCTAATAAATTTAAATGTATTAGTATTAATAAGCCAGACTCCCTCATGTCTTAGAATTAAATGTCTATTTTATTCCTCTTGTTAGGAAATACATTTCCTTGTCCGTCATGAGTAAAGTGGACTAGCTTCCTTGGTTACAGAAATATTCAGAGAATGAGAAGACTCTCTAAAAAATAATATTTGTAGGAAAGAGTGTACATTTATACAGTCTGTTCTCGGTTGTTGAAGAAGAACCTGGTTAAATCTCCCCAGACCATTATGAATAGCTCGTATTAAATCTCTAGAGCTGTAAATAATGAAATAGCCATATCTTTTGAGCATTGTATCAACTACAGTATGTCTTCGAAGTGAAGATTTGGCGTATGGGTTACTCAGATCCTGTTCTTCCATTAATTAAAGTTTTTATATATTTTTTGAGGGGGTGGAGATGTTAAAAAATTTTCCTAGTGACAATTCAGTTACATAATTTTGTAATTGATAAACTGTCCTATAGGTGTAATGATAATGACAGCATCATTACCACAAGAAAAAAACAAAAAAAAGCCCCCTTCACGGCTAAGAGAAGGAAAAATACAGAACAAGTCTTTTCATACAGTTGACCAAATATAGAGTTTTTTAAGGGATCCCAATTTCAGATTAGTTCCAAGATATAGAATATATAATTCCAAATAAAATCTTTCCTATATTCACAGGTGAAAGAACATATGACAACTAAAAGACTAACTGTACAATGAAGTCTTTTACATTACCATTATTTGCATTTTCGATGAATGTTGACTACATACCACAATCAGGTAATGTCAAGGTGACAGGTGTGCAGGAAATGATTCTGATTCATAATGTATGTAACTCAAGGTGCACTTTGCATACCAGACCGTATAACACTGTTTATCAGAAATGTTCTGGGACAGCAAACATTTAGGTAAACAAGGGTTTGTGTAATCAAGGGAGTTACGGGGTAATTGATTCACGTCAGGAGACATAACCTAGATTTGGATAGGAAGGAGTTTTGAATTGAAGATTCAGGATCTGTGGAGCTTTAAACATATAAATGTAAGATTCCCAAATTTCATTAGCAATATTAATGTGTATTTTGGTTTGCATTTTCAACACATCAAAGTAAGTTATCTGGAATCCTTTAGGTAATCCCGGAGACAGTAAAAAATTTAAAGCGTAAACATTCAAATGTTTGAATAAACATTGTTTTTCAAATATAATTTGTCTTGAAGCTAAATATTGGCCAAAGTGAAAAAATTGTCTGCCAGTATGTGGGAATTTGGGCTCTACTGTTGGTTCTCCAAGTTCATGTTTTAGTCTTCAAATATTAAAAATATCTCTGTACACGGCCCAAGTTTTCTTCATAATTGCTCATTTTGCTTTTTAGTTTCTCCTGTTTATTCCTGATCTAGCAATTCAGATAGAACCATATGAATTCTAATGTGTGGTTGATGATTGCTTCACTGATTGATTTCTTAACAAACTTGGGCTTTCTGATCTTCACTATATGCTTCCCTTCATGGGTGAATAATTTTTTCTCATATAAGGAATAGTAATCTATTCTATATTGCTGTTATAGCAAGAATCATAGACATTGAGTTGGAGATTTATTATTTAGAGTTAGTAAAGTTTACTTAAAAGAATCCCCACATGTCTTTTGATGTTTGATAAAGCCTCCATACTCTGGCCAAGGAATGAGTCCCCTATTTAATCTCACAGACTTTACATCTGCCTCTGAAAGGCTTGTTCACTGAATTCCTTGGCCTCACCTAAGGTGGGTATTGGGGAGTAAAATCCTTCTTGACACAGCTTTAGCGGGTGACTTGCTTTTAGGGCAGGTTTGGTGGCCTAGGAATTACTTTAGACTAGGAATTACAGTCTGTTCTATTTAGTCTTAAGGTTTCTTAAATAATATAATTCTCTCTACTATTGAGAAAGTTTCCAGTCTATTTACCTTCTGTCAGGTGCATTAGATAATAACCAAAGCCAAATGTCTTGTCTAAATATAAAGTTTATTGATTCCTATTTCCAAGCCACTGGCCTCAGTGATTTGCCCATCTCTACCTTAATGCACATTCCTTAGTTTAATGGCCTCTGATTCAACGTATTGCTTCTTTTTATTTTTAAGGTAAAATATATCATGGCTTCATATTGATTTTCCAACTCAAATTCAGAACTTCAGGAATTTAACAAAATTTCTTTGATCCTATATCTATACCTACTTTTCTCAAAGCCTCGTTCTCAATGAGATCAGAAATGATAGAATTAAAATATTAGCTTACAATATGCACACAACAATCTCAGAACGACAATAGAAATGCTATGACCAATAATACGATTACTGAAAACAGTTTAAGAACTTGTTGCAAGTTCTGCGTATCCCACTAGGGATGAACAGTTGAATTACTGGATTTTAAAGTCACTTATAGTTTCTTTTTGTGTGATTATTCCAGAAATTTGATACACATTTAAGTTCATTTGCTTTCATTGTCAATTTTTAGGAATTATTTTTGAATTAAATTGTATAGTAACATGAAATATTTAGAGAGTTCAAAATTAAATCAACATAAACAGGTACGTTCAAAGAAGATAAGCTTTTAACACTGTCTCCTTACCCTGTTCTCTCCCTCCTACTTTAGGTGACCAAATTTCTTGATTTATCTATTTTTTTGATACTCAAACACCCATATTTATATGCCCCCTTTATTAGATTAAATAATTGCATACTATACACACTTTCCCCCAGCTTGCTTTTAATCACTTAATATATTTTACAGATCACTTCTTAGCAGAATACAGAGATTCCTCATTCTTTTTTATGACAGCATAATCTTCTATTGTATGGAACTGCCGTAGATAGTTCAATCAGTTCTCTCTTAAGAGGCATTTGAGTTATTTCCTTTTTATATTATAAATAATCCCTGTGCATATATATTTTCATATTTTTTCTTTTTTGGCGGGGGAGTGAGGAAGACTGGCTCTGAGCAAACATCTATTGCCAATCCTCTTCTTTTTGCTGAGGAAGATTAGCTCTGAGCTAACATCTGTGCCCATCTTCCTCCATTTTGTATATGGGATGCCGCCACAACATGGCTTGATGAGGGGTGCGTCAGTCCGCTCCCGGGATCCAAATCTGTGAACCCTGGGCCGCAGAAGCAGAGAGCGTGAATTTAACCACTATGCCACTGGGCCAGCTTTGTATTTTCATATTTTTGTCTGTGTGTCTTTGGGATAGAGTCCTACGAGAGGGATTGATGGATACCAAAGACACACTGACAATGTATGCTAATACCTGTTTCTTGCCTTAAACTTGCCAACATAAATTATCAAACTTTTAGATACATGCCAATATAATAGCTAAAAAAGATTGATGTCCCAGTGTAATTTTAATTTGTATTTCTTTTAGTTTGTGTGAGGTTGTCTTTTCATATACTTCAGTGGTGTTTGTATTACTTTTCTTGTAAACTGTTCATTCACTAGCCCATTTTATATAGAGTTCTTATTTTTTCTTCATCTCTGTGAAACCTTGATACCTATTAGAAATATTAACATTTTGACCATGATGTATATTGCAAATATTTTCCCCAGTTTCTCCATTTTTCTTTTATTTTGCTTATGATGCCTTTTGCCATGAAGAAATATGTGTGTGTGTGTGTATGTATATAATATGTGTACTACATTGTATATATAAAATCTTTTGTTTGTTCTGTATTTTGGGTTATAGTTAACAAGATGTTTCCTGTTCCCATGTTAGAAAGGAACTCACTCATGTGTTCTTTTAGTGAATTAGCTTTCTTTTGTGAATTTGCTTTTTGTGTTTAAATCTCCAATACGTTTAGAAATCATCTTGGTGATGGGAGAAAGAAATGTATTCATTTAGATTTTTTCCACATAGCTGTCCAGTTACCCCAATACCACTTATTAAAATTTCTGTTTTCTGGGGGGTGGGCACAAGGGGTGAAGGGAGTCATATGTATGGTGATGGACAAACAAAAATGTACAACCCAAAATTTCACAATATTAAAAACTATTAAAACATCAATAAAAAAAAATTTGTTTTCTTCACACCAATTCAAGAGGTCAAATTATTGCATGTTATACATTATATACATTATTTAGGTACATAATATATATTTGTTCTATATTGAATTCACACTTTCAATTGTTTATTTCTGAATTTTCTATTTATTACCTCTGTCCATGTGGTAGTTTTAACAATATGACCCCAAATTCTTTAATACTCTTCCCCGCTTTCCCAAGAGGTGGAGCTGAATTCCCCTGCCTTTGAGTTAGGACTGGACTTAATAACTTACTTCTAAACAATAGCATGTGGCACAAATAATATGTCACTTTGGAGATTAGGTGATGAAAGACTGTGGCTTCCATCTTGGGTCTGGGTTCTCTCTGTGTCTCCGTCTCTCGCTCTCTTTCATTTTCTCTCATCTCTCAGTCTGGGAGAAGGCAGCTGCTCTGTCATCCAATTAAGTGGCTCACTTCAAATGACTGCAACTCCACCAACTACTTGACCACAGCCTCATGAGAGACCTTGACTAGAACGACCCAGCTCAGCAGCAACTAGATTTCTGACCCTCAGAAAAAGAGTGAGATAATAAATATTTGTTGTTTTAAGCTCATCAATTTTGGGAGAATTTGTTCCATAGTAATAGATAAGTAAAAATTCCAACTATCCATGAGCCAATATTATACCATTTTAATTACATAGGCTTTATGGTATGTTTTTATTACTCTTCATTTCCCAAGTTTTCAAGACTACCTTCACTTGTTCATTCATCAAATTGCACCATATAATATATTCTCTAGATCTAGGCAGAAAGGTAGTGGTATTTTTTTGTTGGGGTTACACTACATATATAAATTAGCTTAAGAAGAGCTGCCACCTTTGCATTGAACATTCCTATTTGAATACACAATCTATTTTTCCATTCGTTCCAAGTCTCCTTGTGTGTTTTTATGAGTTTTTTCTAGTTTCTTCATAAATTTTTTGTATATTCTTGTTAAATTTATGTTCACGTATTTTTTCTTCTCTTTGCTATGACCAATAGAGACTTTTCTTACATTATTTCCCCCTCCTCCTCCTCCTCCTCCTTTTTCTCCTCTTTTCTTGTTCCTCTTTTGGTCTTTATATACGAATATGTTTGATTTTTGTATGTTAATTTTGTAACTTGCAGGAGTAAGCAAGTTGAGCCCCTCATCCCCCCAAAAAGACTATCTGCTTTCTAATCCTCAGAATCTGTGAATATGTTAGGTTAAATAGCAAGGGGAGTTAAGGTTGCAGATAGAATTAAAGTTGCTAACTAGGTGACCTTGACTTAGGGAGATTATTTTAGTAACACAGGTGGGGCCAATGTAATTATAAGAGTCCAGTAAAAGAGGAAGTGGGAGGCAGGGAGGCAGGAGAGTCATTCTTAGAGTGGTGTGATGTGAGAAAGACTTGAGTGCTATTTCTGGCTTTGAAGATAGAAGGGGCCACAATAAAAGAAATGAGAGTGGCTTCTAGAAGCTGGAAAAGGCAAAGAAATAGATTTTCCCCTAAAGCTACCAGAAGATATGTAGCCCTCCCAACACCCGGATTTTAATCTAGTGAGACCCAGAACTATAAGGTAATACGTTTTTGTTGTTTTAAGCTATTATCTTTTGATAACTTGTTACAGCAGCAATAGAAATTAATGCACCTGAAATTTATTAAATTTTCTTATTTTCAGTGGTTTTTCTATTGATTCTTTTTGGTTTTGCAGATGTATAATCATGTCATTTGAAAAGACATGCCAGTTCCAATCTGTATGATTCTGAGTGTGTTGGCTAATATCCTCCAAAACAATAATATATTAAAATGAATATAGTAGACATTTTTGTCTTTTTCCTGGCTTTACTTGGAAAGCCTCTAGTATTTCCACAGTAAGGAAACGACTTTTGGGTGAAAGCATATATATTTTATCACACTAAGAAAGTATCTACCACTTCCAATTTTGTTGAGTATTTTAAATAAATGGTGTTAAACTTTTTTCCAAATGCTTTTTTGTATCCAGGAAGATAATCATATGAATTTTCTCCTTAATTCTGTTAATAAGATGATGGGATTCTGTTTGCAAATATTTTATTAAAGATTTTTACTTTGATGTTTAAAAGCGAAGTTGATCTGTAGTTTTATTTTTTGGCTAATTTTTTTAACATATTTTGGAATCACTATTAAACTTCCTTTTCAAAATCAAATTGAAAAAAGGGAAGGAAATACTGATATATGCCACAATGTGGATGAACTGGGAAAACACTATGCTAAATAAAAGAAGCCAGACACAAAAGACAACATATTGTGTGAATTCATTTATATGAAATGTCTAATAACGTCAAATCTCTGGAGTCAGAAAGTAAATTAATGGTTGCCTAGGGCTAGAGGTGAGAATGACGATTAGCTAAAAACAGGCAGGGAAATCTTATTGGAGTGATGGAAATGTTCTAAAAATGGATTGTCTTGATGATAACACAACTTGGAAATTTGCTAAAAATTGTTAAATCCACATTTAAAATGAGGGTGGATTTTATGCTATGAAAATTACACTTCAATACAGTTGTTCTAAACATAAATTAAAAAAAATTTAAATGTAGTTGTACCAAAACAATTTGTTGTGTTTAATAGGGAAAAATGAAGTTGAAAGTTTCCTTCCTTTTCCATACTCTGAAATAGTCCAAGTAGCATGGAAATTATCTGATACATAAATGTTTGGTAAAATACTTAACGCAAATATTGAGCTTGGTGATTTATTGTGTATATTGGGAGTGGGGAAGTGGGGTGACCTCTTTAGTGATTTTCTCTATTTATTCTACAGTGATTGGCATGTTTAGACTTTCTGTCTCTACTGAGGTCAATCTGATAAGTAGCATATTTCTTAAAAAATTAATTTCATTTAGGTTTTAAAGCGTATTTACACAGGGATACTCGAATATATTCTTTATCTTATGATTTAAAAAAAAATTCTTCTGCAGATAGTTATTTTCTACTTGTTATTTTTCATTTTTGTGTCTTTTCACTTTTGCCCTTGATTAGGTTAGCTGATAGATTATCTACTGTATTGATCTTATTTCAAACAATGATATAATGATATGTGGATTTGCAAAATGTGTCTTGGTGCTGGTTGTTCTGAGTAAATTCTCCTAGATGTGCGTTGTGGCCTTTCAATGTGTGATTTCATTTTTTTTCTTTTTTAATTTCAGGAGGAATCCTTGAGCTACAAATTTCAGTAACCTATTGCATTGCTTTGGTTTTCTTCTTTGAGGACAGCTATTGTACATATATTTCATCTTCTTTTCCTATATTGTATATCTGTGACTTGCTCTTGAAACTTACTATTCCTGTTGTATCTTTTTTAACAAATTTATTGGGGTATAGTTTACATACCATAAAATTTACCCACTTTGTGTATAGTTTCATAATTTTTAGTAAATTTATATAGTTGAACAATAATCAGTATGATCCAATTTAAGAAAACTTCCATCATCTTACACTGCAGCATAAAACAAGCTGTGATAAATATAATAGGGATGAAATAATGTAAAGAAAAATCTCCAAGTAAACCAGAATTAAATTAGAAATCAAGAACAAAAAATGTTGGGAAATCCCCAAATATTTGAAATTACTCAACTTACTTATAAATAACACAAGGATCAAAGAATCATTCACTTATAGAATGTTCCACATACACATTGCTTCTTTGAAGACTTTGTTTGCAAAATCCAAAATCTAAGATCAATTAGCAATAGTTTATAATGAAGAGTGTATGTATAACAAATTGCTGTTTTTTTAAATTTCTTCTAATTCTTGGTTGAAATCTAGACATTTTAGATGATATATTTTAGTAATTCTAAATTTCAATTTATTTTTCTGAGTATCTTTTTGCTGTTTGGTTTTGGGGTTTTTTTTTTTTTTTTTTGGTAGCTTGACTAGACTTACTCCAGAAAATCTTTCTCCTGTTGTTTGTGACTACTGATATGTCTGATCAATTCTTTTAATCTGATTTTTATTTTTCAGTCTGGCTTCTTAGACTTTCTCCTGCGACTGCAAGGCTTATGAGGCAGTCAATGATGTGGGCAGAGGTTGTGTTAAAAAGTGTGAAGTTCATATGTCTTCCAGCTTCTGTGATGGATATGTGTGTGAGTTGGAGAGTGCATTCAACCTTCATTCAATCCTAAAATCTCTCTCCTGCCTTTTAATTTCTACTGAATTGCCTTGAGTGTCTTCCGTATATGTTCCTAGTTTCCTGGTCAGTCAGAAGTGTGTGCAGAACTTATCTAGTTCTTCTATATTAATAAATTCGGCCTGACCTTGTTTTTCCAAAAGGGCCAGACATGTCCTTTGAGCATGCATTGTATATCTGCTTTAAGCATTTACTATGTCACAAAGACAAGACAAATGCCCTTAAGATAAAGGAACTTCTCCCACATCAGCATTTCCTTAAAGATAAGCATCTCTCTCTCTAGGTTATGGATTGATTGCTGACCTGCTGTGACCACCCAGCTGGAGACCACAGACCTGCTACCTGCTGTTTTCATCAATCGCTGTGCCTGCTAGGCAGGCTAGGCAGGCTAGGCAATCTCATGACTGTTGTAAAAGGGACATTCCAATCATATGTGATACAAGCTCTTTGATGGTATAGAACCACTCTGTACACCACACTTCTTTGGTGCCCTTCCCTCCCTGAAGAAGGAAGTCCACAGGCTATATGGTCCTCAAATTTGGCTCGTAATGAAACTCACCCCAATTTTGATTTATAGATTGGTTATGTATTATTTGCGTCAACAGTATTCTTCCAGGATATCTCTTAAATTTATGGCTGGTTTGCCACTCATCCCAACTGTGGGATTTCCCACTTATTTTCTATGGGAATTTGTTTCTTACCATAATTGCCATGTTTATCTGACAAAGCTAGAAGTTTTAGCCCCCTGCTCCAAATCAACTCTGTCCTCTCTAACAGCAAAGCTGCTGGTTTTGCAGCCATCTACACTCTGATAAGTTATAGCTCTCAAGCAACCAAATGTCTGCATACTGGAATTTGACATAGGATTTAATAGCAGTTATTATAATTGTACTCAAGACCAGAAAGGAAAATACATTCACAATAAATGAAAAGATAGCAAATCTCAGCAGAGAAATAAAAATTCTGTATCTGAAAATAAGAAGTCAGTAAATGGCTGCAACTGCAGACTGTAAATAGCATAGCAGAGGTAGGAGTTTGAGAACTAAGATATTTCAATAGAAAATATCCAATCTGAAAAGCGGTAAGAGGTTGAACAAAAGAAACAAAACCTCAGGGACCAATGAAACATTATCAAATGGTTTAATGTATATGTAATTGGAATTTCAGAAGGAGAGTGGATAGGGAATTGGGCATAATAATAATAATAATAATAAAGAAATGATGGATAAAACTTTCCAAATTTGGTAAAGACATAAATGTAGATATTCAAGAATCTCTGCAAATCCACTCAGGTAACAGCTTTATAACCTCTGAAAGATATATCACAGTCAAACTGCTGAAAACTAAAAAGAAAAGTCTTAAAAGCAGAAAGAGTACATTGACACTTTACTTACAAAGGAATAAGAATTTACATGTTGCCTGTCTTATCAGAAACTATGGAGGCTGGAGAACAGTGGAAACATCCTTAAAGTACTGAAGGTAAAAACTGTCACCCCACACTTCTGTATCCAACAAAATTATCCTTTCAGAATAAAGGTGAAATAAAGACATTTTTAGAGAAAAGAAAACTAAGATAGTTCATTGCCAGCAGATCTGCATCACTAGAAATGTTAAAGAAAATTCCTGAAGTTGTATAAGTCGTGTAAAGTTGTATATGATAAGTAATTTATATTCTATTTCTCTTACACACAGGAAAAACAAATTTAATTTGCTTCGTTTGGAGATCAATCTTAAACAGTTATGTTCACTTATTTACTAATCATAATGTTAATGGTGGTGTCATTATCAATTTGTGCTATACACTTTTCTAAGTACTTTATATTCAGTATCTTTTTTAATCCTCTCAACCTATGTCTGAGAATAGGTATTGTTACTCTTGTTTTCATAGATGAGGAAAATGAACTGATTGGTTCAATGGCTTGTCTAAAGTCAGACTCCTAATAAGTGGTAGAGCCATGATTCTAGACTTCTCTCTCTCACTTTTAGTACTTTGTTCTTTGCCTCCGTGTTCTAATACACTTATGATGATCAAATATTGTCACTATGGCTAGGTATTTATTGAAAGCTTATAGAAATCCATCTAGTATTAAAATTAGTAGCTGTCTTCTCTCCCTTAACCAAAATTAGACTACTTAGTATCAGTGCTTTATTAGTTTTTTACTGCAAATGTTGGTTAATTAAGGAAGAAAAGTAACAGGACATTATCTCAAAAATATTTTCTCAAGCCGTGGAATAAAACCGGAGCCCATAATTTGAACTATTATTAAGAAACTGTTTTACTGATTGGAGCAATTTGGCTGAGATTACTGAAAAACAAATTGAAAAACTTATTCTTGGCCTACTGAATGATCATACTTATTGAATTTTGACCCTTGTCAGTTTTCTTATATGAAAATCATGGATAGAGAAAATGTGGGATCCAAACAACTAGAATGAGAATATTCATGAGGAACCTGAAAAATAAATCTCCAAGCTCCTATGAAATTCTCCTTCTTATGTCTCCCTTCTGGAAAGAAAACAATTTTCACCATCTTCCCTTAAGAAGTGGTGACTAAAATTTAAACTTATAGCCTGGAGAATAAAATAATAATATAATAATAATAAATTATAAAAATTTATAATAATAATAAATAAACTCATCAGAGTAAAAGTAAAGAATTATGTGTAATAGAGAATTGCTGAATTTGGTAATTTAAATCATCAAGTGGCTGAATAAATTTTGTGGATATAGATTTGAGGTTGCTTCAACAAAGGAGGCCAGACAAGTTTTTGGATCTGATTTTTTACTTATGGTTACTGTGGCAAACTGTCGGATGCCTTTCCAACAATCATTACACCTATTTCCATGTTACAGAACCAAATTTTGTTCGTATGTAATACAGCCATGCGTTTCCTGGGGTAAATTTTGATTATTTAAGCCAATTTGAAAATTCTTTTTCCCTTGCCAGGAATGCTTATGGAATAAGTATGTGATGCAATTCTGCCAAATAAAACATAAAGAGGTTTCACTATCATGTGCCTGTTACTGAGATATTACTCACCCTTTTAAATCACACATATACATCAAGTAGATCTGTGTCTACTTGATGATGAGCTGAGGATAAAAAATCTCAAACGTGGACTATAGTCAGCATTTCATGATATGTCATTACCAGGTAGAAGTGGGTTGCTGTTATATTACAACGTCTGAGTGATCTCAGTGGGCACAAATTCAAGAAAGATGCCTATCCTGCTTAGAAGGTGAGATGGTGTGAGGTCAAGAGCTATAAAAATTACTTGGCAGTGTCTAATAATCTAACTTTATGATGATGGATATGGAAGAAGAAAAACTGAAGTATTGGTGTCAAGGAAGATTGGAGAAGAGATTAATGAATGGCCCACTCAAAATGACCCCAAAGCCTGCAAATATTGGTATTATAAGTGAATTCTTATCGGAAGGATCCCAAAGACTCTCTTTGGATGTTGATCACCTCCTTTCTGAGGTGAGTTGACTCAATGAGCTAAGGGACAACATCGTAAGGAGGCACAACAAAAGTTATACATGGGCTCAACAATATGGGTGTCTCTGCACCAAGGACAGCTTCACCATAGAGTGCACAGAGTGCACAATTTATCACCAATGACTAACACTAGGCACCAGTTATGGCATTGTATACTTTAGGATCTGGTGGCAGGTTAATTATATCAGTGCGTTTCATGGTAAAGAAGTAATCTGTCTTCTCCAGAATAAACCTGCATTCTGTATTTATTTATTTTATTTATTTATTTATTTATTTTTGTGAGGAAGATCAGCCCTGAGCTAACATCCATGTTAATCCTCCTCTTTTTACTGAGGAAGACCAGCTCTAAGCTAACATCTATTGCCAATCCTCCTCCTTTTTTTCCCCAAAGCCCCAGTAGATAGTTGTCTGTCATAGTTGCACATCCTTCTAGTTGCTGTATGTGGGACACGGCCTCAGCATGGCTGGAGAAGCGGTGCGTCGGTGTGCCCTGGATCCAAACCCGGGCCGCCAGTAGTGAGCGCGAGCACTTAACCACTAAGACACGGGGCCGGCCCCTGCATCCTGTATTTAAATTTTCTTTCCCTGCCATTCATGCCTGTGCTCAAACAACCATAAGTAGACTTGCTGAATGCCTTATATATTACTATAATGATATCTCATGTAACTTGCCTCCAAACAAGGCACTAACATAAAACAGGAAGACAATAGACTATTGGTCATGTAATGTATAAGTTCTCAAGGTCCAGCTTAATTCTCATTTCTTCCATGAAGTCTTCTTGAGTACACGTCTTTGATAATTATTACCTTTTCTGAATTCATAGTCCTTGCATTTTTTACATTATTTAAATTATCTCGGCACCTACTATCTAGTTCTATCATTCAGCCTTTCATGTGTGTGTCCTGCTTTATTATTAGATTTAAGCTTTTTAAATAAAATCTTATCTCATTGGTTTCCCTTGGTCTAGTAGAATATTTTGCTCATGCAGCATACTAAAAGATTGTTTGCTGATGACAACCATAACCACAAAACCCTAAAACTGCATGTGATTCCAAAGGGCGTTGAAACTCCAAGACCTCCCATAAAATCTTCTTCGTCAGAATGTTTTATTTTGTAAAAAAGTTAGAATTGGCTGCAATAAGTTGAAACTTTTTTTATTAAACAGCCATGGTTCAGAAACAGTGTAAGATCAATGGATGCCTATATGATCTTATATTACTGTTCCTATCACTCACATTATTATATTTCAAATGTTTATATTGAAAGAGAAAACCAAGTTATTTTTACCTTACCTTGTTAAAGAAAGCCAGTTGCTCCTCTTCTTTGTAGCTCGCACTGTTAAGTTCTCATAATATAATAAATTTAAAATTTTATCTTCTATCTCCACTAGAATGTCAGTGCTATAGGAGTAGGAATTCTCTGTCTCTGTCTCTGTCTCTCTCTCTCTCTGTTATATCCAGTATTTAGAAAAGTGCCTGTCATATAATAGGGATTTGATGAATAGATCATTGTTCTTTAGTTGTGTGTGGTTCTAGTCTTTCAGTTAAAAAAAATTTATCTGTAAAAACCAGTACACAAAACAAAATCAACAAAAAATTGGAACATTATAAAAGTAAATGTACTTATTTAAGGTCTATCCATAACGAAAATCAGAAACGTTCTGAACATTGGTATCCAACTAAGAGGCAGAGATTAGAAGTCATTTCTGTAGACAAAGATGTGTGGGGGATAGGAGTGTGAATCTTCAAATTTACAGATTTGCTGAATCCAAAACTTGCTTTCAGCAGTTCTTCCTTTGGTAAACATTATAGAATATTCCAAATAAATATTCTACGAATCACAGCTAATGCCATAAGCTAATTTAGGTAAACTCAAACCTGCTTTTCAACCCTGAAGATAGCCTGGTTTTTTAGAGTGATTCCAGCTAGTGCTTAAGGACTTTCCTGAGAATCATACAATGGCAGTTTAATTCTCAAGATATCACTTAGACTGACAGATACCAGGCTGACTGAGAGATGCGCGGAGTCTACCCCATAACCTCATTTCTGAAAGTTGACTATTCCGTATATATACTATTGTATTACTTGAAAAGCCATTTAACAGAGGGCCTCTAAAAAGTAGAAGAACTGGGTATTTCTTAACTAAAGTTTTAAGAGAACAATTTCAAGAAATGACCAGTTTCAATTTGGAGTTCTCTAAGGGGTTTGGTTCACCTTCATCATTGATCTTTCTGTTTGAAGTGTTCATTTACCATCCTGACATAATCTAGGGCTGCACTGCATGATGTTGATGATACTTTTGTCAACGTGAAGAATGCAGTGCCATTGTTACAGAAATCGTACAAGAAACAGAGACCTTAATATGTACCATCTGTTTTACAAAAATGCTCAATGTGGTAATGCATGTGCAATACCAGAAGCAATATCTCTAAGACATGAAATGAACATATGTTGTCTAAGAGCCTTCAGGCTGACATTGAAAAAGAGAAAAGATAGTACTTCAAGGCAAATACTGTCCCAGTAGAAAGACTGCCAGATCCAATATGGCTCAGCCTATTGACAAGTCTCTGGTGAACAACTTCATATAAAGATTTTCACATTGTTATGGGTTGTACAGCTCTCTGGTTCATCTTTTCAGCATGGGTAAAATAGTAGAAAACACCCTCTTTGTCACTCTGGGTACTTTTCCTTTTCAGAGCAACAGATGTTGTCAGAAAAAGTCACACCATACAGTAAAGTGCTTGAATGATTATTTCTAGGGCTGGAATGAAATTGAATGGTGTCTTCTGATGAGTGAGCAGGCAGTTTTAAAAAGAGAGCTGAAAATGCAACTACTGAAAGCTGTACTAAAACATCTAGCTATTTAACATAAATGTAAATTATGAATTTTATGAATGGTAGTTTATACAATTTTCATATATGAATTGAATACCAAATGAAAAATTCTGACATCATGTTTCTAAGTGGACTCTAATATAAAATTGTAATATTTTACAATGTAAAATTTAAATATATATACACATGAATATTGTAGTATGTACAAAGTCATAAGACTGTATATGTGTGTTATGTTTGTATAAGTGAGCATTACAAGAAGTTACAAAGGTCAAATGATGAATTATTAAGCCCATTAGACGAAAGAATAGTTAACTAGCTTAACAAGTATTAGTTTGCTTATATTTCAGTTCCAAAGATTCAATACGGGTTTCAGTTATATTATGCGGTAATCAGGCTTAGCTCTTCATAAACATGTCAATATGAAATATAAGCCTTACATTTTAAAAACACCTGAAAAAATACAGCAGTGGACTTGGAGCCAGGAGATCTGGCTTTGAGTCTCCAATCTCCCATTTATAAGGGGCATGACCTGAGGTAAGTCCGACCTTGGGTCACCCTTCACAGCCTCAGTTACTTCAACTGTAAAAAAGGGGGTTGGACTAGATGATCTGTGAGGTTCTTTCTAAATTTCAGAATTAAATTCTAATTACAAATAGACAATTGTTAAGGCACAGTTTAAAATGAGGGGGAAAAGTATTTGAAGTATAAAGTCAAGATAATTAATTAACCCACCTATTTTCTGTTTAAAACTCAACACTGATCTATAGGAAAGTCAAATTAAACAAACTATGCTCGTAGAAGAGATCTAATTTTTTTGTGTCTATCAATTTCACAACATTACATACATTTTTTTTTCATATTCTTTCTAAATCTTACTAGGGAAAAAAAACAGAAAACCGTTCCTTGTGACTAGCCTGTTAGCTATTGGGCAGGTAAAAGATAATAATGTGATGCCCTCTGACCCAGTAACAACCATACTCCTATGTTTCCAAAACATTTTTGGATCTAGAAGTAGTTCTTTGATGATCATTAATGTAAAGTCATTTTTTAAAATGATCCCTATCTTCTATTTAAATGAACTCTTCATAAGAGCTTTCATGGCCTGCTGAAGGTCCAGGATTTATTCCAGGCATCCCTAATGCTGTTCAAGTTATGATCCAAGGATGGCTCTAATGAGGAGATTTTTGGCTTTCCTCAGGGTGGTATTCTAGGCACCAGGTCCATCCTCTTCTCCCAATCCACCAATCACTAGAGTAATAGCTCTTTGGATTATGCCTCTCATAAGAGGAGGCTGGATTGTTCACTAATTGTTCTCTGGTATACGCTACAGATGGAAACTCCCAACACAGAAACATACATCCCGCTTCTGAGCTGAAATTTATATAGAAAACTTCTCTGCACCCTATTCTGAAGTCACGCTCTCACTTTAATCACTAACTTCTAATTTCCTTACCATGCCCTAAATCTAGTTCCTCATCACCATCACCTCCTTACTGTTTTATTAGCCAGCCTCTGCTATTGATGATATATATTATGCTACCCTGAAGAGCTACACAGAGCAGCAAATGCTCTAGTTAGCCTTGAATTTAGAGCTTTATTCAAACTCCTGCCTGTTCTCTTGACCTGCCAACAGTCAGGGGTGGATCAACAGGAATTCTTCTCTTCAATATGGGTCAGAGGAAAGCCACTGATGAAATTCACTTCCAACCACACGAAGTTCAAAGGCACTGGCTTGAGTGGTGCGTGTTTATTCAGGAACATGTGGATCTGATGAGTGTGAGGAGATTGGCGCAGTATGGCTCAGATGCAAGTCGTTGAGTATAATTGATTTTTAATGGGCTGGCTACCTGCCACCAGATGTTCGTCAATTAGGTACGCTTTAAAAACCAACACAGCTGCTTATTTCATGCTGACTATCCAGTGGCTGAGGTATTGTTACATAGTGTAAGAAATCATCTCTGCGCTAGGTGACCATACCTTCAGTTTGCTCTCCACCGGTCATGATCCAGACCTATAATTATTAATAGCATCCCCTTTCTCTCTCTCAGAATGTCCCATTTTGGACAATGAATCACATGGGCATTCTACCTATTTATCATGCTGTTCCATGTACTGTACAAAGTTAAGTTAGACATAGATCTTGCCTTATAGCAGCAAATAATTCATATTAACATCATACGCAAAGTAAGCCTTATGTTTGAATATCATTAAATTTTAGAGCTCGAAGGAACTTTTCGATTGCATTTAGTCCACTGATTCATAAGAACTGGTTCATGAATTGCTGAGTTAATTTTTACCAACTTACCTCTGCTTCTCCTGCACCTATTTGCAAAGAGTAATCCCAATTTCCTCCCTTCGTTCTTCCTTTCTCTTTCTCTCTTCTCTTCTAGACTGTATCTGGGGCTCGCATATTTTCTTATCTTACAGGTAAAGCTCATGTCCAAAGAGGACCTTTCTCTCCTTTGAATCAATGTCTCCTTCACATCAAGGTGATCAAATGACCTCGTTGTTCTTTATAAAGGAATGGACAATCACTTTTAGGCAAAAAGCAAGTAACTCTCCTGAAATATTTTGTTAAATAATTTAATTTTATGTCTACAAAGAAGAACACAGTATTATTATAAAAGGATTTTCTGCCATCTTAGATGTGTCATTTTGTGTCATAACATATCTTTAAAAAAAATTTAACCTACGTCATATTGTTACACTGTGCTGTTAGATAATTGCCTACTGAATAATTTTGATTAGGGCTGGCCCAATCCATACCTATGGAGACCATTTTTTCCCTGAGTCTCTCCTGATCTCCAGAAAATATTTACCCTCTACTGGCTGTAACTCTAATTTTTATTTACAGTTTTTTTTTACTATTTTTAAATTTAATTTTCATTTTTATCAAGGTAATAGATGTGGAGGTTTTTAAAAATCATATAGTCCTAAAATCTATAATGAAATGCAGCAGTTCCATTCCCCAGTGGCAAGCACTTTCAAATATTTTAGTTATTTCTTTTTTGTAGTTACCTTCATATTTCTAGGTAATGTATTTAATTTACTAGTTCTTGATTTTTCAGTTTTAGGTTTTTTCCTGTTTTAGAGGGTTTACAACAATCCTCCACCACTAACATACTTTCCATCTCCTCATCCTCCTAATATACCTCAATTTTGGTTAATTAAAAAATTGACATTTGCATTGTTATGAATAGGTCAATACTGCTAAAGTTAAAGCTATGTAGTATATTACGATCATATTTTCTTTTTTATACAACTTTTTCTTAACTTGGAAATATAACTACCTATTTTTCTGTTATGTCTTTAGTTTTAGTTTTGTTTGTTTAGATTTTGTGCATCTGTCATTTATTTGACAGCTCTTTCTCCCAAACCCATAAATCTCTTCTCAAATCACTCAAACACTGGATAATTTATAAGTTCCTTTTTATTTTCTTTGAACTAGCCTCACGGAGACTTGGTCCTTCTACTCTATTCTGTAGCCTCAGGAAAAAGGCATTGTTATTGTTGTTGCTCTGTTGTTATTTCTCTCATCGACTGTTAACAGTCAATAAATTTATTCTAAACACGTGGCAGAAAAAATCAGCAGAAAGTTTGGAAAAGCAGGTCTTGAGAATAGTTAGGACTCAGGGCAGCTAATTATCCACCATGAAACTGCTGCAACTCTATTATACAAATTAAGGGGTCAGGCATTGGTTTTTCTTTCCTCTTCTTTCTTTTACAATTTTGTGATTTCTAAAATTTTATTCATAGCAATGTTAGTTTTATATAGCAACCATTCTTAATCTATCCCGTGATGAAATTAGAGAGAAAATACGATCAATTATAAATGAAAATTACACAAGATAAAGGCACATGATTCAGATTTACTAGATCTTCTGTTTAATGTTCTTTTAATCTCTTAAATTTCCATGTTATAATCAATGACGACTTATTTTTGCATTTCCGCTTATATATGTTATGTTGATTACAAAGAGAAGCTGATCAATACATTTGATGTTTTTGAACTCCGATTACCTAAGTATCAAATGTTTTTGAAAATTAAGATCCCCAATATTCAAGTAATTCCCTTTCAATGAAGAGAAAACTAAAGGACAAGATGTGGTCCTTAATTCTCTGCAGTTGAAATGTTCTTCATATTAGATTACGTTTACTCTAAATGGCCAAACACAGTGCTGCTCTATCCTAGTTTGCAATTCGTGTGACTCACGAAGTTAATAGTAGTGGGTCAAACAGTGGTGACTAATAAAGCTAATAAGACTTATTCTATGTTAGAGCTAACAAATCCTTTATCAGTACTTCAACCACTCTGCTTATGTGGCCTCATTGTTAAGATTATGCCTTTCATCTATGGAAACCAATCCCTTTCATATACAATTTCAGCAAGAAGCTTATAAAATGTGTATTAAAGCAGTATTGACTTGTCTAACAATAAAAAGTACAATTAGGCTTCCAACACAGAGAATTTCTAATTTGCATAAAAACCTCTCTAACCTATTCCTTTTACTGCAGAATATAACCGAAAGGTTATATTCTGTTCCATGCGCCAGTAATTACTCTAAAATCACTAGATAGATGTACCTATGTAATATTGTTCAGTTCTTTATGCAGATCATTAAAACTGAATTTATATGCAAGATATATCAATAGGAAAATACTATTAAAATCATTAGAAAAAATGACCAAGCACAATGGATTCCTTTTACATAATATCACATAATGTAATAATTTAAGATAGTTTCTTACTGAGAGCCACTATCTTGATAAAAATCATCCCAAGGTTAAGACTAAAGACATACTTTTATCACACCTTTTAATTTACATAATGTTTAATTTTAAAATATGACTTTTAATCATCAGAAAGAGTAATTATGAACAGACGATGTAAAAAGTAGGTAAACTGATCTGAACCTTAAGTGATTATTTTAAGAGTCCTGGAAGTGTTTATAATGGAACATTTTTATTTCAGAGTACAGGTTGTTCCCTGGCCATGTATGATCTCTGTCACATAAATGCATGCCTCTCTTGTGTGCCTGAGAATTTTAATTCCACTTTTAAAATATTGGAAACTTGTGTGACTTGTGATTCTTGTGCTCTTTGATTTCCTTAAATGACTCCTTGGAGGAATAGGTTAGAGCCTGGCTGATTCTCCACTTCTTTGCAAAGGTGGCATGAAAATGCTTTGTGACCACCGCTGATGAGCCTTCTCATGGTTGTTTAATAAAGAGCAGCACTGCTCCACGAGGGTAACACAGAATGACATTGCCTCGGGTCACTTCAGGGCATGTCATATCATGTAATACACCATAACCTGATGTAACCTGATCCAACAGGTCATGTGCCTGTTGCCTATTTGTAGGAAGTATTTTTCATTTCTCCTCCAGAAGAGAGGCCATGTCACCACATATAACGAAATGTCAGTTCTAGCTCTGGGTCCAAGGAATACCAATAGAAATCCTTTCCTTCCCAATTATCGTGGACTCTCTTCAGCACTGAGTTATTAGAGTGCTTGTCATTAACAAGAATGCAGTTGTGTTATTGAAAGTGAGTTGAAGGAAATCTGCCTTAATTAGCACAAATCTAAGACTGGACAAAATTGTAATAGAAACAGAATGCCTTATTTTAAAAAATGGCAATAAAAACAGGAAAGGGGAGAGAAAAAAAGTTCTGAAACAAGTAATAGTTAACAAAACAGCATTCTTTTACAAAAGAGAATTATATTTTCTAGGAAAAACAAATAAATAAATGGTCAAGCAAGGTTTTTTTTTTTTCTTTTAAAATTACTGTTAACCAAGGTAATTGATTAGAAAGTTATTTGTATTGCTCCATTCCTGAATTAATCAATGTGATTATTGCCCGTGCTGGGAGCATTTAGGTATATAAAAGAGGTGTAACATCCAGTGCCTATCTTTAATAGGCTTAGCTGAACAAAGAAACAAAATGGGCATACACTGCACACCTAAGATTGAGTAAATGCTAAACTCCAGTCTATCACCTGTAAATCCTAGAAAAGGTGTAGAAACAAAAGAACATTGCCTGGAGTAGGAAAGAAGGCCTTAGGGATTTAAATTTGCTATTACTTTCTTTGAGTTTAATTTTCTAATGTCACAAGGAAATCCAAGTTTATTAAAAGGTTTAAAACACATGTAGTTCACTAGAAGTGGTGAACGTTAAAAACATCTAACTTGATTTTATATATAAAGGTAAAGGGAATGTCCTTTTGAAATATTTCTTCGGCAGGTAAAAGAATTAGTTATTTAGGAATAACACTATAGGATTCATCACTAGTAAATTGGAAATGAAAGGAAAATCATATAGCAGTACTATAAAAATTCACTTTTAAAAAGTTAACTCATACTTATCTAAAAGAGGCTCACCCATATAACCAGTTCTCTTTAATTAATTAGTTAGTTGACATGAACCTGACTTTTTTTCTCTATTTTGTTAGGTGTTAAAGGAGAAGAATTGAGTAAAAAGAACAGCTTAAGAAAGATCTGAACCAACTTTTCATGAGAGATATGAGTTTCATATTTGTGTTAACCTTAGGAGTGATGCTCTTTCTTCCTGGATCTAGATGGGGAAACAAGAAAGATATGTATAAGCAGTAAAAATGGTGAAGGCAGGCTTTTATATTTTTACAAAGTAGTTTTGCTATTTCATCAGTAATACTATAGATTTTTCATATCAAAGGTAGAGATAAATATTGTGTTTACTAGTATGTTGTCATCTAAGTCAAATATGAGTCATTTCAAAATTATCCATCACTTCCAATAATTTGTCCCATTATTTACAAATTCCCTCCATTAGTTCATATAATCAAGATTTGTGCATATATTATAGGTAAAGGACTATAGTAAACTAATATACACATCAAGAACAAACCATTAATAAACGTAGATGTCAGAATTCAGTTCATAATTTTATTTCAAAGGACAATTGGTTTTCAGCATAAATAAAACCTCTGCCTCCAATACAAGTGTATAATTTGCTACTGCCTAAATATGCATAAAATATTTGAAGTCTAAGATATACTTGATATACAGATATGCTTTCTTGCCTTGTAATGAAAATTAAAAGCTTTAAATCAAACAAGTGAATTTTCACAGTTGAAAAAAAGACCATTCAAAGTAATGTAACGTTGTGCTTATTAGCTATCTGTTAATTCATCTCTGTCGTGCCAACATTCACAACTATGTCTACTATTTTAACTGATTACATAAATAATTCCATTTAAATTGAAACTGATGAAAACAGAAATAATTTTGTGCTTGTCTTCTGCCAGCAAGTTGGCACTCACTTAGAGATCATTGCACTCTTCTGAGTTGATTTCTTTGAGCACAAAACTGAGCAGAAGTGCCCAGAAGCTATAAACTACAGCTAAACTCTACTAAAGGAGTTTTGGTGGCTCATATTTCACGAAGATGTTTCAGTGTGTGACTCATCTTTGTGGACCACTCTCATTTTTTTTTTTTTCTTTTTTTGCCTCTTCTCTGTTTCTTTCTTTCTTGTTCTAAAATGCCTAGAGAGGGAAGTGAATGAAATCCACAATTGGGACTAGATAGGACATCCGGGGTCATCTGACTGTCTAACGCTCCACTGTCATCACGTTTGGCATCTCACACATTAGATTGTTTGACCAATGACAAAGCATAACGGAACCATAAAATAGCACCTCCTGGAACTGAACTAGTTGCTAATAGTTGCCAAAAGAGAACCAAAACCATTCTTATACGATGATAAAGTTAAGGGAAGCAGGAATTCTACTTCCTCCCCAATTCCACTGCCCACAGATGAGCTAAGGGGATAAATAGCGCATTCCCTCCTAAATTTCACAAAAACTTTTCTCAGACACAGTAAAACAATGGGAGAATATGAGTACGACGTTCTATTTTTCTTTGGCTTGAATCTTAGCTCACAAAGAAAGTTCGCACTATGTAAAGGTTTCCACAGTTATGTACTAACAAGTCTGCAGGATTTGCTGTACTTATGCAAGGATGTCAGATTTGAAAATAAAACCGCTTTTCTGTTTGTGGACTCAATGATGAACATATGGTCAACACCTGGAGTTTATAGAGGCCTTTACCTAATAAAACCTTCTGAGACATTCCAAGAATGACAACAAAGTGATAGCATGGAGCAGAACTGCCAAAGGTAATCTTCTTCACCTTCTGGTTCTTTTAAAGCAGAAAACATAAAACTAACAACTTAGTGCCCCCCAAATGCTTATGAAATGTGCATTAAAGAGGTGGGAGCCCAAGTTCCTTGACAAAGGTACCATTATATCATGACTCTGAGTGTCTTTCTGGATTGTCTCAGAAAGAATTAGTTTATGAGGAAGATGACTGATTGGTAAGCATACTATTAATAAGTAGAGTAAGACAGAGTGCAAGATCAAGTTCAAAGTTTAGAAAGTTTTACTTATAGTGTTTTTATAATGGAATGCATTCTTAAGTGATAAAACCATATACAACATGGACTTATGACTTTACAAAAATCTATTAAATTTAGCTGCAACTTCGGGAAATGTCATTTGCAAGGTGACTGTAAGCTCAATATAGACTTTAAAACTGAAATTTCCAATCAGGAAAGGAAAAGATGATGAGATCCAAGTTGAAAAAAAAAGGATTGTTAAGCCATCAGGATAAGACAGCTTAACTTTTAAAGAATACAAATATCTTTACAAATGTAAATCAAAATAATATAGCCAAAATATTTTCTATATTTTGCAAATAATAAGGTTTACTTTTGAAGATAATTAAAAAATCAGAATTAACCCCCATCCTGAGCCTCTCCTCACCCCAGTTCAGACCTTAGCAGCTTATAACATCTAAATCAAGATTCAGTGTAATTTTATGACATCTCCCCAAGCCCATCAGTCCTCACACCCTTCTCCTTCTCTCCAAGAGTCAGTCAAATGGACAGAAGAAAGAGGTTATTTCACTCACAAATATGCAAAAATAAAGTAATTGACTATTGGTTTGTTATCAGAGTTAAGTGCTATAAATACCTCTCAGGGACCAAAAACCCAAAAACTCTCTCTATTGTACGTCCCAGAAAATCAGTCAGTTGATACCCTCTACAACTATCAGATAACATGCCACCATCAAAGCAAAAAAAAAAAAAAAAAAAAAGTTGCTGCAGCATAGAGAAGAGAAGAAACTACAGCCCACTTAGAAGAGCTGGCCTTGCTGTAAAGAGGATACCAAGGAGTCTGCAGGGTAGCTGGAGTGTGCATACTCAGGACCAAAGAGAAATAGAGGAGTGCTCTGTGGTGGCGGATAAGACTATTTGGGGCAGGGTTGATGCGAGTCAAGAGTCAAGAACAGTACTTATGGTGATGGATTGTAATTAGTCTTCAGGTAGTAAACATGATGTAATCTACACAGAAATCTAAATATAATGATGTATACTTGAAAATTATATAATGTTATAAACCAATGTTACCTCAATAATAAATAAATAAAAAGAATGGTGCTTATACCCTTAAGTTACTTTTCCTTAGAGTGCTTTTTAAATAGGTAATCTTATGTTGGAATGATGTCTCACTTCTACCAGCATACAAAGGAATGGAATTTTTTTCATCTATTATGGCTATTCTTTTGCTCAAAAAATGTATAAAGTTACCCACTGAGGGAATCACCATTTGGGGCACTTAGTTTGTTATTGGTGTAGAAGTATAAAAAGCCTAACTAGTCCAAGAAAATATTGTTCATCTTTTACTCTCACCCCAATTCTTTCTCTTAACCTGGGGAATAAACAGATAGTAAAACAACTTACAACAGTCTTTCTCACAACTCATTGATCATAAATAATTACTTGGTAGCTGATGCCTAGTAAATAAGCATTTAAAGTTAGTCAGGAGCTGAAATTTTGGTCATCAAAAATGCTATAAGACTCTAACCTTGTGAGTTTTTAAATGTATTTCATGAAACGTGTCTTGCATTTAGAATTCCTTTGTTTTATATGTTCTAATTTATTTGGATTAAATTTAAATGCACTTGTAACAACAAAAAAATGAAGGCTTTGTAGCAAATGCTCAATACTATTATTTGGCAAGAATTTAGATCTTTAGCTAATCATTAAAAGTAAGGGTAAATAATAGCAAATAGAACCCAAAGCAAAATCATAGCAAGAGTGACCCAAGAATTAGGAGGAGAGTTTGTAGCAAATACGGGTCATAGAAAGCACAATGCCAGTCATTAAAGTTAATGGAAAACTCAGGGCAACCACTAATAATTGAAGTCAATAGAGAATTGATAGCACATGCTGATCAGCAATGTTAATGGAAAAATTCTCACACCAAACTGCTCGTTTGCAGATATCATCTCAGAATAGCAAAAAGCTGTGTGAGTTTTGACTCTCATGTTGACATTTTCCATTTCTTTGTAATAATCACATGTGTGGGATGTGAAATAGGCACAGCCTATTGTGGCAACAGGGGTTTAATTATGACTCCAAAGGTATTTGCAAAAGTGTATTTCTTATGACTTTTGTGCCCTGAAAATGGAAGTGATCACCTGCTAATTGTGCACAGGATCCCTGAGAGCTGTCTGGCATGATAATCTGCTCTGCAGATTTGGAATTGTGAAAGGCCCCTTTACTTCTTAGACAGTATCAAACGCCACTGGTTTTCTCAGTGCATAAGAAATCAACAATCCCACAGATAACATGTAGTATGAAAATGTAACATTTCCTTTCCTCTCTCTAATTAAACAAAGAACTTTTTTGCACATGATTATAGCCCTGAATTTATTCTTGTTATTTCAAATTTGCTGGGTTCAAGTATTAGACCGATTGTACAGGATAAGCTATCCAATGAGCGTGATGACCATCCAGGCAATAGCAAGTAGATGACAGGAATTGTGAGGGCAAATATGGGACCAGAACCGATGGCATGTAATTAGGTATTATTTGCCAGCACACCTTTTAGTGCAATTGCACAGGTTCATTTTTTCCTAACTATTCTGTATCTTCCAGATTTTATACATTTGCTTCTCTCATTCTCCTTCCTGTTATGCTATCCTCCATCCTACTCGTGTGCTCAAAACTTATTTATCCTTCAGTGCCCAGCCTTAATCCCACCTCTACCATGAGACATTTTCTGATTATCCCTTTTTCACTTATTTACATAAGCAAGATTTCATTGTCTGTATTGCAGACGTGATAGTCATACTATCCTGTATTATTTGACATATATTGTTATTTAAATCTTAATCAGTCCAACCAATATCTCACACGAGATAATAAACTCCTTTTAACCAAAGGAGTCTGGTATTTCTTTGCCTTGCCCACAGAGCATAAATCTCAGTGGCTTCCACATAAGGAGACAGCACCGAAAAAACAGTGAGAGGACCATTGAAACTAGAGTCAGATATCTAGGTTTAGTATTAATTAGCTTTGCCACTTAAAAATCCTGGGAGATTTCCCAGGTTACCTAAGCCCCATGAGCATCATTTTTCTCATTCAGTGAAATGGGAGAATTCCTGGGCTATTCACCTCACATGTGGTGGTCAGAAGCAAATAAGACCGCACATGTGAATGGACTATGTTCAGATGTGAATGGATATATTGCAAATATATCTCCTTATTGTAATAAGTGCCTAACACACACTTGAGAATAGTTTTCAACACGTAATTTTCAATTCATAGCTTTTCAACTATAGTTTTTAGCCTCTTCTGAGGGAAGACAGAACAGAAAATCTGCCAAATATGTAAACTTGAAAAATAATATAATACAATGTAACGAGTAAAGGGGAAATGAAGTGAAATGGCAGCAAATCGAGCCAATGACTATCATGAGAGAGACAGTCTGTAGATCTGGAGGCTGACGTAGCACACAGCCCAAGAAGACCAGCATTTGATGTTTCTATACAGAAAGCCTAGTTTAAATGTAAATTATTTTTGAGCACCAGTATATTGTTATCTCGTTAACTGCTCTAAGAGAAACTATACTCTTGTCCTCAAGAAACATCAGTCTAAAAAACAGATAGTCCTTCTAGAAGATAAAGATTTATGAGTTACCACATGTCAACAGTTCAGATTCTAAACTTATTAAATCTTATCTTCACACTATCCTTTATTTTGACTAAAAGACAAATAAGAATAGCTATAAAAACTCTGGTTCATATACCATAGTGAAATTATAAAATGTAGATTATTACCTATTTAATAGATAGTAAAGTCATAAACACAGGAAGTAAAATTGAAAACAGCCTCATTTGAATATGCTACAAATCATCTTTTACTTATGTTTTTATAATTAATATAATCAAGAAACAAAAAAAATGAAAGAAAAACCAGATAAAGATTTTTTTTTTTTTGTGAGGAGATCAGCCCTGTGCTAACATCTGCCAATCCTCCTCTTTTTGCTGAGAAAGACTGGCCCTGGGCTAACATCCGTGCCCATCTTCCTCTACTTTATATGGGACGCCGCCACAGCATGGCTTGACAAGCAGTGCGTCGGTGCGTGCCCAGGATCCGAACCTGCGAACCCCGGGCCACCACAGCGGAGCGCGCGCACTTAACCGCTTGCGCCACCGGGCCGGCCCCGATAAAGATTTTTTGATATGGAGAATGGCATAGAAAGAGAAATATGTAATGGTAGACACAAACTCAACTGCCTTCTAAGAACAGACAGGTTATCTAAAATGAGTGAAATGATCATTTATAGTGAGTGGAGTAAATGTGGAAAATGGAAGGAAGAATATCTACAAACAAATGCATTCAAACTTTTGAGATACTACGTGTGCCATGTGAAAGCCTCCATTACAAAATACATTTAAATGCTGGATAGCCTATTATAAACTTAAAAAAAAAGTCATGGCTGGAAAGATCAAAAGAAAGGAAAATCTCCAAGAACAAAAAATGAGAGGGAACAGCCAACTAGAGCTGACATTGTGGCTGTCTTGGGAGAATATCCTGCACATGATAACCCAGAGGCTTGAGTTTTTATATCAACAAAAGGACAGGCAATAAGTTCTTGGGCCTGCAAAAGTCACTACTATGACAAAGTCCCCTTGCACTAAACCCCAAAATATAAAGCTCTACATGCCTAATAAAATGGTAAATTGAAAAAAAAATAAATCATCAGCACAGGGAGACAGTAGGAATTTTCTCAATTTCAACCTGTGCTCGGAGGGGGACAAAATATTGCCCTGAGAATATAGCCTTGGAACAGTACCTCTCATGACTTTGGGGTTAAATTTTATATTACTTGCATGGTTTCCAAACTTCTAAGCTTAAAAGTTTGCATAAAAATTGTACCAGGGCCCTACTGAACCCTGCAAAAGCAACCAAAATACTTTTTGGAGGAATATGGTTTTATATCAGGAATACTCCATTGAATATATACTCACAATCTGAAATTATAGAACATCTGAGGATAAAACAGCAGACATATCCCACAACAGAATTAGACTCCCAAGAACTTGGTAGAACTATTGGGAAAACACTACAAAAAATGATTTCAAAGTAAATATAGTCTTAAAAATATTCAAAACCATAAGAAAATAATAAGACACTATCAGTAAAGAAGAGATAGATATTTTAAACTACCAACAAGAATTTCTAGAAAAAACAAATGCAGTCATAGGAACTAAGAAATTCAATGTATACATTAACAATAGATTGGACACGACTGAAAAGAGATAGTAAACTAAAAAAATGTTTCTGAACAAATGACTCAGAAGGCAAAAGAGAGAGATAATGAGATAGAAAATATCAAGGACAAGTTAAGAGACATGAATGCAAAATAAAAAGTCCAATCTATGCATAACTGCACTTCCTGAAGGAGAAAATAGAATGAAAAAGAGATATCAACATTATCCCTATACAGAGATAATGACTGAAATTTTTTTCACTAGTTGAAAGTGTGATTCCTCAGATTTGAGAAGCACAATTCCCAAGGAAGATAAAAGAAAATAAATACACATCACAGTGAATATCAAATTCAAAGAGAAGCTTTGCAGAATAAGACAGAGTTTACCACTAATAGATCCTTGATTAAAGAAGTAAAAGGATAAAATTCTGGAAGAAGGAAAGCTGTGACAAGGAGTTAGAGTTTTATTCTGAGTGTAACTGGAAACCATTGTAGGGTTTTGAAGAAGGGAGTGATGCAATTTAATTTATATTTTAAAAATATTGCTCTGGAGGCCAGCCTGGTGGTGTAGTGATTAAGTTTGTGTGCTCTGCTTCGGCGGCCCAGCGTTCACAGGTTCAGATCCCGGGCACAGACATACACATTGCTTATCAAGCCATGCTGTGGCAGGCGTCCCACATATAAAGCAGAGAAGGATGGGCACAGATGTTAGCCCAGGGCCAATCTTTCTCAGCAAAAAGAGGAGGATTGGCAACAGATGTTAGCTCAGGGCTAATCTTCCTCACAAAAAAAAAAAAAGAAAGAAAAAAAAATATTGCTCAACATTGATTGTAAGGGCATATCATTTCTTAAGGGCATATCAATAATAGTGTGCAGGTAGCAGTGGGAGAAGTGCTCACATACAGAACACAGTCTGAAGGTAGTCAGTGAGCCTTGTTGAAGGATTGGAAGTGATTGCTGAGGAAAAGTGAGGAATCAAGGATCACTCTTAGGTTTCCAGCCTGAGCAACTGAGTGTATTGTGCTGTCTTTCATTAAGATGGAGAATACTGGGGGAGGAGGACTCAGGAAAAGAGAGAAAATTAAGACTTTTTTCCTTTTTATTGAGTACTTTTTATAGGCTGGGCAGAATTATTAGCACTCGGATATGTATTAATTCATTTATCTTTCACGGCAACCCAGGAGGAAGGCACTGGTATTATCATCCTTTTAAAGATGAGGAAACTGAATTATAGAGAAGTTACCTCTCTTGCTGAAGGTCATACAGCTGTCTGACTTCAAAGTCCATCCTCTCAAGCAATCCCCTCTCCTGCCTCTTAGGATGTCTCATTCAAGTTGAGATGTAGAGTCATGACATAAACCTCAAAGAAAGAGGAGACTTTCCTGAAAATGTCATGATGAAGAAGTAAAAATAAAAGAGTTAGGATGGTGGTTATCAACTTTTTGTATCTTCTTGGCCCATTCTCAAATCCTAAATTTTTGGCAGAAAACTTGACAAGACTAAGAGATCAAAGTACTACAACAAAACTATGGCGTAGCTGTGTCTCACAGAGCTACTGAAAGCATCCAAAATTATAGAACTTTCCCTTGGTTGCCCTTCAGCACTGTGCACAACAAAAGCAGAACTTGTTGTTGACCTGCACATTTCCAAGTCTCTGTGAATGAGGCAGGAGGGAGGGGCATGATGCCAGACACCTTCCAGCAAGTTCATCAGAATATAAGCTACAGAGGACAGGGAATTTTTCTGTTTTGTTTCCACTACACGTTCAATATCTAGGCCAGCCTTTCACACATACCAGGTACTTAATAAATACTAGCCATACAAATGATTGAAAGTTGTACTTTGCTCTAACCCCAAATGCCTGACCACTCTCAAAAGGCTCACAGAAATTGTTATTCAAAACTAACAAGCAAATGAAAAAGTTCAACAGAAAATGTAAATTATATATATTGATCAAAATGCACAAACCTGTGAACGTTTGGGGGGATTCATGAGTAGCAACAGGCTAGGTGAATATCATCAAGGTAGGAGATTGCCCTTACCACCCTCAAAACCCATAAAATGGAGGTTTTGAGGCAATGATCAGTCTATCCTCAGGAAGACTTCAGAGAAAGTATTGTCCTTGATTTAGAGACAATTTTAAATTAAAAAAAAAAAAGACATGGATAGATGGAAGGAAGAGTTATAGAAGACAGGGGATGGGGATTTAATGAACTGATGATTTCAGAAAGGTCAGTGGATATAGTCACTGGAAGGAGATCAGCAGTGAAAGGAAGAAAATTAGGGCATTAAGCAGCTGTGGAAGAGGTTTTTATCAGTACATGGTATGATAGCTAGCCAGTGGGTTTTGCATCTGGAGAAGTAGCCAAAGATGATAGATTTAAGAAGCATGGTTGTGATAACTTTCCTTGAAACTGGTGGATCAAAGAAGCTGAAACATATGTGGGCTCTGATGACTTCAGCCCCAGGTTAATTGCTCAGCACTCAAAAGGGCGTGTTGCTGAGTTCTCCTGGTATCTTTTGAAGACAATTCTCCCAATCCATGAGTTTTGCCTTGGGTCTTGGAGGGTATAGTATGAGTCTCTTATATTTGCTGACCTTTGACCTTGGGAGATTGCTTGGATTCCAGAATTCTCTTCTCTAAACCTAACCAAGTGGCCAGAGTTTGCTAGGAGGTCTAACTTTCTAAGTGCTGTAACTTGAAATGTTTCTTAGACCCAGGAAAAAATGCACATTGGACAGAATTCTACACAGATGGTTGGAGATAAGATTTGCAGGATCCCGTATGCCTCCTACCTGGCAGAGGTATAGCGGTATGTGATGATGACAAGTCCTGAGGCCTTGAGTCTTATAATGGGGAAGCCCTGAAGCAGTTTTGAAAGAATTTTTCTCCAGTGGCTGAGGACAGGATTGAGTGGGGCCTGAGTTGCTTCTGTAATTTAAGAGGAGTCATATTGGTTCAAGATTGACTAGGAAGCTGAAGGCGTGGTCTTCAACCCACCTTGCGAAGGATAAGTTTGAAAGAGTAAAGATTGCACATACTATATGATCACATATCATTATTATAACCATTGCAAGAAAGCTTCACTTTTTCTTTTCTAGTGTTGAAATAATTTGCCCTTCTACATAGTCATTTCTTAATCCTTTTGAAGATCAATATTGTACTATATTTATAAGAAAAAAATCAACAATTGAGCTCTCCATACAGTTGGCAATATGAATTCCCATTTTCTTAGTGTGTAACTGATGTGTGTGCATGTAGGAGAGCTCATGGATGTGAGTATATTTACATGATGTTCCCAGTTCATAGGCTCTCAGGTTTTAGAGAAAGTAAAGAACAAGATAAAAATAAAAAATAGGTTAAACAGCATTTTAAGTAAAATTTTTCTCAATTCGCAAACACTGAGACATTGTAAGGAAAGGATTGCATTCGACCTTTCTAAAGAAATGAACCAAGCTTTTCTGTCACTACTTTTTACACTGGTTCCACGTGGGTGGTCTTTTATTCACAGGGCATATTAATCTCCTGTTATTCGTGACAGCCACTACTGTGTGTCATCTCAGTACAGGACAATAAAGTGACTCCAGAGTTCCCTTCTAAACTTAGTGACCAGGCTTCTCTTACTGTGACAAATGTTTATGGATTCTTCTAATTACACGTCTGGTTTAAAACTAAGATACCAAGAGAGTACAGTTCTCTTTTGTAAAGTTCCCTAGGTTTTTCTATAATAATCAATTACCATAATGAGTTTTTTTAAAGCTTCCATTCATCATTTTCTTAAAATATATAAACTACCAGGATAAAGATAAATAGCCGTAGCCCGCATACCCTGAGGCACTCTACCAAAGGTTTCCTTTAAATCAAAATCAACTGGAAAACATGTTGGGTTTTATTTCAAAGTCAATCCTGCTTCGGTTAAAAAAAATGGTGTAAAACAAGAAAAGAGTAAAAGAAAATCCATGACAAGTTGGCTTCATAAGAGGACACTAGACAATGCATCATTATCGCAATCATCCCTGTAGTTCACATGTATTTGTTAAATGGGTCTCGCTAGCCGGCTCTTGCACTATTAAAACTAGAAATAATTCTCTGCATTCCTTTCCTCACCTATTAACCTATATCGCCTTCTGTTCTTAGAAAAACAGTACCCAAACTGGGAGTTATTTGGCATGTCTTCATCCAAACTAGGATTTCTCAACTTTGACACTATTGCTATTCTGGGAGTACAATTCTTTTTTGTAGGGAGCTATCTCGTGCATTGTAGGATGTTTAGCAACATCCCTGGCTTCCATCTACCAGATGCCTGTAGCAGACACTCCCCTTGCCTGAATTGTGACAATCAAAACTATCTCCAGACATTGACAAGTGTTGCTATGGGGCAAGCCCCTCTCCCCTTTGAGACCAACTGCTCTAAACTTTCCATAAACATTAAATATGAGAGAATTCAGTGGAATATTCTGGTAGCATAAAAATGGTATGAAATTGGGAAAACTAGGGCAAAGAATAGCAAAATAATTCTGCCTGTTAGAGCTTAGAAGCGATAAAATTGGGTAAGATTAGGGTCATGCTGGAAGAGATGACAATGAAGGCATGGAAAGATTTCTCATGTCATTTACCCAAGATTGTTCTTTTTAAAATTACTATTCCTTAAAGGTGGACTTTCTACAAGATACAGTCTTCAAATTCTCTGCTTTTTCCCCTACTCTCTCCCTTGGTTATCTTACATCTCATGGCTTTATCATCAACTCTAAGATGCTGTTTCAGCCTTCGTCTCTGTTCGTAACTTAAAACTTGAATTCAGAATAGCTGCTGTGCACTTGAACCCAACATCCCCTATAACACTGCAATTTCTGCTCAAGCTGCTATTCTTCCAGGCTTTGGGGCTCCCAGACTTGTGTTCATAGCCATAGAACAGAAGCATTTTTAAGAAAAAAATTTAAAAATAATTTTTTTAATTTTTTGCCCTTGTGCCCTTTGTCCTTGCCCTTATAGTTTATTTTCATCTTATTACATCCTATATCCTACCTGATAAGGCAGAACAGGTAGTACACAAAGATTTGAAATAAAAAACATTTGAGTTCAGTCCTAGCTTTGCCATATTTTAGCGGTACATCAGGCAAGTCACATTTCTGAGTTTGAATTTCCTACTGTGTGAAATGGAGCTTCCTCAAAATGTTGTTATGCAGCTTAAATAAGATACCCTACGCAGAGGGGGAAATCACCCAATAAAATGTCTGACATTTAATATGAATTTAATCAAATATGTTGTTTTCCTTTCCATTGTTGCTGCCACTGCTCTGAATGAGGGTCCTTAACATTTCACTCTGGTCTATTTTTTCTTCCCAACTTACCTTCCTACCATCAGTCCTGGGCCATTGCTCATGCTCTCCTACTAACAACTGTATGAAATTGCCTGTTTCATTACACTCTTCTTAACACCGGGTGGTCTAGTTTTTCTCCCTCTCTCCTTTGCTCTTGCCCTTACTCTCTCTACCTTCATTTTTGTCTTGCTTTTCTTATCATTGTTGTTTTAATGTGCATTCGTTTGGTGACTAAACATATTGATCATTTGTTAATATCTTTATCGGCCATTTGTATTTATTCAAATTTAATAATTTATTTAATAATTTAATTTATATTCACAAATTTTTTGTTTGTGAATTGTCTACGATCTTTAATCATTTTTTTCTATTTCCGTGTTCTTATTTTTCTCGTTGGCTTGTAAAATGCCTTGATATATTAAAAATACGAATCTTTGTCCATACGTGTTGAAAACTGTTTTTCAGTTTCTGAATGGAGTTTCTAAAGAAAAGGGGAAAGTAACAAAATAAAAGATTGATAAAATTGGCCATATTAAAGTTTTAAAAATTGCCCTATTTTACATGTATTAAAAAGATAAATTTCCTAATATTAAAAATATGTATATATGTGGATACATAAAAAGAAAAGAACTATAACATATATGAAATGATTATTCACAGTGATATTATTGATGGTTTTTATATTTCTTTTCATACTTTTTAATTTCTCCAAAATTTCAATGAATTTATAATGCTTTTGTAATCAAAATAAATGCAACAAATATAATTTTAATCATTTTTTAAAGACAAGTAAGTGAAATTACCTGTAACTATAGTTTTTCTCAGTTGCAATTCAGCAAGCTGTGTACATACTGGAAACACTCAATAACTATTTGATGATAGTTATAGTAATTTACAAATGATCTATTTAAAGTATTATTTTTAATTTTCGGGGGTTCTCACCTTACAGAATAATAAGATACTCTGGTTATACAGGTTCTTTTTTTTTTTTTTTTTTATATTGGTCATTTTTTTTCATTTATTGCAGTAACATTGGTTTATAACATTGTAAAAATTTCAGGTGTACATCATTGTACTTCTATTTCTGCATAGATTACATCATGTTCACCACCAAAATACTAATTACAACCCATCACCACACACATGTACCCAATTATCCCTTTCACCCTCCTCCCTCCCCCCTTCCCCTCTGGTAACCACCAATCCAATCTCTGTCCCTATGTGTTTGTTTATTGTTGTTATTATCTACTACTTAATGAAGGAAATCATACGGTATTTGACCTTCTCCCTCTGACTTATTTCACTTTGCATCATGCCCTCAATGTCCATCCATGTTGTCACAAATGGCTGGATTTCATCGTTTCTTATGGCTGAGTAGTATTCCATTGTGTATATATACCACAGCTTTTTTATCCATTCGTCCCTTGATGGGCACTTAGGTTGCTTCCAAGTCTTGGCTATTGTGAATAAGGCTGCAATGAACACAGGGGTGCATGTACCTTTGCAAATTGGTGTTTTCAAGTTCTTTGGATAAATATCCAACAGTGGAATAGCTGGATCATATTGTAGTTCTATCGTTGATTTTTTGAGGAATCTCCATACTGTTTTCCATAGTGGCTGCACCAGTTTGCACTCCCACCAGCAGTGTATGAGAGTTCCCTTCTCTCCACAACCTCTCCAACACATGTTGTTTCCTGTCTTGTTAATTATAGCCATTCTGACGGGCGTGAGGTGATATCTCATTGTAGTTTTGATTTGCATTTCCCTGATAGTTAGTGATTTTGAACATCTTTTCATGTGTCTGTTGGCCATCTGTATATCTTCTTTGGAGAAATGTCTGTTCAGGTCTTTTGCCCATTTTTTAATTGGGTTGTTAGTTTTTTTGTTGTTGAGATGCATGAGTTCTTTATATATTTTGGAGATTAAGCCCTTATCAGAAGTATGGTTTGCAAATATCTTCTCCCAATTGTTAGGTTGTCTTTTCGTTTTGTTGATGGTTTCCTTTGCTGTGCAGAAGCTTTTTAGTTTGATGTAGTCCCATTTGTTTATTTTTTCTATTGTTTCTCTTGCCCGGTCAGATGTGGTGTTTGAAAAGATGTTGCTAAGACTGATGTCGAAGAGCGTACTGCCTATGTTTTCTTCTAAAACTTTCACAGTTTCAGGTCTTACGTTCAAGTCTTTAATCCATTTGGAGTTAATTTTTGTGTATGGTGTAAGGCAAGGATCTACTTTCATTTTTTTGCATATGGCTATCCAGTTTTCCCAACACCATTTGTTGAAGAGACTTTCTTTTCCCCATTGTATGTTCTTGGCTCCTTTGTCAAAGATTAGCTGTCCATAGATGTGTGGGTTTATTTCTGGGTTTTCAATTCTATTCCATTGATCTGTGTGTCTGTTTTTGTGCCAGTACCATGCTGTTTTGGTTACTATAGCTTTGTAGTATATTTTGAAATCAGGGAGTGTGATACCTCCAGCTTTGTTCTTTTTTCTCAGGATTCCTTTAGCTATTCGGGGTCTTTTGTTGTTCCATATAAATTTTAGGATTCTTTGTTCTATTTCTGTGAAAAATGTTGTTGGAACTTTGATAGGGATTGCATTGAATCTATAGATGGCTTTAGGAAGTATGGACATCTTAACTATGTTAATTCTTCCAATCCAAGAGCACGGAATATCTTTCCATTTCTTTGTGTCTTCTTCAATTTCTTTCAGAAATGTTTTATAGTTTTCGTGTACAGATCTTTCACCTCTTTGGTTAAGTTTATTCCTAGGTATTTTATTCTTTTTGTTGCAATTGTAAATGGGATGGTATTCTTAATTTCTCTTTCTGCTACTTCGTTGTTAGTGTACAGAAATGCAACTGATTTTTGTATGTTGATTTTGTATCCTGCAACTTTACCATATTCGTTTATTACTTCTAAAAGTTTTCTGGTGGATTCTTTAGGGTTTTCTATATATAAAATCATGTCATCTGCAAATAGTGACAGTTTCACTTCTTCCTTTCCAATTTGGATCCCTTTTATTTCTTTCTCTTGCCTGATTGCTCTGGCTAGGACTTCCAATACTATGTTAAATAGGAGTGGTGACAGTGGGCATCCTTGTCTGGTTCCTGTTCTTAGAGGGATAGCTTTCAGTTTTTCACCATTGAGGATGATATTAGCTGTGGGTTTCTCATATATGGTCTTTATTATGTTGAGGTACTTTCCTTCTATACCCATTTTATTCAGAGTTTTTATCATAAATGGATGCTGTATCTTGTCAAATGCTTTCTCTGCATCTATTGAGATGATCATGTGATTTTTGTTCTTCATTTTATTAATGTGGTGTATTACGTTGATTGATTTGCGAATGTTAAACCATCCCTGCATACCTGGAATAAATCCCACTTGATCATGGTGTATAATCTTTTAACGTATTGTTGTATGTGATTTGCTAGTATTTTGTTGAAGATTTTCGCATCGATGTTCATCAGTGATATTGGCCTGTATTTTTCTTTCTTTGTGTTGTCCTTGTCTGGTTTTGGTATCAGGGTAATGTCAGCTTCGTAGAATGAGTTAGGGAGCTTCCCCCTCCTCAATTTTTGGAAGAGTTTGAGAAGGATAGGTATTAAGTCTTCTTTGAATGTTTGGTAGAATTCACCAGGAAGCCGTAGGCCCTGGACTTTATTTTTGGGGAGGTTTTTGATTACTGTTTCGATCTCCTTACTGGTGATTGGTCTATTCAAATTCTCTACTTCTTCTTGATCCAGTTTTGGAAGGTTGTATGATTCTAAGAATTTATCCATTTCTTCCAGATTGTCGAATTGGTTGGCATATAGTTTTTCATAGTATTCTCTTATAATCTTTTGTATTTCTGAGGTGTCTGTTGTAACCTCTCCTCTTTCATTTCTGATTTTACTTATTTGTGCCTTCTCTCTTTTTTTCTTGGTGAGTCTAGCTAAAGGTTTGTCTATTTTGTTGATCTTTTCAAAGAACCAGCTCTTGGTTTTATTAATTTTTTCTATTGTTTTTTTGGTCTCTATTTCATTTATTTCTGCTCTGATTTTTATTATTTCCCTTCTTCTACTGATTTTGGGCTTTGTTTGTTCTTCTTTTTCCAGTTCCTTTAGGTGCATTGTTAGATTGTTTATTTGAGATTTTTCTTGTTTGTTGAGATAGGCCTGTATTGCTATAAACTTCCCTCTTAGAACCGCTTTTGCTGTATCCCATAAATTCTGGCATGTCGTATTTTCATTTTCATTTGTCTCCAGGTATTTTTTGATTTCTTCTTTGATTTCTTCATTAACCCAGTCGTTGTTCAGTAGCATTTTGTTTAATCTCCATGTATTTGTGGCTTTTCTAATTTTCTTCCTATAGTTGATTTCTAGTTTCATACCTTTGTGGTCAGAAAAGATGCTTGGTATTATTTCAATCTTCTTAAATTTATGGAGACTTGTTTTGTGGCCTAATATGTGATCAATCCTGGAGAACGTTCCATGTGCATTTGAAAAGAACGTGTATTCTTCGGTTTTTGGATGGAATGCTCTGTATATATCTACTAGGTCCATCTGTTCTAGTGTGTCGTTTAAGGCCAATGTTTCCTTATTGATCTTCTGTTTGGATGATCTATCCGTTGGTGTAAGTGGAGTGTTAAAGTCCCCTACTATTATTGTGTTACTGTCTATTTCTGTTTTTATGTCTGTTAATAATTGCTTTATATATTTAGGTGCACCTACATTGGGTGCGTAGATATTTACAAGTGTTATATCCTCTTGTTGGATTGTTCCCTTAATCATTATGTAATGCCCTTCTTTGTCTCTTTTTACGGTTTTTGTTTTAAAGTCTATTTTGTCTGATATGAGTACTGCTACCCCAGCTTTCTTTTCATTGCCATTTGCGTGGAGTATCTTTTTCCATCCCTTCACTTTCAGTTTGTGAGTATCTTTAGGTCTGAAGTGTGTCTCTTGTATGCAGCATATATATGGGTCTTGTTTTTTTATCCAGTCAGCCACCCTATGCCTTTTAATTGGAGCATTTAGTCCATTGACGTTTAAAGTAGCTATTGATAAGTATGTACTTACTGCCATTTTTTAACTTTTTTTTTTTTTTTTTTCTCAGTGTTTTAGTAGTCCTTCTCTGTTCCTTACTTCTTCTATACAGAATTGATGGTCACTTTAGTTTGACCTCTGTCTGAAAGCTGTACTCTTTAACTACCCTCCTCCCTCCTTTTATGTTTTTGATATCATATCCAACCTCTTTTTTATGCATTTGTATCCATTACGTTCTAATCATGGAAATAGATAATTTTTCCTATTTGTGGTCTTCTCTTTTCCCCTTAAATCAGTCCCTTTAACATTTCTTGTAACACTGGTTTCTTGGTGACAAACTCCTTTAATTTTTGCTTATCTGGGAAAATCTTGATCTCTCCTTCCATTTTGAACGATAACCTTGCTGGGTAGAGTATTCTTGGCTGTAAGTTTTTTCCTTTTAGCACTTTAAATATATCATGCCATTCTCTTCTAGCCTGTAAGGTTTCTGCTGAGAAGTCAGCTGATAGCCTTATGGGGTTTCCTTTGTATGTAACTTGACATTCTCTTGCGGCTTTTAGGATTCTCTCTTTATCTTTAATTCTGGACATTTTGATTATGATGTGTCTTGGTGTGGGCCTCTTTGGGTTTATCTTGTTTGGGGCTCTCTGTGCCTCCTGTACCTGGATGTCTGTTTCCTTCCTTAGGTTAGGGAAGTTTTCATCTATTATTTCTTGAAATAGATTCTCTGCCCCCTTGTCTCGCTCTTCTCCTTCCGGGACACCTATAACACGGATGTTAGTGCGCTTGATGTTGTCCCAGAGGTCCCTTAGACTGTCCTCACTCTTTTAATTCTTTTCTCTTTTACCTGTTCAGTTTGGGTAATTTCTTCTAGTCTTTCTTCCAGCTCACAGATCCGTTCTTCTGTATCCTCTACTCTGCTTTTGAGTCCCTCTAATGAGTTTTTCATTTCCAGTATTGTATTCTTCATTTCTGATTGGTTCTTTTTATATCTTCCATTTCTTTGTTGACATTCTCACTGAGTCCATCTATTCTTCTCCCCAGATCAGTGAGCATCCTTAACACTCTTAGTTTGAACTCTCTGTCGGGTAGGTTGCTCATTTCTGTTTCACTAAGTTCCTTTTCTGGGGTTTTGTCCTGTTCCCTTACTTGGAATGTATTCTTTTGCCTCTTCATTTTGCCTCTTTCCCTGTGCTTGTGTCTACGTATTAGGTAGGTCAGCTACACCTCCTGCTCTTGGATAGGTGACCTTATGTAAGTGTAGGCTTAGGAGGCTTCCAGTGTGCTCCCCTCAGTTCTCAATGTTCCAGCGTGACCCCTATGTGGGCTACGTGTATCCTTCTGCTGTGGCCTGTTTGCTCTCCCTGTAGGCACCCAGGGAGGCTGAGTTATGCTCCTGGCCAGCTGTTGTAATGCTCAGCTGCTTGTAGTTGTTGTGGGCCCTTCAGTCTCTTTATCAGGTGTGGGGAGCCCCAGCACAGTTGGCTGCAAGTTCTAATACCACATTTGTGTTGCAGTATTTCTTTTAAGTGAGTAGGCCCCCACCGTGGCAGGTTGTTAGGCTCAGGGCCTTACAATTGCTGTAAGCCTCTAGCCTATTAGGTCTCTTGTCAGCTCTCTGAGGATTGCAGCTGGGTGGGGCTGGCCTCAGGCACAGGAGCACCCAATTGTTTCAGGTTTTGGAAGGTGGAGCAAACCTCCTATGTGGGTCTTTGAGAAGTACAAGTCTTCTGTGGGTGAGAAGCCCTGCCGCCCACAGGTCCACACACACAGTCAACACAGTCCTGCCCCGTGTGAGTGCCCGACCTCCCAAGTGGACCCAGTCTCTCCCACGGGAGCCCCACACACTCTGCCACCGCCCCACACTCTCCACCAGCTCCTTGTGCACACCCTGCCCCGCTCAAGTCAGCTCAGTTGCCAGGCTGCAGAGAATCCAGTCACCAATCTATGCAGGCCCACACGTTGCCTGAGGGCTTGTTGTTGGGTGGGGCTAGTCCCTAGGGTGGGCTGCCTGCCCTGGCTGAGCTGGATTAAATCGGTGCTCTAGCGGGTGGAGCAGACCCTGGGCTAGCAGGTCTCAGGGAGAACTCCAATGGCGTCTGTGTCAGCACGCTCACAGCAGGCCACAACAATGGCCGCCGCCAATGTCCCAGTCCCTGGAGAGGTCTCACCCCTCACCGAGATGCACTCAGGGCCTATTAGGTGAGTCTCTTGTCACCGAAGCACTGTGCACCTTTCTTTCTGGTGATTTTAGGATGCTTTCTGGAATGGGTGAGTTTGTGTGCGGGCCCTTTAAGAGCCAGTTTTAGTTTCTTTGTGAACCGGGTTTTCTGGGGGTGCTACCCAATGCTTTAGTAGCAGGCAAAGTCAGATATTATGCTGCTGGTCTCAATTGTGCTGGGTCCACAAAATGCCCACAGCGGGGGCGCTCCCCGGCTCAGGTCCCCGCGTCTCCAGGGAGGCTGCGTACCTGTGAGCTGCTCCCGGCGGCCGTGAAGCTGGCGGCTTGTGAAGGTGGCGTTTTTCCTCTCCAGAAGGGAGTCTCTGCCTCTTCTACCCCAGTTAGGATTGTCCGTTGTTGCAGGGGTTCCTCTTATCCAGTTTTCAGTTCTGTCTCAGGGGTAATTTTTCCACGAGTAGTTGTAAATTGGCTGTGTCCACGGGAGGAGGTGAGTTCAGAGTCTGCCTACGCCGCCATCTTGACTCCCTCTGGTTATACAGGTTCTTAGCAAGGGTCCAACTCAAAATACTAGGCTGGGAACTAGAAGAATTAAGTTTGACTTTTGCCTCCATCACTTATTAAGAGCATTTTCTTAGAGAAGCCACCAAGATTTTATAGTTCAGTTTTCCCTGCATAATTAAAGTCTCTTTGTCTCCTCCTCACCTTGTGGGTATGCTGGACTCAAGAGAAAAAAAGAGAAAGAATTAGAAAGACACTGCCAGATAGTCTTACACATTTTATGTTTTAATAGTGTTTATTTGCCTGCAGAACTTTTTTTTTCAAATGAGGTAGAGTCAAATCATCATATGTAAGAGGATACTCCCTTAAAATATTTTACGTGATTACTAACGTGAACAACTGTTTTCCCTATATTATCATTATTCGTTGACTTCTTGACTCTGAAAGCTTCTCATTCATTTTTCCTCTCTTTGCACATTTCCAAAGAAATATTTTAGACAACTCTAGCCAGAATCCTGAGTTCCAAACAATAACATCTGAATTGTTCCTAAAAATAAATGTAAATATATACCATCCCAATTAACCTTTAAACTGAAGACATCACCTGCATATTTGAAGGAAAGTAAGAGTCATCTTAAAAGATGGGTATAAATTACCGGGACTATAGTCAGCCTCCCCTAACTAGTATCTTTAGCATATCATAGACCTTACGAGACATAATTTTTAGATAAATGATACTTGATTGGGTACTTATTTATGAGGGGAAAATGACTGGGTTGCCTCAAAATAAAATATATCCTATGACAATGACTTATATAGAACATTGAGTTTATGGAAAAAGCAGTGGTCCAGAGAAACAACTTCTTTATTTATGTCAAGGATTTAAAAAATGCTACATTTAATTTTAATATCATGATGAGCAGTATTCCCCCTGCCTGATAGGCCTCATTACACTGCAGCATGTACAGTATTTGCCTTATTTAACAATTTTTATCAATCACTTAAAACGGGGCAATGTACTCAAAAAAGAAAAAAAAGTGATAGAGGGGTAGTGTACAGCTTCTTAGATCTACAAAAATTTGCAAGCAATTGTAAAGAATAATGAAAAATAAAAACAAAATGTTTTTTTTGGTAAATCCTGTGCCCATGATTTGATTCATTTAGCAGTCAAAGACAATGCTTGTTAATTGTATAAGTAACTGTAATTCCTATTCACCACAAAAGTCTCCCTCTGCTTTTCTTCTTAATAATTGTTTACTTTCGTCTACCTAATAGGACCCATCAAATTTGTGTGAATATGACCTCCCCGTCACTTTTAGACTCTCTCTTATAATTGTTGTCAGTATTTGTCCTTTCCACTTTTCCGTGGTGTGAAGCAATCTCAATCAAAGACCCCTTTCTTAAGACCTCTTAAAATGTGAAGATGCAAAGCAGGTAAACAAACACAGCAGTGATGGGGGAATTTCCCCCACGCCAAATAATTTCTAGACCAATTCGCAAGACAAAGAAAAAATATGAATCAAAACCTTTAGCTTAAATAGAATTCTTCATTCTTCAAAGTATTACTTGTTTCTTTTATTTCATTATTTTAACTCTTCCTCTTCTTTTTCAGATATTCATGTTTGAATTTTATCTCACCTTTGTCCTTATTCATATCATTCATAACATCTTCTGTTTTAAATTCTTGCTTTATAATTTTTTTACTTGTACTTTTATATTATAGATTGTTTCAAATTTATTTTCAAAACACTGCCTCATATTAGGTGATAGTAGGTGAATATAAGCTCTGACCCTGCCTCTGATTCTGGTCAAATATTTTAACTTCTGTGGGCCTTAGCACCTCTGCTGTAAAATAAGAATATTTTTGGCTAAATATTAAAATAAGAATTGACTATAAAAATAAGAATGTATTTTGTTCAATAGTCATTACATCTCTTTCAGTATGAAATTTGTGATTTTGTGACTAATGGTATATTCAAACAATATCTATTTTTTCTTTTTAATTCATTTGTTACATCTCCCCTGACTAGAATATAAGCTACTTAAAAGAACAGTAACTTTGTTTTACTCACAAACTCAGCTTTAGAACAGTGTTATGGTATAAGGTGAAAACACAGAAAGAATATGCAGAATTAAACTAAATTAACAAATATTATTCATATTTTTAAAATAACTTGTCAACTCTTCTCAATTGAAAGAACTTTTTTGTTTTCATTAAAATATATTAAAAGTTGCTTCACTTATATTTAGGAATCCAGGAAAAAAGAATCTCACCATTGGTGGACTGAGAGATTCTTAAAGAAATAGATTTTATTTTCTAAAGAATAATGTTTCAAATTCATCTACCTTATTCTGCCACACTGAAGAGCTATTGGAAAATAAAAGAATTTGCACGGGCAAGTCATAAAAAGCCATATTAGATCCCTCTGGGATAATTTTTCAAAATAGTGTACAGTGTTTTAATTGTGTGATTCTCATTGACTTTAATGGGAGTCATGCAGCTAAAACCACACATACCTCTTTCAAAACGTATCTCTAAGCGTTCTGTCACTAACACTTGTAAGTAATAAAATGGTATACTTTCTTTCTAGACATATAAACATTATCATGTTTACATCAGCATACTTATGAACTTTTTGTACAATTATAGCTGGGTTTTCACTATGCCATCACTAGCTTTTGATAACATAAAGACCCAATTTTCAATGGATGTTGTTAGGACATTTTTTTTTTTTTAACCATATTTGATTGTGGCAAGACAGCATTGTCCTGATAGAAAAAAATTTCTTTTTATATGTACATTTGCATTAAAAATCATCCACTAAGATATTTATTTGTGTCCGTCTGAATACAGATTTCTAATGTAGAGCTCTAATTTGGGAAAAATATGGCAGTGTGATGACATTTTGGTACAAAACAAATATAGTCTCAGCACCTTGCTGGCCTACTGTAAATATATGATTTTTAATAAAACAAGAATAAACATTTAAACATCTCTTTCCCAAAATATATTAGTTATGACCTGCAATATGAATGTAGTCCTAAATTTCTTCTAAATATAAGGTGTCCACTGTGCCAGATTATATGATGACTTCACAATATAGGCAAATGTTCACCAGAAACCATAAGGTGGTTTCTAATAAAGTCAGCGATTACATAGTACAAAAAGCTATTACATAGTAATTCATTTCAACAGTTCCAAAATAGAAAATAATTGAAAACAATGAATAGGCTAAATACATTAGGCTTTCTACATTTTTTGCTAGTGTTTAAGCAACACTTGCAAGGTATTTTATTATTGTAGGATCTTAGCACTAGAAAGAATATCAATGACCTCATAGCTCAATTTTTCCTTTTTCCTCCCATTTGCAGATGAGCGAACCCAGAGAGAATGATGAAAATATGTTTTTCCTTTTAAAATTCTATTAATATGTGGTTCTAAAACCGTCATTTTACTTTTTAAATCGACTTTTAAAGATAATTTGTACAGGGAGTTTACAGTTTGTGGGCAAGTGTAGACCTCATCCCCTCCCCACCCACACATCCGTGTGAGTATAAAATGATTAAACAATAATCTCCCTCAGGTTTTATATTCATGGAAGATGTTCATTTGTTTTTGAGCAAGTGTTATAAAAGTTTTCTGCTTAGTGGAGAGTTTATCTATAGTGACTCAAGGCAATATTTAAGACACTCATGTCATAGCCACAGCTCAGGCAGAGACAAAGGAAACTGCCTTTGCAGTCAGCTCTAAGCACAATGATAAGACAAATGCTCTTTTATTTTTAGTAACCTGTGGGAACCATGTTGTCTGCTTGAGTCTTAAATAGTCCACTCAGAGAACTGCCAGCTAGATTCTGGAACCTCCATGACTAAAAGGCAGTAGAACACAATAAAGCACATTAATAACTCTTAATGGTAACTGAGGAGAAAAAAATGGTGTGTGTATGTGGGAGAGTGGGGGCTAAGGCAGTGGGTTTAAACAGACTGAAGGGCCATGGAGGACAGGGAAAAAGAGAAGGGAACGGGTGAAGTTTGTCTACGACTGCAAGAGGCAGTCACTAGAGAGACCCCAGGAGTCCAAACTGAAGTTGAGGGGACGAGCGACATGGAATAGTGAACACATCCCTGAATCGTCACTCCCAACCCCCCCAACATACACACACACACAAACGAGAGAGAGAGAGACTCTATGTGTATTGGAGTAGGTCACTTGAACCTGAAGGAAGGTCACACTTGCACGTTCTTTTACATTTTGTGTGAGCACTTGACTGGTTAATGAATGGACCATTTCATTTTGGACTATACCACCACTTCCTTCCATGGTGAAGGAGCAGAGCTGAAGTTAGATGTTTGAGGACAGAACATTCTAGGTTTCAAGGAAGAGGACCAACAGAATACAGTTGATCCAAAAGGAAGGAAATCTAGAATGGACTTATTTTAAAGAAATTGTCTTAACTATATTTGGTGAAGAGTTTTATCCATTTTGGTATTGGTAATACCATAATAGAACCCCACTCTAAATAATTTTACTTGTTTTGTATGCTTCCAGTAATTGTATAATGGATGGTGTATAGTTATTTCTTAATGTAGTTAGGTAAATTATTATTATTAGGATTTTTTTTTTTTTGGTGAGGAAGATTGGCCCTGAGCTAACATCTGTGCCAATCTTCCTCTACTTTGTATATGGAACACTGCCACAGCATGGCTTGATGAGTGGTGTGTAGGTTTGTGCCCAGGATCCGAACCTGTGAACCCTGGACTGCCAAAGCCGAGCATGCGAACTTAACCACTATGCCACCAGGCCAGCCCTAGGTAAATTATTTTTAACAAATATTTTTATTATCTTCCTGAAGCTTATAAGGTTCTATATTATCACATATTATATAGTATATTTTATATATAATATACTTATATATTATATACAACTGTCCTATATTATTGTAGAAATACACTAAACTGACAGAATAGGATCAGGCAAATAGCAATTTTGTGTAATGAAAATTTATCATCATTTATCTTTTGTAAAAGTGTTGCATATACATTCAGACAAAGATCATTAAGGGCAAACAATTTAGATCAATTATTTGTCTGATATGTGGACTCAACATTAAAAGGTTAACCTATGACGACTTGTCAGGTGATAAAAACACTAGCGGGTAGAGTCAACTGTTACAAGTCCCCTTAGACACTCTCCTTTTTCTCCTGGTGATCTATCCATGGAGAGGCAGGGATGCATAATGGTTAATAGAACGGGTTCTAGAATATGTTCATGGGTTAAAATCCTCCTTCCACCCCACGTTAGTTCTGTGACTGAGCGAGTTACTTAACCTGTCCAAGCCTAATGAAATAAGGGTAATAATAGTTACCTCATCTGTGTAGACTGCTTCCGCCAGTGGACAGCACGCAGTAAATGCCCATTAAATGTCAATATTGTTATTATACTACTATTATGACTACTTTGACCTGTCTGTGAACATATGATGTAGTGTTTCCTCTATCCCTCTTTATATACATTCTGAGATTCTCATCCTTGAATTTGCTTTGGTGACCTAATTTAGTTCTTACATTTCTGACCTTGCTTCTTTTTATTTCATCTTCCGCTCTGTGAGAAAATGATATTTATCTCGCCAAACCCAGCCTGACAACCCAAGCTTGACTTCTGATATTTGATGATTTACCTTGGTACTCTTGACCCTATATTACACTCTGACTTCAATTAATTCTGCTATACTAAACTAGTATAAGAGGTCCAAGTCCTTTTGGTTCACACCATTGGCTGGATACACAAATGTTTTAAAAAGTGTTTCATAATTTATATAATAATAACAACATATAGTATATTCAGCCACAGGCCTGGCAGGGAAGCTCCAGATAAAAGCTCTCAATGGAGACAGTTTTGACACAGCTGTGCTATCAATTATGATTAGCTCACCCTGAAGAACAATCCCAAAATAGGTCATTGATTATCACTAAATTCCTTGGTCAGAGATTATAGCCCTAACCGAGCATGCCATCTAGCAAATGTTTATACTTGGAAGCAGAAGACAAAAAAAAAAAGCAATGTCAGAAGACAAAAAAATAAATGTAATGAGTCCATGCAAATCTATCACTGCTACTTGGAAAGATTTCTCAAAATGATTGCCACAACAATAGCATCCATTTATCTCTGTCTCATGACCATCCTTTTGTTTTTGGTTCTAGCCATTGTTTATATAACCTAGATATAGAGATATTACCCTGTAAGAACTCTGCACCGTGAATATTTGGACAAGCATTCACAGAGAGGTTTTGTAATACCACTTTGTGTTATGACCCTCACAAACTTTCTACTCAAAGGGCCGCATGGGGTCTGGAGGTGGGAAGGACAACATCTAGTACGCTTGCTTCCCAGGTCTTCAAAGCTTGGCATCTGTTGCCAAAATTTGTACTCTGGCTCACAGGTTGGGTTCTCCAGAATTTGAGATGAGTTTGGACTGCAGGGTGTTAAGTAGGGATCAAGACCTGGTGAAAGAGATGAGGAAGAAGTAGGATTGGGCAGAGGAAGGAGTTGAAATATAATAAAGGCCTAACTAAGCCTTGGTCAGCCCCTGGGATATGTGTCCCACCAAGCTGGGCAGGCCAGATATTTATACTTCTGCTTTCACCAGTCGTTGGATGTGGACTATCTCAGAAAAGATAAACCTTGACCCTGACAGCAGGAGGCTGCCTAAAGACACATTACTAGCAGCTGGGCAACAACTCCTTTCTTGAGGATCCAGGCAATGAATCTTCATGTCCACCACAATGTATTTCGTATCTACTGGCTTTCTGACGACTGATCAATTGTATTTTGATATCTGATACCTAGAACAGGACATTTTGCATAACATGCTGTATTCAATTGCTTCTCGCTTCTCATTCCCCCTTTATGCCACTACCAACCCTCCCCCCACACACACACTTCCAGGGGAGCTAGAGGGCAGGCTCTGAGCTATTCACCCTGCATAATTCATTTATGCAAATGAGAAAGGATGCTATAAAGTTCAAGGTCATATAGTTAGTACAAGGATAGAGCCTGAACCCAGAAGATCCAAGGTCTGTCTGTATGTGCCATATGGTACCTACTGAACTATATTGCCTCCACATGAAGTCACTAGCCACCAAATCCGTGAAGATCAGTATTTTAATCTGGATGTTTATATATTGACACCACACTTTTCAAATCAGTCTCTCAAAAGACAAGCTCTATTTCCTAATTTTACTTTTCACTTCCTTGGTAACTCAGCAGAGATTTCCAAAGTACATTGCCACGTTTATTAAAAATGGATGACAGTTATTAGAAGTGTATTGCCGGTAAAAAGAAAAAAAGAAAAGAAAGCTTGGATTGTATGCAGTATTTTGCTGGTAAAAGATGATGTACATCTCTTAATACTTCAGGAAAATTTGCCAATCTTAAGCACCATGTTGACTGTACTAAAAAGTCTGTGATCTTTCATATCAATTTCTTGACTGCATATTCCTGGAGTGAAGTCTTCAAAATATATCATTTCTTTTTTTTTTTTTTTTGTGAGGAAGATAAACCCTGAGCTAACATCCATGCCAATCCTCCTCTTTTTGCTGAGGAAGACTGGTCCTGAGCTAACATCTGTGCCTATCTTCCTCCACTGTATGTAGGACGCCGCCACAGCATGGCCTGACAAGCGGTGCATCAGTGTGCGCCCAGGATCCAAACCCGGGCCGCCAGCAGCGGAACGCACGCACTTAATCACTAAGCCATGGGGCCGGCCCCAAAATATATCATTTCTATGAATTGAAATTTTCCTATGAAGGTCCACTATATAAATCCTTTCTTTCATTCAGATCTTCTTTTTACACATAGCCATCTTTGTTTTCTCCTTCAACTGGGGGCATCACAAACAAAAAATATAAATTCAAGTTACAAAACACCTGTTGTCCTGTCTTTCCCCGGTCTAAACTTCTATGACAGACTGGAATATTCATCTGGAATGTACCTATGCCCCAGTGGAGACTATAGCTAACATTATGAAAGAACTGCTCTAAGTTTTCCAAAATCAAGTGGCAAGCCACTCCCAAGCCTGGACCATTTAAAGATCCCAATGGAAAAGGCAAGCAAGTTTTGGGCCTTTTCTCCCATTTATATACTAAGATGATTTAGAGAGCAGAAGGCATAGAAGAATTTTTATAGCAATTAAGGTCGATTTTGTTAAGGAATGACCATAAGTTGCTCAATTTTAGAACTCTGACACATCTTTTGGCAAGAGACACACACATGTATATACATACATACACACACACTCAAACATGCAGAACGATCTAATTGTCAGTTCTCAAGGTTAAGTACTATTCCTTTGCACTAATGCCTCGTAGTATGGGATTGGAATCATTTAGCTGCTGCAAGCCAGAAGATCCTGAGACACTAGTTGCTCACTCAGTTTATAATTTACAATCTAGAGCAACATGCAAATGGATAAAAAAGGCTTTGCCGTTTTCTTGGTAGTAAAGAACTTTCACATCAATACAGTTAAGAATTCATCAGCTACCTGTTATCTGCTGTTTATTCATTATTTCATATCACTGTCATTAAACCATTTATTAGCCAAGTTCTTTTCAGTATAAATTTAACACCTTAATCCATCCAATCTTAATTCCACAGATGATTATTTCACAGAATATTGTTGGGTGACATATTCCCTTACTGCTTTTCCAGTACTTGTGGGAATTTTTAGAATATAAGACAAACACTGTTATAAACAGTTAACTCTTATAAACAGATAAACACTCATAAAAGAGTTATATTAAGGTGTTTAATTAATATGCAACACTACATTAAACCTATATAATTTTTTTGTTTGTTTGTATTGCCTCTCTGATCTGATATTTCCTTCTGATAGCCATGCTATATAGAACTCGACTGAACATGCTGGCTATGGTCCTTTCTATAGCTCATATTAGACCTACATTCATTACTGTTCTCTCTTTCTTCCCTTTCTTCACTGGATGCCCTGAATCTCCGGGGGTCACAGAAATAGCTGTTCAATGCACAATGGTAGAATTCTCTGCCACCGTGACCAATCCTCTTCATACTGAATTGTAATGTACTCTAGCTATTGGTTTCTGAGAATCTATCAATTATCCATTGTTGGAACAGACCAAATCACTTAGATGGATTATTAGAACTGTCGATGTGTAGGCTCTACCCCATCCTCCCTAGCATATTGAATAGGAATCTCTAGAGATGGAGTCTGGGAATCCACTTTGTAACAAAGTCCTTTGTAACAAAGTGACGCTTGGGCATATGAAAATTTGAGAACCATTGAATCATTGGAGGATATTTAACCTATTTTCAGTCTATGACTCAACATCAAAGAACTCTTGATAAGGTAAGGACCCTGGGGATATCTGGTCACAATAGCTCTGTCAGTAGCTGTTTTGAAGCACTCCTCCGCTCATAACATTTAACAGTGAAAGATAAAATACAAAAAGAAAAAACAGCAACACAAAGCCTGGCTCAAAAGCAACCAAATATCTCCTTGGACCAGAAGAGGAACATAAACTCAAATTGGAAAGTGTGGCTGAATGTAAATGGTGTTTGGACTGCTGAGCCAGATGCTGGCAGAGGAGGTAGGTGCTCAGTTCCTGTGTTCCAGCCCTACTGATTGAAGCACAGGATGCCCAGGGCTCTAAGCTCATGAGGGAGGCTAGAATTCAGGCTATCCGAATTATGGTTTTATACAAATTATGGGCTTAGAGAAGCAGAAGGATAAAGAACCATCTTGTGACCAAGAACTAAGCCAAGAGAAAGAAAAAGAAAACCAAATAAAAAACCAAACTAAAAACCAAACCAAACCAAAACAAAAAAACTACTACTCAAAATGATTCTGAAAACCCAAACTCTAAAACTATTGAAGAAATCTCGTGCAAAGGAAGACAGCCAACACAATCAACAATTAACAAAATCAATAATTAAAACATGAATTCATTTCAGATGGAAATAATGTAAAGTGCCAATATGACTGAAAATGAAAGTAAATGTAGTATGTTTATGATGATAATTCCATGGGCCTAGAGACAGAAACAATATTTCTGTCTCTGTCTCTGTCTCTCTCTTTCTCCTCTCATGGCATGTTCTCCAAGGTCCTCAATGACTTGTCAGGACTCACCCATCTGTATCACAGCCCTGTATACCAGTTCTATTAAATCACCTCAGCAGAATTGACAGATAGTAACAAAGATTTAAAAGGAGAGCATTACTTCATTTTTGTAAATAGGATAACTAGATGAAATTAATGCTTGAAGCTAAAACTTAATTCTAAGTTTAAAAGTTCTACTTGCTTGTTGACTTAGTCATTAGCCTCATTTATGTCTCTTCTCTAAGATTAAGCTTCCATCTTTATAACTTGGTGGATGGAGCCCTACAGTGTTTTGTCCATCATCTATAACAATTTAAAACAAGAGTACTCTAAGCTTCCTCACTGCAGAGTTCACATTATGCGTGTTGTGCTATCTCCTTCAGAAATGTAAATGATACAGGAGTTTCTTGATTCTCCATGAGACATAGTCAACTACATAGGTTCTAATAGCAAATCATGTCTTAAACTGATTGCAGAGGAGGTGACCAGAAGATAAACTGGCTGAGGAGACTTAGCCATTCAAAAGGCAGCAACATGAATTATCTACACGTAAGTGATGTCTTTTCATGTGAGACATAATAACATCATTCCAGAAAATGGTTTTCATGACCTCTTACTTGTAGGATATCCAGGAATTATCTGCATGAAGGCATTGACAAGAAGATAGATATGGTGGCCCAGACTTGATTCTTGCATTAAACATAATAAAGACATGTAACACATGATGGGATATCTAATAAAATATTTTAGAGTTACCTAATTTTTCATAAAAAGTAATAACAAAAAAATGGTTTCAAAAATTCTAGGCTCAATCAGTTTTTATCTCAATGTCATATTCAACCACAAAATCTTCAGCTCTGTGATAGTTTTATATGCAATAATTATGTTTCATATAAACATATATAATGCATATATTGCTTAGCTCTCAAGCGTAAGAAGATTATAGGCAAATACTTTATCATGTACGTCATCCCAAGTCCAATGAGAAGGGTGAAAAATATTGTAGGCAACTAAGGATGTCCAAGAGCAGATTGTAGACAGAAATTTATAATCCTTTACTTTCTTCTTTTCTTCCTAATTCTTTCTTTGCTTCCTTCCTTCCCTCTTTTCTTCTTTCTATGATTTGTTACTCAAATGTTCATTAAAAAATTTATTCAAACATTCAAATTTTCACTCTATACTAACTATGTGTGCTGAAACTATGAAAACAGAAAGGGACAGTTTGAGCTTACATGGTGTTGCTTTCAAGAGAATTACACATAGCACTACTTGAATATGAGGGACGCACTAGGTTCCACCTGGAGCAGTAAGGACCATCTAGCAGAGAATTTAAGGAATTACCCTACCCCTGGAGGATTAATACAAGTTTGCCATACAAAGAAGTAGGGGGAGATTGTTCCAGGATAAAGAGGAAGGTGGTCTATGAAGGAGACATAGGTATGAGGAAGCATGTGTTTTCAAGCAATTACAAGGAAGTCAGGTCTGCTCCTTAGTAATGATACTGTCCTGGTTAATTTTATTGTCAACTTGGCTAGGCTATGAGGTCCTGTTGTTTGGTTCAAACTCTAGATGTTGTTGTGAAGGTGTGTAGATGTGATTATCCTCCATGTGAGTGGGCCTCATCCAATCAGTTGAAAGCCTTAAGAGCAAAAGCTGAGGTTTCCTGGAGAAGATGGAATGCTGGTAATTTTGTTTCAAGAATATAATGTAGCAATCCGGCCTATGTTTGTTTGTTTGTTTGTTTCTCCCCCTCTTCACTCCTATTGGTCTATTTCTCTGGAAAATGCTTACTGATACAAATACTAATACATAGTGAGTATTAGCTGTGCTATGCACATTCTCGTGGCTCATTTGATTTATTCCTCATTATAACCATGCACGTGAGGTAAAGACAGACAGAAACTGAGACTTATTTAAAACAAAAAAAAACTTGCCTAAAACCAGTCAGTTAGAGATGGAGCTATGATTTGAACTTGGTTTTGTGTGACTCCAAGGCCTTCACTTTTAATTACTATACTGCTTCCTTAGAATATAAGTTTTGTGGAGATAATAAATAATATTTAAAAGAGAGTTAATAAACTCTGTGTAAGAAAGATCAATCTTCCTACAAAACGGAAGAGCGATTGGAGACCAAAGAAACTTTTTAAAAGTCGTGAGTTAGTCTATTTGATAAACTGTCCAAAGTAGAAATGGTCGCATTTGACATCCCTATGTCATTTCACTGCCAAACGACTTCTCTTTAGCATACCCAGTACACTTGTCTTCTCTAAAATCATTTGACCTGATTGTTGATTGAATCTAAGCCCCATTTCTTCTTCCTCAATTCCTTCATATTGAAAAATGAGGTAAAATAAAGCAAGCCATTCTTTAGACCAAAACAACTATAACGGAATGGGCACGTGTGCGCAAGCGTGTGTGCGTTTTCAGTAGATATTAACATTAACAAGTAAATAATAACATGTAAAGCAATGAGTTTAGTTCTGCCGAAACATGTCAGTCACAGACCCTGCCCTCCAGGAAGTTATAATCTAGTAAAACACTTTCAAAACAAATTATAATACAAGTATAATACAAGAAATGTCAAATTAGAGTTGGAGATAGTATTCTATTACAGATCTTCCTCAACTTACAATACAGTTACCTCGATAAACCCATCGTAAGTTGAAAATATCATAAGTCGAAAATGCATTTAATGCACCTAACATATGGAACATCATAGCTTAGCCTAGCCTACCTTAAACGTGCTCGGAACACTTACATTAGCCTACAGTTGGGCAAAGTATCTAATACAAAGCCTATTTTATAATAAAGTGTTAAATATCTCATGTAATTCATTGAATAGTTTTCTGCAAGTGAAAAACAGAACAGTTGTATGTGTACAGCATGGTTGTAAGTGTATCAGTTGTTTAACCTCGTGATTGCATGGCCGACTGGGAGCTGGGACTCACTGCCGCTGCCCAGCATCATGAGAGGGTGTCATACACATGTCACTAGCCAGGGAAACGGTCAATTTGAAGTACAGTTTCTACTGAATGGGCATTGTTTTTGCACCATGGTAGAGTCAAAAAATTGCATATTAAACCATCATAAGTCAAGGACCATCTGTACATGTTAGGAAGAGATCACTATATCTTTGGTAGTTAAAAATATTAGCAAATCAACAAGTAGACATTTTAGGCATAACTAACACAAACGTTTTTTTCTCACTCCTTTTTGGTCTTTTTTGTTGTATACTGCAGTGATTTGGGTGCTTTTAACACAGGGTGGTTTTTTTTTTTTTTGTGAGGAAGATCAGCCCTGAGCTAACATCCGTGCTAATCCTCCTCCTTTTGCTGAGGAAGACCGGCTCTGAGCTAACATCTATTGCCAATCCTCCTCCTTTTTTTTCCCCAAAACCCGGGTAGATAGTTGTATGTCATAGTTCCACATCCTTCTAGTTGCTGTATGTGGGACGTGGCCTCAGCATGGCCGGAGAAGCAGTGCGTCAGTGCGCACGTCTGAGATCGGAACCAGGGCTGCCAGTAGCAGAGCGGGCGCACTTAACTGCTAAGCCATGGGGTCGGCCCTAACACAGAGTGGTTTTTACCACAATAAAATATTACTTCATTGAAAGTTTGTATTTCTTTTGGCTATTTTATTGCTTCCCAAACAACAGGAAAGTCTTTAATGCTTCGTATCACCTAATTCCTGAGATTCCTATCTGTGGTTATCTGTTCTGCTTCCTGATTTTCCTTTTTTTTTTCTTCTCACACTCACCTTATTTTGGCTAGCACTGCCAGAGTCATCTTCCCACTCTTCTGTTGCATGGATAGGGAGAAGAAGTCACCTGGATAGAGTCAGAAGGATGTGTTTTAGAATCCCAGCACTACCATTACTTACTGTATGACCTTGGACATAGCATACAAGACATAAATGATGGTCTTTGGCATATATTGTAGGAGCTCAATTAACATTCATTCTCTTAAAATCTTTAGGTGGTTTCCCATTGCACGTTGGATAAATTTTCAAGTGATTTAGTACATTAGCGTGAAAAAGAGTGACTTCTGCGATTTGGTCCTAACCTACCTGTCTTAGCCCACTCAGGCTGTTAGACTACCACAGACTGGGTGGTTTATAAACAACAGAAATTTATTTCTCACAGTTCTGAAGGCTGGAAGAACAAGATCAAGGTACAGGCAGATTTGGTGTCTGGTAAGAGCCCACTTCCCAGTTCATAGAAGACCTGCTTGTCTCTGGGTCCTCACATGGTGGAGGAAGCGAGGGAGTTTTCTGTAATCTCTTTTGTAAGGGCACTAATTCCATTCATGAGGGCTCCACCCTCATGACCTAGTCACCTCCCAAAGGCTTTACCTCCAAATACTATCACACTGGGGATTAGTTTCAACATATGAATTTTGAGGGGAAAACAAACATTCAGTCTATAGCACTACACTTCCAGTCATTCCCCTGGGCCACTTTAACCTTCTGCTAAATGAAGACTAGTCCACTTATCGTCCTAACAGTAAATCATTTTCCTCCATCAACTTTGGTTCTTTACCAGACAAACATAGAGATTTTGTGGGGTCTAAAGTTTATGCAACTTGGGAGGTCTTCTTTAAGAAGGAAGGAAGGAGAGAAGGAAGGAAGGAAGGAAGGAAGGAAGGAAGGACGGAAGGGAGAGAAGAAGGGAGAGAGGGAAGGAGAAAAATTATGAATACAATACTGAGTCAGGTTTTGGAAGGGAGAGAAGAAGGGAGAGAGGGAAGGAGAAAAATTATGAATACAATACTGAGTCAGGTTTTGGAAGGAGCCCATGCACCTCACACTTCACTTGCTTCCCAACAAATCTGCCTCTGCTCATGGCACCCTTTAATTAGCTATATCCTTTCCCTTTTCTCTGCTTATTAAAGATAACCTACTCTCAGCTCAAACAGTACCTTCTCTTTGAAGACTGGCAATTGTTTCAAGCCCAGTGCAATAATTTTCTCCTCTGAATTCTTCTAGCACTTATTATTTGCACTCCTAATTTAGTCGGCATTATATCCTGGTTTATATAGTTACTTAAGTTGACATGCATATATTATTTTACCAAATGTCTAATTTGATTACCAATTCCCTGGGTAGTGATTCTATTCCAACCCCCATCCCCCACCCAATTTAGAGTTTTGTGTATATTGGTCCTCAGTATTTGTTTGTTGATTCGTATCAAAGATGACATATCCAAGATCCTTTTTTCACTAAAAAGGTAGCACAGATTTTATTGTGTTTTATTTAAATATAAACTGTCCTAATTATAATTTCAAAGGCACTAAACCCACCTAATTAAGATTAAATAAAGCACTTCTTATTTACTTGATATATAAAATATGTTCAATGAACTAAATTGGTGTGCATAATAGATTTCATCTAAAAGTTAATGCTCATGAGAATTATGGGACATCTACTTTTCATTTTTGTTACATTTCAATACATTTATATGAGGATAATTTTGTTAAAGTTTTACTAAACAATCAGCTCCATGCATTTTATAGTTTCTGTTCCTAAAGAAGTCTAACTCTGAAAAAGGGTGTTATCCATATGAAAGATGGTGTATTTCTAAATGAAGTGTCATTAAAAGCATCAGGAAGGAGAGCATTTATGCACCATGTCTTAAACCATCCTTCCTTCATTTGTACTGCTGTTGAAGTATATTTCTTAAGCCCTTGATGTGACTATATCAGCAAAATATAATAAATTAACATGAGTAATCCTCGACTTTTATTATACTGTATCTTCTCACATGAAAAGCATGTAAGTAGGCATGAAATACCATGAATTTTCTACCCCTAACTGCATTATGTAAAGAGCTGTCTTAGGCATATGAAGTGTTTTTAATCTGAATGAACTTCATTAGTTTTGGATTTAGTTGTGCATTCAGGGTACAAGTTGAAAGGCCTACCTGTTGCTCAGGCTTTTCCTGGAGTTTGCCTGAACAAAACGGAAGGGATACAGTGAGATGGAATAGAGGTATTTTAAGAAACAATTATAAGAAAAAGCACTTTTGAACACTCACAGAGATTTATTTAATGTGCCATGCATTTCATCTAAAACTGATCAGGAATTGTCTTCTGGGAGCTTCTAGTCAGGACTTCAAGGAGTCTCCATCACCTCTGGGCCGTTTATCAAGGGCTTGCTCTGTGCCAGGCGTTATTCTGACTGTTGAACACAGCTTGTTGTTTGAGCCTCACGACAACCCTGTGAAGTATATCTGGTTATTTCCCTCATTTACAGATGTCATATGAAGGCCAGAGATGTTAAATAACTTGGCCAACACTACACAGTGAGGTACACGCAAAGTCGAGATTTGAAGCCAGACAGTCTGGTTCCAGAGACACTCTTTAGCCACTCTGGTATGCAGAGGACACAAAATAAATAAGTGATAGAGAAGACAAGGACTCTATGTTTAAGAAGTTTACATTTTATTGATGAATGACTGTTGTCTAAAGGCAGAATAATACATTATTACTAACGTACTATTTAAGAATTGCTTATAAGTAAAATAAAAGGAAGTTACAAGATAAAAGACATAAAATAGAAAAAGATAAAAAAATAAAGATAAAAGATACTGTCCATATGGAAGACAACAACGCTGCTAACCCACACATGGCCCTGTTTTCTCCATTAGAAATAGAGTGATGCTAGGCCAAGCAGAGGGGTGTGTGTGTGTGTGTGTGTGTGTGTGTGCATGTGGCAATTCCTGTTCTGAAAGAATTCCTAATCTGACAGTGAGTCATTCATGTAAATAAATAAACATATCACAGATTAGAATAAGTACTGGGCTAAGGGAGTTGAAGAATAGAGCACAGAGCAATGGAAGCACAGAGCACAAAGGATTTTAATAATGCTGGTATTCAGGGAGAACTTCCTGGAGGAGGTGATAATATTCAGATATGGAGGTATTTCACTATATAATGATGAGAGGAGGAAAAGGAATGCCAGACAGAAGAGTAGAAGCAAAGTCAAAGAGATGAATAGCCTGGGATATAGTCAGTGAACTCCATACAGTCTAGTGTAGATGACTTAAAGGGCATTACAGTAGGCGGGGAGTGGGAAAAGGTAAACAGTGAGAGATAAAAATCATGCAGCTGGGAAATAGCCAAGCTGTGAAGATATTGTAATGCCTTGGCAATGCATTGGGTCTTTAAGTTGAAACTACGGGACTTACCAGTGGTTTTCCTAGAATGTAAGGGGGCTGCTTGCTCGGAGAAGCGCTATTGGAGGATTCCTCTTGTAGACCACCAGGAAAGGGGGGAAGGCAGTGTGAACCACATTACACATTAACATATTGGTTTAAGTGAGAAGAAGCAATGGCCTGAATTCAAGAAATGATGGTGTGAATTCTATAAAATATAGAATAGAAATTGAATGGCACGGTGGATCTTTTTCACTTTAAGCACATGGGAAATAAATGTAGAGAATCTCACCTTCTATATCTGCCCAGTTTAACAAGGGGCAAGTTTCTCGCATTATACTTAATTGACAGTTGGTTTACTCTGCACAATACAGCATTCGGTGTCCAGTCTACCAAAAACCCACTAACTAATGAAATAAATTATGATCGATGAGGAAATTATATCATTCCTTTTCAAATTCTATGTCAAGGAATATCAGAATCAAACATACTTTGGCATGCAAGTCTTCAACATTGGCATTTCTAGTGCATTTAAATATTCTCTGTTATTCACAGAAAATGTTACGTCCTTTAAATAGAATAATGACCTTATTAGCCCACTATTAGGATATGTACAAATTTCAACAGTTTTTTTTGATGATTAACTGAGTTATATATATTATATGTAACAATGTCTGGCATATAGTAAGTGCTAGAAAAGTATAAGCTATTACTGCCATTATCATTTTTATTAATAGTAGAGTGAGTGTCCCTGGGTTGGGATATTCGTTCTGATGTGACACTGCTCCTATGATCAACTACAGATGTTTGCAGGGTGGCTGGCCAGGGTCATGGATGCAGTGATGACTGTTTATCGGTGGAGCTTACTGGAATCCACTGAGATAATCTAGTATTTACTATCAGTGAGTTAACCACCTTCACCATACAGAAATCCACAAGCTTGTTGAACAAGTTTATTTTCACAGGTGAACATTCGCAAATATTCTGAATACGACTTTAATTAGGAAAAACAACATGATGAGGATACTCAGCACTGCAATCCACAATAAAAGCAAATCCTGCTGTTTTCAAGCCAGTGGGTGTTATCCTTGCATAAGAACCCTAGGATCATGCCCTTAATTAGCTAATTATTTAGAAATTAGAAAGGAATCACTTACCAAGGAACACACACCCCATGATACAAATGACATGAGTGGTGAGTAAATTTACTTTCAAGAATTGATAAAGAGTGTCAATGAACTACATATGGTGTTCATGTGTAATTAAAAACAAATTACAGTGTAGAGAAACATTAAACATGCTAGTAAATTAATCTCCTCAATTAAAACAAAAAAATCTCCCAAAATTTTTGATAGAAAACACATGTATTTTCTCCATGAAATATGGAAATGATTTCCCTCTGTCTGACTCAATGTTTGTTTAAAAGAATCAACAAGATTGCAGAAATAGATCGGGAGTATTTCGCTGACACTGTGGTGAACAAGAAGACCTTGGACAACAACAACAAAAAACAACCCCCTCCTCATTTGTTTTGGCAATTTTTCCCTCTGCTAATTAAAAACGGTGTACTTGAACAAGTAAAAATAATCCATCATGAATAGCGTTCCTGGCTTTTTTTTTTTGGAGTTTTCTGTGCAATAATAAATACGACATTCCAGATGTGTAACAGGAAACAGCATCACTTAGATTTATGAAGTACTCTCCCAAGTTTCCTTGCAAAAGAGAAAATCCTGGACCTGGTGGGCTATGTCCTCATATTAAAACAATCATAGCTTATGCTCTGTGAAACTCATGTTAAACCTCAATTAACAATGAAATACTACAAACCTGACTGTCAAAGAATAGTGGGAATATAACCAAGTAATAAGGGCAATACTCCAGGGAAAAATATAACAGATCCTCAAATCAACTATGTTATACAAAGTGAATTTATTTGAACTTCATCCTACTAATTTTGACATCATCAGTGCTGTCATGCACTTATCTGTTTGTTTGTTTAGCTAGTCACTGATTTCATGATCTTTACTGCTACTCTCTTCCAAAAACGTAACTGAGGTAACCTGTAAAGATACAAGAAAGAAAATTATAAAAAGAAGAGGAATTTGATAGGATGGTAGGAAAAATCAGAGTAAATGATATAAGATAAAGCCAAGTGGAAAGCAAATGCACAAATACCCAATATAATTCCTCACATACTCTATTAAAAATTGGCTACAAGTTTGCCTCTGAGTATCCTAGAAATCAACCCAAAGATAGAAATATGGTCAGTTACTTAATACACAATTCAAAAATGCAAACAGTCATGATACATCCTTGAAGCCTGATGAAATTTCTGTCCTAGGTTTTCATGTACAGAAAGAACCCAAGTATGACGGTGAACAATGAGCCAAGATATAAAAGAAGCCAGTCAACGCATACGATGTGCTGCCAACATCCTTACAATAAATCTAAAGGCAGGTTCTCCATGACTTTCTGAAAATGCTTCCATAAGCCTATACAACAATCAAAATAATCTGGTTTAGTTTTCCATGACTGGGATTACTCCAAGGACATCACTTGGATTATGGAAGGGCTAAAAATACTTTAATTAGTGGTTCTTAAAGTGCGGCCCCCAGACCAGCAGCCTCAGCATCGCCTGGGAACTCAGAAATACAAACTCTTGGGTTCCACCTCAGACCTTCTGAATCAGAAACTCTGGGAGTGCATTCCAGGAATTAATTAAATTGCACATTGGGTAAAGATAACAAGGTAAAAGTATGGTTGAAAAATGCAAATAAAATGTTTACACAACATATACCTTTTAGTGTTTCTGGGGTATGTATTGTGAAATGAATGAATTGGTCAAAGGAAACTGAATGAACAGAGGAAAGAACTCATGAATTTAGAGGGTGTTTCAGTGAGGAGTTGTTATTTTAGGAAATCTTAAGTACTTAGTAGAGAAGGTGAGGAATGGAGTGATAAAAGAGGTGAGGGAAAATAGGCTAGGTTACTCATAACAAAAATATGTGATGCTGGGGATAATTGGTTCTGCTTTTACATGAACAAAAATATTAAAGATTGCATCTGCACAGCCATAGTGGAGTCAGTCATGACTGAAATACTGTTAAGGGTGTTTCAAGAAATAGGGTATGTTGATTTGGGGTTCTGAATGTTCAAAGGGATGAGCAGATCAGCCACAGAAGTTCAGATACATTGCATTCCTAGGTCAAATATCATATATATATATGTATATATATAATTATATATTATATACATTTAGTTGCATATTCAATATATAAATATATTGAATTAAAATACAAAATTCAAACATAAGCGCTACAGACTGAATTGCATCCCCCCAAAATTCATATGTGAAGCCCTAACCCCTACATGTGATGATGTTGGAAACAAGGCCTTTGGGAGGTAATTAGGTTTAGATGAGGTCATGAGGGTACAGCCCTCGTGATGGAATTGGTACCCTTATAAGAAGGGACACAGAGAGCTTGCTCTCTCTCCGTCGCTCGTTCTCTATCTCTCTCACTGTCTCTGTCTCTCTCTCTCTCACCGCCATGTTAGGACACAGTAAGAAGGCAGCCAAATACAAGCCAGGAAGAGAGCTCTTATCAAAAAGTGACCATGCTGGCACATTGGTCTTGGACTTCTAGCCTCCAAAACTATGAGATAATAAATATCTGTTGTTTCAGCCAAGCAATCTTTATTATATTTTGTTATGGCAGCCTGAGCTGACTAAGACAACAAGTTTGAAACAACTTGTTTTTAATCCTTTAGAATTTAGAAGGAATTTTTAGTCCTTCAGAGATTTATGACAGAATCTTCAAATTACTAGTTTCTGATAATTTAAGTAATTATTGGAGGATCTGTTTCAGACAGTAAGGCACATTAGATAGTCTGCCAGATCTTCTTCCCATTGTGGAATAACTAGACCTTGAATGAAATATATTATTTGACTCATGGGTCAGATTTGGCCCACAGGTCACAGGTTGCCAATCCCTACTCTACCGTATGATGATCATACAGTATTTCATTTTGGTAAAATTTAAAAGTGACCAAATCTAAGTAACATATTTTGTTGCGATAAAACTATTTTTAAAAGAATTAGGAAGATAAACACAAAATTCAGTATAGTGATTACCTCTGGAGGAGGAAGAGGAATGGGAACACGTAAGTAGATGTAACACTGTTAGTAATATTCTAGTTCTTAAATTGGGGGGTAGAATCATGAGGATCTTTTCTTACTATGTTTCATAACTCACATATATGTTTCATATATTGTTTTTATATTTCCAATTTTACCTAATTAAAAATATCACTGCATCCCTAAATGACTTAATTTTATAAAAGTGATTTTGTTCTTAGTAGTTAGGTCACTGGCTCTCCATGACATCATGTTTCTCCCCACTGAAGGACCAGTCATGAAGACTTTCAGGGGAAATACATGAATAAATTAATTCAGACAGACTTATATAGGCAATTATGAATCTCTTTCACATGTATAAATATTGTATATATACATATTGCCATAAAAATTTAAAATTTGAAATACTGGGTAAAGTAATCTATTTCCTGAAGTTTAAAACAGTTCATAAGATTATGTTTATATGATTCAAAGACAAAGGCTCAATGGCTATATTGTACAGCAGGAATAGTTATAACGTCTGTCAACCGTATGTATATATTTTCTAAATATACACATTACTCAAAGAAATTATAAAACCTCAAAACTATAGTTCACCTAAAATAAATATGGCATTGTATACAGGGTGTTGGCCTGGCGCTAAGTAATTATGGGAAATAACGTGAATGTGATCTTTAAGTTATACAGGCTTATATCAGGTTTCTGCAAAAATCATATAAAATTCCTCTTTCTAAGGGTCTGCAGGGGAAACACAGAATATTAATTTCATGGAGTTCCATTCCAGTATTTCTGTAAGAATTGTATGTCTGGATAAGGCAGTTACTACATACTAGCACTAATATAGTTGAAAACATTCCATGAATTGAATAAGAATATTTCCATCCAAAAAGTGCCAAATAACAGGTCACCTCAAGTGAATGGAGAAAGGTATAATTATGAGTGTGTTTAATACCTGTAATGAATTCAACTTTGAAAGCTTTCTTTTGTTTATATGTCATATATGGGTTATAAATAAAATTTTAAAAGGTATAGCACAAAGAGAACATTAAAACTTCAAAGATTTTATATATATGTATACCGTATTTGTTATGTTGCAATGACATACTATATTATTCAGTTATATGAGATCTTGACTGCCAAGCAAAATATATTTGGCCAATCTGAAACTATGGATTTTTATTTTTCTTTCTGTTCAAATTATTTGGATTTAAGCTAGCATTTATAACTATCAACGCTTGATGGATGATCAGACAAAGACTTGGAAAAAAATATTCACATACTCTAAGTTAAAGGAGAAAAAAAATCACCACTGTTTAATAAATTGATGTGATAAAAAGAATGTCCATTTAGATTTCTTGGAAAAAGTGAAGTAATACTACTTTATGTTATTCAGATAAACTGAACATATTTCATGAGCAATGTTTTAACTTTTAAAAAAATTATAAAAATAAACTTTTGGGCAGTGTTGTAGATCCCCAAAGACAAACTTTTTAAAGTTTAAGTGCCAGTGATATTTAAGAGTTAAAATGAATAGCATTGTAGGTATCTTTCAAGTTATGATAACAACCTGTATAATAGACCCTGAATTTTCAGTCATTTTAATAGATTTGCCTGTTATTGATTATGTTGGTCATTACCAAGAATATTAATGTAAGTAGACTTTCTATGTATTTATTCACCACTCACTAAAAACCAAAATCTAGAAATTACTAAGTGTTTAGAATGTATTGGTCACAGAAGGTGAAAAGATAAGTCATATAATCCTGAGAATCACATAGTATATTGAAAAAATATGTTATTAAAACTTAATTGGCTTTCATTGAAGTAATAAACACAAAACTGTGAGTTCTATTATAAATACTTTTCTTTAAAATATTGTTTCATTTTCTTAATAGCCAGGTTTCATTTTCCCCACTTTTTCCAAGATCATAAAAATGGCACTTTGGTTATCACACCTTGGCCAATTTATATTATTTTCTTTTCATGGATATATTTATAGTATATATTTATAATTATTTATAATATGCAATATATATATTTTTTTTAATATTTTTTTATTTTATTTATTTATTTTTTTGTGAGGAAGATCGGCCCTGGGCTAACATCTGCCAATCCTCCTCTTTTTTTGTTGAGGAAGACTGGCCCTGGGCTAACATCCATGCCCGTCTTCCTCTACTTTATATGGGACGCCGCCACAGCATGGCTTGACAAGCGGTTCATTGGTGCGTGCCCCGGATCCAAACCAGCGAACCCCGGGCTGCCCCAGCGGAGTGTGCACACTTAACCGCTTGTGCCACCGGGCTGGCCCCTATAATACGCAATATTTAATTTAGAAAATTGACACATGCTCAATGAAGAGAAGTTGGTAAACAGTGAAGGATGCAGATAATATTAAATATCATCCATATTTTTACCACAAATGTGTGATCTTTGCTAACATATTGGCTTACCTTCTTCCAGACACAGATTTAGATACAGGTGTGGGTTGGAGTATGAGTCTAGGTCAACAGGTAAATAGACGTGTGTGAAACAGGCAGTAAAGGATACATTCTTGCATGCTTGAGAAAATATGACCCGTAGTTACACAGAAGAATCTGGAAAAAGCATAGATGCTGAAGAACAATATACAGATGTATGGAGGTCTTGGGCATGGTGACTATAACTATTTCCTAGCACTTCGCCACCGACCAGCAGCATTAGCCTCACTTGGGTCTTGTCAGAAATGCAGAATCTCATGGACCACTCCATACTTGCTGAATCAGAATCTACACTTTAACAATGGTCCTCTAATTTTCATGCTCAATTCAATTCGAGAAGCACCGCCCTAGATGCCTTGCGAGCCAGCAGAGACGCCAAGTAGAGCAGGTGAACCAGGGCCAGCTTAATCCATTAGGCACAGTTGTCACAGTGCCTAGAGCTCACAATACTTTAAGGAGCCCATGAAATCATTTTAATTTCTTTTAAAATAAGAATTAAAAAATAAACTTTTACATAGAAGAAAATATTTTAATACATGATCTTAATATATTCCGCTTCTTACAAGTGCAACAGTAAAATATAATTTTTCCTGTTTTTTTATGGAGGAAGGGGCCCAGGAAAGCAAAAGTTCCTAGGGCTCACAAAAGTCCTAATGCAGCCCCGTGATGAATAACAAAACACTCTCAAAATGAAAGAAATCCTAGACTGTGTCTCAGTGGCATCTTATCTTTTATCTGAGTCATTAGTTGTTTGATCTATTTTTCAGAAAGGCTATAAACCCATCCAAAAACGATCTTAATAGAAATCAATAATTTGTATATAGTTAGTGTGTGTACCAATTTTAATAAATTTTTATTTTAAAAAGAAACCTATTTTACTTACTTTTTCATATATTCTTCTTTAAAATTAATATCATTTCACAGATATTTTCCCATGTCAATTAATATTTCTCTAAACAGGATTTTAATGATTGTATAGAATTCCACTCTACAAAATAAATACTTTTAATGAATTTGTTGAGCATTCATTTAGTTTCCAATTATTGCTATTATAAATAACACTGGGATAAATAAATATCCTTGATGCAGATTCATGATTATTTCCTTCAGAGAAATTCCTAAAGTGAAATTATTGGTTCATTGGGTACAGACTTTTTAAATTTGTTTAGTCGTTGTTAACCTTCCATTTTGATAGTTTCATACTTGCCAAAAAGTTACAGGAATCATGCAAGGAACTCTTCTATGTTCTTTACCTAGATTCGTCAGTTTTTTCCTATGCCCCATTGCTTTGTGTTCAGCATTCTCTCTCTCTCTCTCTCTCTCACACACACACACACACGTACACATGCATACACACACACAATCGTTTGAGAATAAATTGAAAAAATCCCTCTCGTTTACTGTTAAATGTTTCAGCACGCTTTTCCAAAGAGTAAGAATGTTCTTTTACAAGACCACAATGCAATGATTAAAATCAGGGAATTAATATTGGTACGCTACTATTATCTATTTCACAGTCCATATTTAAATGTCATCAACTACCCCAGCAATGTTCTTTAGAGTTCCTCAACCACATCTCCTACCTCCTACCCCAGCATCCAATCCAGTTTCCACATTGTGCTCATTGTTATTTAGTCTCCTTTAATGAGGAACAGCTCTTCATTGTCAGTCTTGTTCTGGACATTTTTAAGGTTATTGATGTTTATATCCAAATAGCCCTCCAAATAATATTGCTTCTACTGAGAAAAACTGCATATAAAATGTCTATATTTTCATATCTTAATAACATTGAATGTTAATATTATTTTTCACCTTTCTATTCTGAAGACCACCATATAAATTTTGTTTTTCTTTAATTATTCATTTTTTACATTACAAGTGTAGTTGATATATTTTCATATATATGTACCGATTTTCTTCTCTTTTTTTGTTAATTACTTGTTCACTTCTTTTGCTAATTATTCTATCAGGGCCTTAGTCTTATTTGTCTCTTTTACTGATTTATAAATATTGTTTTTTCTTTATATAACAAAGACGCTAATCTTTTGCCAATAAATATTTTTCCCTAGGTTGTTTATGGTCCTCGATAAATAGAAACTTTTCATTTTTATGTAGTGATATATAATCAACCTTTCTTTTCATTACTTTTGCCTTTGAAATTGGGCCTGGCAAAACCTTCCTTCCTCAATGTTATCTGAATACTCTTCTAAGCTTTCATCTAATTACTTTCTGACTTTTTTACATTTACTTTTAAGCATTATGAAATATATTTTGGAATCTAACCTATATTTTCACAAAATTTAGCCCATTAGTCTATTTTCCCACTGATTTGGAATGCCAATTTTATAATATATTAATTATGTTATATTAAATACTGAACAAAATAAATTTATATCCAAATTCAATATTTTAGAAGAAATAGGAATCATAGAATTCTAAACTGGAAGAAATCTGAGAAGTCATAGGATATAATCCATTAATGGAAACAAAAGAAAACATATTTATCTGATAACTGATTATAATTTTCTTTTTTCAAAATGAAATCAAGATTGTTTTTTGTTTTGTTTCATTTTAGCCTTGTAATTTTTAAGCTGGGACCTCACACGTAAGAATTTAATAATATCTATGAGCAACTGGAGAATATTTTTAACAGTTAAAGCTAAAGGGGTAGAGACTATTTTGTTTTTCCATTTTATATTTCAAGTAGACCACATAGAAATTAATTTGTTTATTCACCTAAGTTCATTTTTACTTTCAAATCCCCAGACTTAAAATTTTGGTACTAAAGAGGGGAAATTTCTCTAGCATCCATTAACAAGCTATCTAATACGTTTGGACTGCAGCCTACTACCCATGTTCCTTTTATATTACACAAGATAGCACGTTCGTTGCCAAACATACATTTTAGAAATTAAATGAATTTTAGTGTAAAGTTATATAATGAAACTAGCAAATTTAGACTTGTTTAAATGTCGGTAAAATATTAAGTACCATATGCTCTGTGCCAAGCAGTTAAAACTGTTTTTGGAAGGATATGAAATTAATTGTTAAAAAGAGAATGTAGCGACTTAAAGAACTTCACAATCAATGTTATCATTTAATGCATCTTTTGGCAATTATTGAACCCTGGGGAACAGTATGAATATCCTTATCAAGTCTGGAAAGACACTAATGGGGAGCAGAATGGACTAATGCTTGCATTTACATGCGGGCATGAGCCCAGAGAAAAGTGAAGGAAAAAAAACACATAAAAACACCCTCGGGCTCAATGCCCAGGGCAAATATATTGTGCAGCCACCAGAGTCTCCAATAGCACTATTTCCTTCATTAATCTGGTGTTTTATTCCTTTTCTTCCTTTTGTATTTTTGGATGCTTTTCAATTTTAAGGACAGCTGGATTTTTAAAAAATCCATATGCATTATTTACTTCTTAGATTATAATCTCAAATCCATGATTAATAAGAAAGTCATATTAAGGTCAAAAGTATATGGGAGAGTTTGGGTTGGTTGAATTTGTTAAGTTATTAATGGTAAAAATAGAAGAAAACAATTATTGAGCGCTTATTGCCAGGCACTATTCTCAGCATTTTACAATTATTATTTTATTTAAACCTCCAAATCTCTTATGAAATATTTGCTACTGTTGTCTTCACTGTACAGATGAGGGGACTGAGTCCAGGTAAAATTCAACAACCTTTTTAGTTTTAGCTTGATGGGAAAACTATCTGAAATATTTATTTTCCTGACTTGGGAAATGCAGCTATTGAATATAATTGCACTTTTTTGTGTCTCAACATCATAAATGCCTCAGTTTTTTTTTTAAACATAGATAATAATTGTACTGAAAGTACCTGCAGGCAAAGGAATTTATTAGCAGGACTAAATCCAGGTTTTTGTTTCTTTTGTTTTGTTTTGTTTTTGCTTTGTTTTTGGTTTTGATTTTCCAGTGGCTCTCTTATTGAACTCTCAATCTAAAAATGTGATTAAAGGAGAAAACTTTTTAGATGCTTGAAGAAACTGAGTAGTCAGTTTCCAGTTAATCTAGTTGAGTCAGTTTTGAATGAGGGCAGGAAGATGGTATATGGCCTGGAGAATAGAGATGTGAGGTAGGGGTCCCCATGCAGCGCAAGGGTTGTAAATTGAAGAGGTGAGAATGTTTCCCAGTGAAAGATTTGAGACAAAGCAGTTTGTGCCAAAGAACACTTTGCTCTCCACTCTATTTCTGCCATTAATCACATTCACACCCTCGCCCCTCAACCAGCAGGATGAGACGCTGTTCCTCCAGAGTCCTAGGATGTCTTCATAAAACCATAAGGAAGGGCTGTGGCTGACTGCTTAACCAAATATGTGTGATTGTAAGTTTGATGTAGTCATTGCCACAGGGTCAAATGACCTAAGTTAGCAGGTTTGCCAGCTGAAATTAATATTCAATCCAATGTTTTAATTTATTACCATATCACATAGGTAATGTTGTTAAGTGTTCTTGTGAAAACCATAGCAAGGTTGTATTCTTTCACTAGCATAATCATAAAGTTTGGCTTTCTAACGGTGCGTGTACTGTGATTAAGCTAGGTAAGAATTGTATAGTTTAGGACAAGGAAGCTTTTGTACAGGCCAGTAGGAAACAATCAAGTTTGATGAGGTTGAGAGGTACCATAAAAGTCTCCTCCTCTTATTCTATCTCTTCTGAAAGTTCCATATATCCCGTTTGTTAAGACTCTGCTAAGAGGTAAATGATGTGTTGGGGAAGGAAAAGAAGTGGAAAGAATTAACATTAGCTGAGCACATTTTCCCAGCCGGGCCTAGGACTGTGAAGTCTCTATAAATCCTCACAACTGCCCATAAAGGAGGTGTTCTTATCGCTTTCAGAGGTGAAGAAAATAAATTTTATGGTGAGGTTAGATAACTTGTAAGTTCACACTGTTGTTAAGCAGTAGAGATAGGATTCAAACTCAGGCCTCTTTGTATTCTAAGTTCATGTACACTTACGTTATCTTTAGAGCCATAGTTTAAATAATTTATCAACTAGCTTAGCTACCTAGCAAAATCCAGTAAAAATGGTCACGGTCAAGACAGATAAATTTTGGTTACTATGGGATAAAATGGATAGAGAGGAGGGGAAAAAGCAGTCGGATTGGTCTTAAGTTTTGGAAGGAAGAAGGAATAATAGTCAAAGGAGTGAAAATTGTGAGAGAGAACGTCTCAAGTATTTTGTCGATGGCTTGTCATAACAAAGTGTTTTGGCATGAGCTAAGTGAAAGATGAATAAAGATAATAGATGTGAAAGCATCTAGCACCAAGCCTGTCAAATAGTTGGTGCTCAAATATTACTTTCTTCCTCCAAAAAACTCTTTTTCTGAATCTAATGATGCTTTGTGCCTCTGGTCCTGCTCCTAGTCAGTCATCCTTTTTCCATCTTTGTTTCCAGAAGGCAGTATTATATAGAGGAAAGACCATGAGCTTTGGAGTCACAGAATACTAACTCTAGCTCTATTACTTACTAGCTGTGTGGCCTTGGACAAGTTACTTGACCTCTCTGATCTCAGACATATTTTCTGATTTGATCTACACAGCCCAACTCTTCGTTTGTAAAGCCATGGATCTTCTGTTTATCACCCCTCCTCAGCTTCTAGAGCACTGATATTCAACCTGACATGCATCAGATTCCCCAAAGGAACTTTAAAAAATACATTTGTCTGTGCCATGCTCTAGATCTGCTGGATGATTCAGAACTTTCTAGATCAGTGCCATCCAATATGAATATAATGTAAGCTACGTATGTAATTTTAAATTTGCTAGCCACCACATCAATACAACAGGTGAAATTAATTTTAATAACATATTTTTATTTAATCCAATATATACAAAGTATTATCTTTCAGTGTACAAAAGTTATTAATGAAATATTTTACATTCTTTTTTTTTGTATTCAGTCTTTTAAATCCATCTCAATTCAGACTAGCCTCATCTCAAGTGGTCAATAGCCACAAAAGGCCAGTGGTTCCCCTATTGGACAGTGCAATTCTAAATCTCTGTCTGGTGTGGTGTTATTTTGGGGAAGGGGACCACTGGTTTTTGACCCTAGCACAGTCGGGGTGACATAACTTATCCCAAATTTCTATCCTTTCAATGCTTCTTAGAAGAAGCTGTTATGGATCTCCTACCTTAAAGAAAAATATTCCAACTTTATGTGGGATGCCAGACATCCCAATTCTACTTTGGTTCCTAACGCTATGCATGGTCTATGGGTACAGTCTACAAATGAACAAAACCGCATAGAAATAGAATATATTACTAGCAATTCTATATATTTTCCTATGTTCCTTTTTTTTACTTTACATGAGTACATTTGTTGCAAGAACAAAGAATTGAATGCAACTGTTGATTCTAGACGTGCAATGCTGGGAAAGGTGTCCATCAACAAGTTCTGTTCTATAAAGGGAGAAGACTAACATTTTATCAGCTTAATTACAAAGTCCATTTAAACATAGCTCCCTGTAGAATTTGAATCCTTACAGTGTACAATTATCTTTGCCCAGGGGGTACGTGAAATAAACTACACTGTTTCTGGTTCTCAGTTCAAAAATTTTTAAAAATGTTGTAAGAGATAAATATAATGTGTGAGCAAACATGGTTTGCTGCTCAATTGTTCAAAAATGTATTCACACCAACAATTGTTGGGGTAATTATTAATGCTGAAAATATGTGATGTTGCAGTGACTCTGCATTTGAAGTCTAGTATGTGTCATTTGTTTTATTCATGATAAACAGATCATTTAGTTGGAAAAATCCCATCTGCTTAGATATATCTCTTATTATTTATGAGAACCATGTTTAGGAATGCAGGCGGCACATGTGCATAATTAATCCTGAAGAGAATTAGACATTGTTTGATTCACAGCTGAATGCAATTAGCATTAGGAAGTTTACATATGTTGGCAATAACACAGATTAGCAACTAAAGTGCTTGTTAAAAAATTTAACCTGAGGCTGCTGGAGCAGACCTCTCTTAATGATGCTTTAAATGTTGTTGATGAAGTAATAATCAATTTTGTTTTATAAATAGTAAATCAAGAATTTAGGTCTAATTAGCAGTGCTACAGATCACTTCACTTACATATCAGATGTACTTGTGATGTGGGCTATGAACTTTCTTTGAGTCTTGTGTGCAAACAGTTGTGATGGGGAAGACATGATCCTTTCTGGGAAAAAAATTATTCCCCAGCTAGGGAAGAGTGAGGTCTCTACCTTTTGGAAGGACTCTTCTAGAGATGTTTAGCATGAGAGTTCTGTCTTTGTCTCTCTGCAGCTTTTAATCGCAGGAGAGAGAAACAATGCCCTCTCTTTCCAGGCAGAGCTATTAGCCAGCTTTACAGACTGTGAAACGGAGTCATCTAATGGGGAGGGAGGAGAGAATGGAAATGACCAAAATGAGGCCGAAAGTAAAATTGAGCTGTAATTGTTTGCACTTCAACTTTGAGAAGTTCACCATTAATTAAAATGTTTCTGCGCCACTCACCACCAGACTGGCAAGAAGGAGGCAAGGCTGCCTGGGAGGCAGCCCTGGAACCTTCAGGAAAGCAAGCAAGGCCTTTTACGAGGGAGGGAGCATCTCCAGAACACAAGTGCAGCCGAGTCACGGGAATGCAGGTGGGCCTCTGTCACATGACATTAGTCACATAGCCCGTAATTATGATTTTGACATCCTATGCCTCAATATAAATTCGTAGCATACATTTTCAGTATCAGTGGGGATATAGACACAATTTATTTAGGAAACATTTATCCTATTTCATAGAGTCTAAGTCTCACATTTCTTTTTTCACATTTTAACATCTCTGAAATATGAATGTCTCTTTCAATGATGACCAGCTTAGAGTTAATTAGCAAGATTTTTTTTCCTTAGTACATAAAATAATGCTAATAGCATCTTAGCTTCAATTAAATGTGGTACTGAATGCCTCTTCTGTGCCAGCCACTGTGTTAGGGGTGAGGAATAAATGAGATGTGATATAACGCAAGAAGGATTATAATAAAGGTATATGCAAAGAACATGCTTGCAATTGAACTTGCAGAATGCTAACTTCATTTACTTGTGGCTCAACAAGTGTGTGAACACGAAATTTTGTAACAGGTTCACGCACTTACACCCATCGTCATTACAGTGACACTTTTTCTGGATGATAAACAACCACAGTGGACGAATCTGGAATGTAAGCTTTTTGTCGGCAGGGAGTTTTTTCCTGTTTGTTCACTATGGGGTTCCCAGCACTGAGAAGAGTGGTTGGCACATGGTAGTCCCCCAATAATTACTAGTTGAATGAAGAAGAAACCAGGCCAGGGGTTGGCTTTGCCCTGTAAGCAAAGATAGTTTTTATATTTGTAAATGATTGAGAACAAAAATCAAAGGAAGAATCATATTTCATGGAATAATACAATTACATAAAATTCAAATTCCCATGTTTATAAATAAAGTTTTATTAGCATATATCCACATTCATTCACTCATTCGTTTATGTTTTGTCTACGACTATTTTCTCACTACAAAGGCAGAGTTGAGTAGTTGTAACAGGGATCTTATGGCCCACAAAGCCTAAAATATTTACTATCTGGCCATTGCTGACCCCTAGACTAGGCTATTGTCAGAGAGAGAAGCTATGAGGAGCTCAGGTATAGCCCAGTTCTGTGACCTCACCAGTGCCTTTCTGTGGAATTACCTTGTGCTCCTCATCCCACTGCATTAGGAAGCTTGAGCCTCATCATTGATGACATACTTGATGACAGAGAAACCGAACCCCATTCTGGGCCCCTTACACACACACATACTACAATTGTCCCTTGACCCTCATAAAATTAAATGAATTTTGGCTCTCCTAGTAGAAACACAGAAGCTGAATTGTATATATTAAAGCTTAATGATAATACCTCCCAGTACATCATCAAATTTGGTACAACTTTAATCTGTTTGGCTGCTATCCAAGAAGACCCATTCTAGAAAGAAAGTGCCAGCTGAATTTCATTATCAAAATACTTTATGTGTTATGTGGTCCTGAGACATGAACCTAGAGAGTGTTATGCTTTTAATTAAAGATTATCAGTTCTGAAGATCCCCTCTTCATTCGCATCTGCTATGTGCTAGATGTTTTCACTGTCTACTAGGAGTACAGAGACTACAAAAGAATCAGAAAGCATGGACAGACAGGCAGGGAGCCAACACAGTCTGAGGGCATCCGAGACCAGGGCAACGTTGTAAGTAAATCAGCTGTCCAAACGTGGTTCCACTAGGCCCAGGTGCAGTCACTGACAGGATGTAGAAAGCAGACTTTAAAGGGGAGGAATACAGGCATGGGTAGAGAAAGCACATGTGTTCATTGTAATGCTCTGAGTTCCCTTCTCTCTTCCTCCTCTCCATAGCACAGCCTGCTGGAGACAGGAGCTAATTCTTCTGTATGCAAACAGCAACACCAACTATCCCATTATTATAGGTGTGCAAATCTCTAAGCACTATGGGGACAGGGTCCAGGTATGTCTTATTCATACCTCTGTGCATCCCCAGCACCTCCGTGTAGTACATAGCCAACACATTTTTCCTGACTAAAGGAAGATATCCCAGGCCGGCAATAATATAGCTGAGTTCCCTTAGATCTCTCCTTGTAGCAGGCAATTCTTTGCTGTCTCTAGACTACCTGTTATTATGGAGTCTTTCTGAATGCAAAATAGATATGTGTGCAAGAAAAAACCTCCTCCCAAAAGAATAAATGGGAAGGGGGAGGGGACAACTGGTTAAAAAATAATAAGACTTCTAGATAATGTTACTCATTGCTTTATCTTTAACTCAGGAGTAAATCTTAAGCACAGGCAATTATTTATGCAATATCTCAGTGAGACTGAAAAGAGAACTGGTCCCAAATTGCTTCCTTATTTATCTGCATGAGAATCTGAAATTTTTATATTTGGAATTTTACCAATTTTGGTTAAGTTGTAGTAATTCATAAAAGTTTTTATTAAAAATAAAAGAAGTTATTTGGGAGCATTATCACCCAGCAGCCACTAATTTATGGTCCATTAATATTTTAGTATAAATTAGTAAGATCAGTAGTCTCTAAGAACATAGAGCTGAGGAAAGAAATAGGATTGCAAAGAAATTTGAAGAGCTGGATCAAATATCAAAGTTCAGAGTATGAGGTACTGTCAGCAGGCCAAATCTACAGTCATTTGTTGGGAAGCTGTAGAGTAACAAAGGGGCACCTAGAAGGAGATGCTAATGCCGAGAGGAAGATCACTTGTTTCAGAGACTACTCAGTCCTCGGTATACATTTCCCCTTCTGCCTTTCAGTTACCTTTTAGTTACGCGCGCGCACACACACACACAGAACTTTAGCAGGGAACATGTCAACTTACTAGATACTGTTCTGCTTTCCTTATAGTTAGGCGTGCCCATGTGTCTAAATTCTGGACAGTGAATAGAGATAATATTGGCAATTTCTATGTCATATTCTTAAAAGGAAGCTGGTTATTCTCCACTACATCTCTGTTCTCCTTCCTGTGTGTGAGAATGAGGATAATGGTGCTAGTAATCCAGGCAGTCTGCTCAGGCTGCCATAACAAAACACCACAGACTCGGTGGCTTAAACAACAGAAACTTATCTTCTCACAGTTCTGGAGGCTAAAAGTCCAAGACAAACGTGCTGTCAGGTGTTGTTTCTGGTAAGACATCTCTTCCTGGCTTGTAGATGACTGCCTTCTCAGTGTGTTCCCACATGGCCCTTCCTCTGTGCACACGCAGAGAGAGAGAGATCTCTGGTGTCTCTTCCTTGTTTTTATAAGAACATCAGTCCTGTGGGATTAGATCCCATCCTTATGACCTCATTAACCTTTATTACCTCCTTATGGGCCCTATCTCCAAATACAGTCACATTGGGGGTTAGGGATTCAACATATGAATATTGGGAGAGAAACAATTCAGTCCATAACAGCCAGCTTTGACGATATCCCCTAGGTGATGGTGGAGCACCATTATGGAAGACACTTGAGGTCCTGGATAACTCCATCCAGTCTTTGAGCTGCCCAGTCTTGTCTGGACTATTCTGTCTCACTCATTGGGTTTCTAGATGTATTTGTTACAGCAGCTGTATCCTAAGTAATAAGATGTGAAAGACAAGAGCCAAAAGGAACTTTCTCTTACTTCAAGACTCTGCTTGGGGAAGTACTTACAAGAGAAAAAATGGAACAGGTCATCCATCCTCTTATCTGAATCTCTTTTTGAATGTGCTTTGACTCCATTTAATACTAATCTAATTATATTCAAATAGGCAGATGCTTAGAAATCATAGTCTCATCTTTCATATAACAACTCTCTATCTAATCTGTGGCAGTTGAATTAGTTTGGGGCCTAATTTGTGATAGATGTGAGGATACCAAAGGTCTAAATTCAGATATCAACTTAATTGTATTTCTTGCCACGTTCATTTGCCAACTTGAAAGACAGTGCTCATTTTTTTTAAGTAGATACTTGTGTAAAAATAAAATTATTTGCCATGAAACTGAAGTGTTTCATGAAATCTCCTTTAGAATAATTACAAAACAGTGGAGTTATTGGGTTTCTTTTGGGGATAATAGAACATTCTAAAAGCAGATTATGGTGATGGTCCTGCATCTCTGCGAACATACTAAAAACCACTGAACTGTACACTTTAAATGGGTGAATCATGTAGCATACGAGTTACATCTCAATCAAGCTGCTGGAAAAGGGAGGGGGAGTGTGAGGTACATGGCCAAACTCACTGAGAAATCTTTCCCACTACATCTACCCTTGGAGAATTTATAAGGGCTATAAGATACCTGCCTTAGAACAAACATGTATAACTTTGCTTATCCAACGTCTTATTTTTATTTATTTATTATTTTTTATTGTATAATTGACATACAACATTATATTAGTTTCAGGTGCACAACAAAAGGATTTGATATTTGTATATATTGTGAAATGATCAATGTAATAAGTCTGGTTAACATCCGTCACTATACATACAGAATTTGTGTGTGTGTGTGATGAGAACTTTTAAGATTTACTCTCTTAGTAGCTTTCAAATATGCAATACAGTATTATTAACTATAGTCTCCATGCTGTACATTACATCCCTGTGACTTATTTATTTTGTAACTGGAAGTTTGTACCTTTTGACTCCCTTCACCCATTTTGCCTACCCCTCACCCCCCCACCTCTGGCAACCACCAATCTATTCTCTGTATCTATGAGCTTGTTTTTTTTTTTTTAGATTCCACATAAAAGTGAGATCATATGGTATTCGTCTTTTTCTATTTGAGTTTTTTCACTTAGTACATGCTCTAACGTTCTATCCATGTTGTTGCAAATGGCAGAACTTCCTTCTTTTTTTGTGGCTGAATAATATTCCATTGTATATATACATAACACATTTTTTTTATCCATTCCTCCATCAATGGACACTTAGGTTATTTCCATATCCATCTAAGGTCTTCTTGAAATTATTTAACCTTGAATCACTTTATCACTTAACTTCTTATAGCAAAGGTGTGTGCTCAGCTGTAAATAATAGAATTTAGTCATGCTCCACATAACGACTTTTTGGTCAGTAACAAACTGCATATGTGATGGTGATCCCAAAAGATTAATACCATATAGCTTAAGTATATAGTAGGCTATACCATCTAGGTTTGTGTAAGTGTACTCTAAGATGTTCACACAATAATGAAATCACCTAAGGACACATTTCTCTGTACATATACCGTTAAGCAACACATGACTGTGCTCTGAATTCCTGCTCTCTTTGTTTAACCAGAAAAGGATATAAATGTTTCACACAACAAGAAGTTCAGAAGGAGGGGGTCCAGAGCTGGCACAGCAGCTTAGCAAGGCCAATAGTGAGACTGTTTCTGTCTTCTTCTCCACTGTTTTTGGCATGTAGGCCTTTGCCATTTGTTTTGGTGACTCAAGTACTTCTTGCCCCTGCTCTGCTCTCTAAGTACGAAGAAGGGAAACACTTTGCAGAAGTTTCCACTTACCTTTTCTTGTACAGAAATCTGCCATGAGGCCTCTCTTAACTGCAAAAGAGACAGGAAACCTAGAATTTAAGCTTTCCGGGCTGTACTCTATAGGAACAAAGAGGAGAAGGAGATTGTTAATAGCTTTTGGCTCTCCAATTCAGCATTTATAAGTCTATCTCTTTGACTATTCAACATATATATTATAGGATATTGTTATATATTGTATATTATGTAATATATATTTTAAGTAAATATCATGTAAAAATACAATGTAAGCAAAATATTTTATGATTGAGAAGTGTCTTATGTTTCATGTTTAAACATATAATTAAACTAACAATTTTTCGAATTTTTCATCAAGTAGTTGGACATTGACAGAGAATTAAAATTTTGAAATTACAGTATTTTAGAATTGCAAAAACCTACATATATACGTATATGATATATAGTCTTCTGCCCCTCAATCACTTTGTATGGAATGCACATAACTCCTTCCTACAGGATTCAATTCTTAGGTCACACCCTGTAACTGCATCCAGCCTGAAGTCCAGACTTCCATGCGAGGTGCAGCCTTCAGCATTAGGTCCTACATTTCTCCGTAAATACTGATAAGCTAAAAAATGAGTTATTTGCCCTCAACCAACCCCAGGCAACTCTCTCTGGGGGACAAATCCACCCCTAATGATTAGAGCTGATCACTAAATGTGATAATACAAATGCAAATTCCCATAGGGAGGCTTCTAATATACAAATAGCTTAGAACACACACACAGATACACATACAGAAATGGAGATATCTGTATATGGATACACACACAGAAATGGAGATATCTGTATACATATATATGCATATGTGTATATGTATACACACATATATACATATATATATACACACATATATACATACATATACACACATATATATACACATATATATATGTCGTCTCCTTACTTACTGTTTTTAAAAATCCAGGCTATGTCCAGTTTCTCATAGTTTCTATAAGGTACCAAAAATCTAAAACAAAAAACTGCATTGGAAAAAAAATTGGAAGTTGAAGGGGGAAAAGCTAAGTGAAAAACTCTACAGTCTTAGAATTATATTTCAGGGATAAATATGTGCGAGGGGCACTAAGAAAGCCAAGTCAGCCTTTGCTCTGGCGTACAGCTACCCTGGCAGAGCCCAACAGCTCCGTGCGTTTGGAAGAGGGGATAGTGCAGGAGCCCTCGGGTCTGCATGGGAGCTGGACTGAAAACCAGAGTAACGAGCATGCCCCACGTTTTTCCCATCGGAAGTCACTAGGTTAGACAAGCAGTCTCAGGAAGGCAAGAGATACGTGGAGACGGGAGTCTGTCAACCTACGTAATCTATTTTCTGCCTTCAGAGGAGTCCCTTGTACAGTGGGCATGCACACACACGCACACCTTGTTTATTTGTTTCCCTGGGGATTTTTTTGTATTATTAAAAAATGAAGATGAATATTAATTAAATACTTTTACCAAACCAATTAAATTAATTGGTCCCTTTTATACTTTATTCTGAATCAGATATCTCTGAATAAATGAAAGTTTTTATATCTTTGGTGGGGATTCTTAGGGTCCTAAACAATGATTTAGTTGTAAGGATTGTTGAGATTCATGTCTTTTTAACCTAAGTATCCAGGTTGCCTTAACCTATACGTTTATTCTTTTTTAAAGCTCCCTGGAGTATTGGTGAAAGTCAGGGTCAGAGCGTCTTATAAGCTTTCATGATTTCCACATTTCACTTTAAGCTTAATTTCTCTTCTTGTGTCTTCTCTAGATGTAGAGAACAGCAGCTCACTATTTTTCTAAATTGTTCTTGCACTGTGGATACTGTTAGACCTTTCTCTTGGCTAAATAATCCAAGTTCCTTTGCTTAAACTTTCTTTTATAACTCCTATTTCTCAACCCTTTAACAACTCTCGTTGAGGTCCTCAATTAATATAAATAGTCATTTTCATTTTTTTCCCTCTGCATGGTTATTTGAAATAGTATTTCTAAGAAAAAATTAACATAATTTTAAATGGTTTTATCCTGTGCACATTACAGAGTCTAAAGAAATAGACTCCCAAGATTCAAAAAGACTGGTGATTACTTTTGAAAACTTAGGCTAAACTAGGTAGCTCCAGAAAATGGGATAAAATAAAACATGTAGGTTTTATTTGTCAGAACGAAAAGATTTGCCGTGATAATTACAATTTGGCAAGCCTATTGTGAGGCCCCTGGGGTGGGGAAAAACCCCTACAGCCTGTAAGGGATAATAGAAATGAGCAATGAGCAGCATGGGATTTTGTAGGGAGAAAAAGTCACTCAAAAAACTAAAGTCCTCCTTTCTTTAACAAAATTACAAAATTAGTAGATGAAGGAAAAGTATTTAGTTTAATGCACCTGGTCAGCTATACAGCTTTCAATAAAGTTTTACCTCAAAATGCAATTCAAATTATCTTAGGAAAAAAGAAATAAAACTTTTGAGACAACTGAAAGCTTTTACCTAATAAGTGCCTACCAAAGCTTTTAAAGCCTAATATTAGGCAAGGAAATATGAAAAGTGGGCTTGCTTCAATGTATAGAGAATAAGAGGATTGCATACCTCTACGCTACTTCTCCCCTGCCGACCTTCCCTTCAAAGACCAGAGCTTTAGTCTATGGGGGGAAAAAAAGCACCAGAAATGTTACAGAGTCCAGGACATCAGGCACTCTGGAAGGTAGAGATAATGCGGGAAGGTACACATGATGCGTAGTGAACCACCCCAGCTCCCTCCCCTGGGCCCCAGAGCACCATGCCTGCAGCCAATCCTATACCTACGCACCCCTCCCACCTACCTCCAAAAGACTTAGAAGATTCTTCTCTGGAGAGAATAAAGAACTCTAGAGAATAAAGACCCATAGACTCTGACATTTGAAGATCCCCTCACATAAATATCTATGTTGAAAATCATTCCCATCTACCAAAAGATGTCATCCAGTTTTCTTTTTCAATTTGTAAATGTGCCTCACTCTTCGGTCTGAATGAACAACTAAGGAACACCAAATATTTGAGGTAAGTCTCCAATATGAAATACAGAGTGATACAAATAAAGAGAATAAACTGGAAGACAATATAAGGCACAAAAGAAAACTTTTAAAATATTATATAAACTATTATTATTATCCTGATTGATAAGAGAAGACATTGCACCTAAAAGAAACAGTGTTGTTATAAAAAGGAATAATCAAAGAACAAGAAATAACTATTAGAAATTAAAATATGATTACCGAAAAATTTTTCAGAAGGTATGGAAGACAGTGTCAAGAAAACATCCCAGAGGAAAATAAAAGACTTTTATTCAGGAGCTTTTCCCAGAATTGAGGGTTATAAGTCTCTAAATGGAAAGAGCCCACTGAGGGCCAAGCTCGATGGAGAAAGATCCTTACCACGGCAGACTGTTATGAACTTTCAGCAAAACGGGGATTAAAAAAGGCTTCTAAGAACTTCTTAAAGAGTAGAAGCAAGTCGTGGAGAAATGCTTAGGAATAAGAAATTGTATAAGAACTCTTAAGGGTAACCCTGAGTTCCAGAAGACTGTGCCTCAATGCCTACAAAATTTCATTATAAAGAAATTTCAAAGTTATCAATCATATATGAGGGTAGACTAAAGACACCATCAGAGATTCAATATCTAAAATAAATAAATGTGTTTCCTGTGTACTCTTTCTTAGGAAGGTACTAGAATATATGCTTTAGAAATATAAGAGAAAAAAACAAAAAAGAAGATCCAGGAATCAAGGTTCAAGTACAAGAGACCCGCAGAGGTAAGGGCCAATATGCCAGCTATGTACCACCTAGAGAGAATATAGATTGGAGCAAGATATGGAGGGCTAGTAGGGGGAAGAGGGGGAAACTGCCTAGAGCAGTGTTTCAACATTAAGAAAAAATACTAATAGACCTTTGATGTATTTTTAGAATGTTTATTTTAACAAATTTATTTTGAAAAATACTCCATAGGAAACATAAATGGAAAATAATTATAGAAAAACAAGCAAGGAAATAATAAGGCGATGTTAATTCCAGGAAAAACAGAAACTTTATTAAAAAAGAATTGTAATCATAATTTATCTTTGGCCCAGAAGTGAAAAATGTTTATGTAAAAATATTTATATAAACACTGACTGTTATCTTAACCAGAAAATTATAATTTAACTATATTGCGAGATTGGGAGACAGCAAGTAGATGGGAAGCATAAGAGAGAGGTAAATTCCATACTTATAAAACAAAAAGTCAATATATTATTTCTATAATTGTTAAATTAAGAAATGGATATATGTATATGATACATGTGGATACACATATGAACACCAGAATATATATATAGGATATATATGAATACAGAAGAAACACTTTAAAGGCATTGAAAGTGATTGTCTTTATAGAGAAGAATAATTAGGAGCCATAGTAAGGACTGTTGGATTGTGGTATAAGCCTTTTAGCACCACATGCATGTATTATTTTTAGAAAGTTGAATACAATTAAACTCATAAATGCTAAAAGGAAGAAGTAGGTTGAGAAGATTATACTGAGTTTTTTCCAAATCAGTTAAACTAACGTTAGGTTAAGTAGTGACCTTTATCTTTTGACTGGTCACTGTTTTTTTTTTCATTTCTGGGAACTGGCCATTAAGTAGAACCCTCTGAACAAATTCAGACTTATTTGTGGTTACAATAGGTACATAGATTAGGTCACAATTTGTAAAGTGCTCTTTATAAATATGATGTCATATTAGTAGTTTATAAGCACAAACTTTTATTATGTTTAACTTGGTTTTCACAAGTGACTGTTTGGCATATATAGAAATACAAATCTCACTTAAAAAATTAAAACCACATAAAATCCCTGAAGTTATTAGAAAAGTGTATATTTCATCTAAAACTTTATGTCTTTATATTTTATAGTTTCACATCTCTACCCAAGACTTTCTTCTTCAAATTTTCTTTCTCATTTTTGATTCCTGTTTCTTTTTGTCCACATGGTAACTGAATTTCTCTCAGCCTCTCACGCTGTTTAGGACCTCACGTAGCTACTGAGGGCAGTTATGGCTAAGAGGCGCTAACCTGAATGGAGCTTCAAGAAAAGCCACAAAACGCCAGTCACTGCAAACTCGGGAAGACGCTGTTGGCTCTAGACCTCATGAAGATCAGCTTCCCGGAAATAACCTGAGTTGAACATGGACCAAGACTATTAGACATTCAGTGTGGACTCATGTCTGCAGGAGTCAAAAAGAAAAAAACATTTCAGCAAGTTTGTGGAAAATAAACCGTCACTCAACTTTGGTCAAAGGTGAGAATTTCCACCAAGAATTGCATGATACAGTACAAAATCTAAGTAACACACAAGTAGCTGGTCTATTCATGAAAACCAATAGGGAAAAACATCAAACTAGTTATTTGGCAGGTAAAATAAAATAATAACCAAACACAAGTTTGACTCAGTTCCTTTACTTTTCAGACAGTTTTGTTGCATTCTCACTTCAAACATTGTAAAAATAAACGGCTGTACCTCTGCTTTTGGAAATACCTGTTTTCGTGTTATTTTTGATGACTTAAAAGGGAGCATACCATTCTGAATTTCACAGTGACCAATGTATTTGTAACACGACGATACTCTTTTATTTCAGGAAGCCGCCAAAAGCAATTACAGAGGGCTGTATTCGTTACAGCAGAATACACCTTGTTAAAATAATTGGAACATTATACACTACAATCTTGGCAAAATGTACCAACTATGAAGAGATGTCACTGTCTTAATAATTCTATGATAGCCACAAGAGGACAAACAGTTGTTGTTGACAAGTTTTTGATCTTCATAAGTCCGCCGCTGTGACAAACTACAAACTATATTTTATCCTCTACTTCTGTGATCCTTCACCCAGATAAGAACCAACACCTGGCATCTTTTCAAATTTTCTTTTTTTTTTTTTTCCTTTTACATCAGTGGCAAAAGTTAAAAAGGTAACATGAAAAGAAAGATGAAACAGGAATACTGTTCAAATTGAAGGACTGTAGTTTCAAGTTTCAATCCTGTATCAAAACATCTCCGCCTTATCTTCTTTTCCAGTCATCACAAATGACAAGTATAAAGAGATACACAAACATCAGTACAATGCTGTGTGTGTACTGCAATCCAAAAATCACAGCTACAAAATTATACCTGACATATCAAAAACCGACAGTCACATCCTCAAGATTTTCTTCTCTCATTCCCATGGACCTTCTTGATTAATAAATCTGACACATAAAAAGCATCTATATGACTAAAGTGCCAGTTACTGGAAAGACCGTTTTGATCTATTTCTCAACTTTTAGAAGAAATATTCTCTTTTTCATGAATACAGCATCCGTTCACTGACTGCCAGCTTTCAAATGACCACCTCTTGAAGTTTAATTTTAAGTTTTAAATAAATATTGTATGCATTCAGAATAATTACGATGCTCTAGAGAGATATCGTATAATGACATTGATTCTTTTTTATCTGAAAATGCCAAGCCCTTCAGGCAGCCAAGTCTGCTTTTCCCACAGACGTGGGAAGGTTCATTCCATGTGTTAAATTTCAGAAGGGGCATGCGTGGCGCTTTCATTAAGATGCTGGCGGTATTTCGTGAGTAAACTCCAGTTTTCATGAGTTTAAAACTTCTTTCATAAGACTCATCTGGTCTAAGCTACAGAAAGGAACTCACTGGGCTTCAAATGAATGCTTTACATATATATATATATATATATATTTTAAGTGAACAAAACATTTCTTCATTCTAAAAATGAACTAGTCTAATAAAATCTAGTTTGTGGATATATGAAAATCCTTTTCACAGTCATCCGTCATGTTGCATAGTATTTTACAAAAGACACTTGTATGTTGCTATTTAAAGACTAAGATATTTGTTAGCCTTGTGTCCATATCTGGTATCACAGTTCCCTACCAGACTCCACAGATATTATCGTGCATCTTTTTCTCATATTTAGAAACAGGATGAAAATAAGACAAAGATCAGAGACAGACATCAGCATTATATCTTATCCTTCATGTCCTCTGTTGGGATTCCTTGAAAAATTACATCTTATTTAAATATAACCACACTCATAACATAGCAGCCATAGGCATACACTAACAAAGGATCATTCTATATTAAGAATGTATCCAGGGGCCGGCCCCCTGGCATAGCGGTTAAGTGCATGGCTCCACTTCAGTGGCCCGGGGTTCACAGTTTCCAATCCCAGGCGCACACCCATGCACTGCATGTCAGGCCGTGCTGTGGCGGCGTCCCATATAAAAATAGTAGAGGAAGATGGGCATGGATGTTAGCCCAGGGCCAATCTTCCTTAGCAAAATAAAAAATAAAAAAAAAGAGGAGGATTGGCATCAGATGTTAGCTCAGGGCTAATCTTCCTCACAAAAAAGAAAGAATGTATCTAGATTCAAGAACCTGTTTAAATACTTTAGCTCATTGAAATATTTTGTTAAAATCAGACCAAAAAAAATTAGTCAAATATTGTCAACTTTTTAACAGTAAAACTTTATTTGACATGTGATTTTTCTCACGTTATTTTTGATCAATAGCTTATCAGGGCTGATACCTTTCAATGTATCAGCAAGTCCTATTGCTGTACTTTCAATATGTCTCTTAAATCTGACTGTTGCCCGTCAACTCCACCACTACCACCCTGGCCCAGCCTTGACCATCCAAGACCATTGTTGTAGCCTCCGAATGGTCCTCTTGCTTCCAATCTTGCTCCTGATACACTGCAGTCATAGTTCTGCACGACAGCCAGAGTTAATTTTTTAAAAACAGAAACCAGATATTTTCATTCCTTACTCACAACCCTCCAATGGATCTAGATTATGCTTAGACTAGAATAAAACCCACACTGCTCTCTGCAGACGCTAAACCCCTACACTACCCACCCTAGCATATTCTCCAACTTTATACCCCACCAGCTCTCCTCCCTCACTGCTCTAGTCTATGCTACATTTATTTCCTTCGATGAGGGAAGCTGATTCTTGCTCAGGGTCTTTGAATTTAATGATCATTCTGACTTGAATATTTTTCTCCCATATTTTTCCATGACTCCCTCCTTCCTTTCCTTCAACAAAGATTCTTTACTGACCGCTCTTTTTAAAATGCCGCTCTTCACACTGTTTCTTTATCCTGTTTTCTTTTTCTTCATCGTGTTTATTACTATCTGTAATTAAGTTGTATATCTATTTTTGTACGTGCTTATGGTGAATCTTGACCACTGTAAGCAAGCTCCATGAAGCCTGAGACTTTCTGTTTTGTTTGTTGCTATTTCCCCAGCATCTAAAGAAATACATAAACAATGAAAATAAAGGAATAGCTTTATGACTGAGTATAGAGGAGGTAACTGGCTGATCTTTGATTTGATATATTTTTATTTTTCAAACTTGTTAGATTGATTGACATATGAACACTTAGCTAAAGAAGTGTTTGTCTATGCCCATGAGTGCTGGTATGTATCGTCTCAAACTTTTGATTGCCACATTTGTACTTCTCTGAAACTTGCCACAGGTGCTTCTTTCAACTTTGTCCATAGTGGCATAATTTACACATCCGAAATACTACAGTCTAACACATATATATGTATACCGATCAAACATTTCAAAGCGTGGACATAACGTAATTAATGCAAATATTCTGATTCTGCCCTTTTCTTCTGAGCTCCACAATTATATATGCAACTGATGTCTGAGCTCTTTTCATGTATGTCTTGAAGGCACATCAATTTCAACACGTCCAAAACTGAACTCATTATTTCCTCCTAGACCTTTCTTTTCCTCTATTTCTTATTTTAGCAAAAGATACCATGATCTATCAAGTCACAAATCAAAACCATGGGAGTCATCCTAGAATCCACCCCCTCTGCCTCCCTCCTCACCCCCAGTTTCAAAGCACTGTTCATTCTGCAGCTTCTGCCCTTCTCTTGTGCTCCCTGCTGCTGCCTTAGCTTAGGACCTCATCTTCTGGGCTATCGTAGCTTCCCATTAACAGTCTCTCTGTCTTCCAATCTGAACTCTCTGATATTCACTGATATTTGCTCCATCTGTAAACATAGCGATCGTTGAAAACTGTAAAACGGATGGTATTATTCACCTGCTTTGAACTCCTCAGTCGCTTCTCAGGGCCCACAAGTCTAAATTACTCATCTTGGCTTTAAAGGCCTTTGCTTTCTTCCTCCAGCTAAACTCATCTCCCATAGTGTCCCCCCAAGCCTAACTAACTTTTCCTCCACGATGGACAGTGCAGAGCTTTCCGGAGACATGTTCTTCCATACCCCACGACACTGCACAGGCTCTCCTTCCTTCCTGGAATAATCTCCTACTTTTTAGAACCATGTATTACCACTCATTCTTCAGAGTACTCATTACGGATTTTCTTTCTTTGAAGAATGTTTCTTTGTTTTTCACAATCTCTGTAATCCTGCCCTACAGAATCGCCTACTCTCTTCTTTGGGTACATAACTCTTATTATAATAGTTCCTAATACACTTGAATTACATTGCATTATTTACATACCTCTCTGAACGAAGTCTATGAGCCACTTGTGGCTAGATAGCATATTTTACTATTATAATGTCTGGTACCTAACAAATGTTGAATAAATATTTGCTGAGTTAATGAATAAATGAATGAATGAATGTATATTCTCTTTTCATGTACTTTAGTGAGTTGGAATTTTTGGCAACTGATAAAAAATATGTCTTTTTTAAAAAGTTATTAATTAAATCAAATGTATATAAAATGAGAATTTTCTTGGTTCCCTTAACGATAAATCCACTATTATTACTCATATTCAAGCTTTCTATATGTATTATTTTTTTCTTTTGAACATCCCTTTCTAATTCATTTTGTATCCATTTAGTTAATACTGATTATAATTAATTGTTTTGGTCTTTGTGCAGATGTCATATGAACTTTTATAGACATTCCATTATAATTAAACATACATTAATGGACATTTAAAACATGCCATCATTTTTTAATAAAGCTTATTTCTGTGGTCCACTGCTAGTGAAATGACCCAATAATACATCAGAACAGTAGTTTGTAATTTTCATAGAGAATACATTTGGCTTTCAAGTTTTTAAATCAAGGCCCTTTTCCAGTTGGTTGAGTACCAGATGCATTGCACAGATTCTCTTTACATATAAGAATATTATCTATTGTCATAGGCAGATTTAAGTGTAGTGCTAAGGGCAGCCTAACTAGATTACGTCTGAAGTTATTGCCCAGGCATATATTAAAAAATTATGTTAAACTGCTGTTGGAAAATTTAAGATAATTAAAAATAAGTTTTAATCCACTGTCAAGTTAATTTTATTTCCAACTTGACCTTTGTTTTTTTTTTTTGTCTTTAAAAAAAAATTTCATCTTCTTATTATCATTAAAAAACTTATTTGGTATTTGTCCAAAAATTCTTTGTATATTCTATCTCAAGATTTTCCATCAATGTCTCAGGTTGGCCTAAGGTCCCATAGCGGTGTTTCACATTTTGCATTTCAACCACAGAGGCTCCATTCATGTCTGTTTTATATATTGGGTATCTGTTTAAAGTTTCTTGGGGAAAAAAAGGGAGTTCTGCAACTAAATGGAGTTATCAAACCATTACTCGACTGTTTGAGAATGTTTTTAGTCATCATTTCATAAAATTTTGGAAGGAGTGTATTGGTTTGTTATGAATACGCATTTCATATAATAAAGTCATCTTCCATTTGGTGAATATGTCTTTATCTTTCATTTTAGACTTTTTAGTAAATATAATCATCAGTTTTATAGAATCCATATAAACACAGTGCTTGCTAGAGTCCAAATGCACTTCCTTCCTTCCTTTGGAAAAAGCAAGTTTCCTAACCAGTTTTCTTTGATTCCTAGATAGGCAAGTTTCAACGTGAGGGTGTTCTTGGAGAATGAGAGAAGTCACAGTTATTGAGTACGTCCAACTTCCCATTTCAGGAAAAAAAACTATATTAAACTGTCAGTAAAATCTGTTTCTAGAAAAGTAAACTTCATTTGCATCGCAGGGCAAATGAGTTTGTTTTTTATTTCTTTCATGTAAGCCCCACAGGGACTGGCTAACATTGGCTGATGTGATGTTACTGTGAAAGGAGCACGGGTACCTTTTGACAGAATCATCCTGGAGATCATGCGAGTTGCCATATATCTTACCTTCTTCCATTTAGAATCCTTGTCTCAACTAGAATGCTCTGGTGACCAGTCAGTCAGTCTGAATGGTCTCAGTTGCTGATACTTTAGGAAGTGAGTCAAAAAGTAGGAAGACAGATATATATGTATATAAATATCTATAAATAAATTATACAGAATGAAAGATATGCTCATCCCACTTTTCAGGGACTCTCTTTACCTATACCTTGGGGAGTGGTACACGGTAGGAAGAGTACAGATGCTGAAGTTAGACAAACCTATATATATAATTACATACTCTTCCTCCTACTAGGTGACTTTGGACAGTTCATCTAACTTCCCTGAGTATTAGTTTCCTCATCCATGGGAAGTGTACAACAAAGCATTTTTGTGAGCATTAAATCAATTAATCTATTTTATGACTCTGTTATGGTCCAGGCATGAATTAAGTGCTGATTAAGTTGGTGAAGCCTTTGGGGAAGTGGTTAGTAGTTGTGGTTCCACATTATAATGCAGAGGAGTTGTCTCACTGGAGCATGGCTAGAGAAGAGGATACAGATGGTTGCATTTGTTGGTCCAAGTATTAAGCACTTGACTAAGCAAGAAGGAGAAAACTATATAATTTCAGGATGAGCTTAGGATCATAATATCCCAAAATATTTCTTTCTGGCTACAGAATGTTCAAATTATATATTTATTTCTTTAAAATATAAATGCCAAAATGGCTATAAGTAAAATTTTACAAGCTTTTCCCAAAAGAAAAGGCCAACTAAAGAATACTTGGTATGCTTGATTCAATATATATTATAATTTTCCATAAACTTGGAGAACAACCTTCACAAAGTTATTTAATTTGTCAAAGTCTTTTTGAAACTGGAACACAGACATAGTCTTACTCCCAGGAGCCTAGAGGGACCTTTATGAAACTGTGAAGAGAGCACATTTATATTTACAGTGATGAGTGTGAAATCTCCAGTATTTTTCTTAAATTATGAGCCCAGTCTCTAGTTGATCTATAGAGCTTAGTTTTTATAACAAAATTGCCCACAGCAATACTGTTGGTAAGCAAGACCATTTGGCGATAAAGATAGAGATCATAGCCGTCGGCTAGAGGGGACACTCCATTCTTGACGAATCTCTCCAATTTCATTGATTCTCTTTTCTCAGGTGTCCAGGGCCCACATCAAAGCGCTCCTCACAAATATTTTCTCAACGAGCTCTGTGCAATGTGTTATTTTACAACCAGGTACCTCCTCAGCTCCATTACAACCTAATTCTCCTGAGACTCATTTTCTCATGGATTGTGTGTGCTAGTAATAACTAACTAAAATCTGAATTAGTTTATGTGATTCCTTTCCCACATAATACAGCAAATTGTAATGAATTTCCATAAGAAAATGACCAGTGTTTTCAGTTTTAGTCTCCATTACATGTTCACTAAAAAATAGTTTAGAGCAAGCCAAAGATTTGAGAAGTAGTCTTTGATAATAGAAGCCACCTTCCACTAGATTCAGTCAGGTCTTTAAGACGACACAGATGACCTTTCTACCCCGTGCTCCCAGTATCTTCTGTTGCAGAAGAATCATAGGGCTGTCTATTTCTCCTGCCTCCCACCCACCTTAAATATTTCCAGTGGTCTGGGAAAGTGTCAGCTGGAAAAAAGATGAGCAGCCAAATATTGAAATCCTTAAAAGGAGGCATAAGGTTAAATTTGGGGTATATCGTCAAGGATCATTTAGATATGTGTAACATTTGAAGGTTTTATGAAGGACTAACTGATTTGTCACTTTATGCTTTCTCCATATGGAAATACAACCTTAAAAATACTCATCCTAGGGGCCGGCCCTGTGGAGTAGTGGTTAAGTGTGCATGCTCCGCTGCTGGCGGCCCGGGGTTCAGATCCCGGGCACGCACCGACGCACCGCTTGTCAGGCCATGCTGTGGCGGCATCCCACATAAAGTGGAGGAAGATGGGCACAGATGTTAGCTCAGGGCCAGTCTTCCTCAGCAAAAAGAGGAGGATTGGCATGGATGTTAGCTCAGGGCTGATCTTCTTCACACACACAAAAAATACTCATCCTGGGGGCTGGCCTAGTGGCATAGCAGTTGAGTTTGTGAGCTCTGCTTTGGCGGCCCGGGGTTCTCAGGTTCGGATCCTGAGCGCAGACCTACACAACACTAGTCAAGCCATGCTGTGGCAGCATCCCACATACAAAAAAAAAAAAAAAAAAGTAGAGGAAGATTGTCTCAGATATTACCTCAGAGATAATCTTCCTCAAGCAAAAAGAGGAAGATTGGCAACATATGTTAGCTCAGGGCCAATCTTCCTTACCAAAAAAAAAAAAAATTAGTATCTTTTCATCAGGAGAGCTCTAGTTATCCTGTCAACTTATGAAAAGATTCAACACAATTGGGTTACCTGAATAAAGATTATTTATTTTATATCATGTATTTTTACTACTAATCAGGATGATTGTCCCTTCACATTTTAGTCCATTTAGAATTCATTCTACCAATTTTCTTCCACAAAAAAATAACCTTGAACAGCTATTTCCAAAGAACTATCTCTTTTTGTTGCACTTCCAAGGAATTTTTATCTGTTGTTGAAACAATATCTCTATAATTCATCAGAGCACCCTGACAAAGAAGAGATATGGAAGTTGCTTACAAAAAACAGAGTTATAGCTTGTCTGCTACTTTCACTATTTCACTGCCAAAAGTAGAGTTATGCTGAAAATAAAATAGACATTAGAATGAGATAGGCCTGGGCTTAAATAATACATTTTCTATTTATTAGCTGTGTGACCTTGGAAAAGTTACTTTTAACTTCTTTGCCTCTCAATTTCCACATCTGTAAAATGGAAGTAGAAATAACTATTTCTCAGGGTTTCCAACAGACACTGAAGGTGATAATGTGCCTGGCATGTAGTAAGCAATTTATAAATGTCAGTTTATTCCTACTGTCACCTCCCTCAAATCTAATGCTAATTAATTGACAACAATTAAGTATACTTGATGTTTTAGGAGTTTAGTGTTTTTCAGTTATGACTTGAAATCATGATTCATAAATGTTTTATAACCAATTTAATATCAATCAAAATATTCCAACAATTAGATTCCCATGTTGACAAGATTTTATTTTAGATGTCTTTTTAACTACTACAGAGCACATGTATGGAAAAATCTTCTGAACTTTAATTATATTTGCTCAATTCAGATGCATTTATGTCGCAACTCCCTTAATTTTGGCTTTTTCTCTGGATTACTGCAATAACCTCCTAGAAGCATTCCTTGACTAGAGTCAATGCTGTCATTTTAATCCTCTATACTGTAACCATCCTCTGCACTGATTATTCATGACACATAGGATCAACTCTCTACCATACCCAAAAATCTTCTATGGCTCCCCACTACCAAAAGATTGGAGTCCAAACCCTTCACCTGGCATTCTAAAAAGTGACTTTCCAGCCTTCCTTTCCTATCTAACTGACCCACCTATCACGTATACTCACATTCTCTTACACAGCCACATAAATAACCAAACACCTACACTGACCCATTCACAGGGCTGCAAATTCAAAATGCTTTGAACTTTTTTTCTCACTACCATTGTACAAAGAGTTTCTTTGGTATAGAAGTCCCCTTTTGCATCCCTTTCCTGGCCCCATTTCTGTCCATGACAAACATATCAAGGTCATTTAAATCCCACTTCTTGGAGAGTTTCCATGTCCATTGAAGGCCAAGAAAGCTCTCAGACCAACTCTCTTGCAGATAACAACTATTAACTTTGGGAAAAAAACAAAAAAAACAAAAAACAGCTAACTACCTGAAGGCATTGAAGAGCAACCAAAAGCAGAAGGAATCTGAAGGATTGACACTTGGGGGGAAGGAATAGCACCCAGTGAGTTTTTTATTTTTACAGCTTCCAGCCAGAGCCTAGGCTTTAGTCTGTATCATGCAGGTGCTAAAACTCTGATAGAAAACCCACCGTTGTTGTGGTTTGAAGAACCCGAATGCAGAATTTGGGGCAACCACAGCCACTCAAAAGTGAGGAGGAATCCAGGAAACGAGAGAGCCAGAGAAGAGAACCTCAAATTCTCTGTGTAGACTCTGCTCAGACCTCTGGCTGAACCCCAAACAATTTATTTACTGGGCAGAATCAAGCAGCCCAGCTAAGTCTAAAAGAATAGAACTGGGATTTGAGCTACTGCCTAAGAAACTGAATTTGTAGTTTGAGTCCAACCAAGTTAATTGTCTGCAAAATCAGACAAAAATATATCAATACTCTTAAGGGAAGTATAATCAAATCCAGAGTCTCCAAAACATAACCTTCCCAGCATCCAGGATATGATCCAAATTTGCTTGAAAAGGAAGAACAGGAAAATATGACCCATTCTTGAAAGAAAAGACATTCCATGAAGACTGAGCCTGAGATAACTCATATGTTGGAATTAGCAGATAGGATTTTAAATCAGCAGTCATAACTCTGTTCAGTAACACAGAGAAAAATATGTCTACAATGAATTAAAATATAAAGAAGCTCTGCAGTAGAGAGAAATTATTTAAAAAGAACCAAATGGAAGGCCTTAACAGATAAAATAAATTACATAAAATCAATCATGCTTTTCCAGAAAAGTTACCTAGATTTCCATCTTTTAGTTAAAATTAACCTTCTCCTCATTCGTAGATTGATATTTGTACTTCTATATAGCAACTTGTGGTCTATCTTCTATGAGTTATTTATGTAAATCTCTATCTCTCTGATTGTAAATTCCTGGCATCATTCATTCAAGACTATCTTCCAGCAAGAGAAACCTAGTATGAACTCTGAATTGACAATACTGTGAAATGGTTACCGTCTTGGGCACTAGAGTCAGACAGACCTGTGTTTGAATTATACCTCCGACAATCTTACTTAACCCACCTAAGGCTCAGTCTCCACATCTGTAAAACCACAATAATAATATGGATTTATTGCAAAATTAAATGAGATAATGTGTCGGGGGAAGAGGGAGAATCTCCCTCTGCCCTTTTCCTTAAGGTTCTTCTGGCTGGCCAAATAATTAACAAGACAGGTTAGCAGGAGAAAATAATACTAAGTTTAATAACATGTATACATGGGAGAAAGCAGGGACACTGCATTTCTCAACACAATAGCAGAAATTCTCGTCTTAAATACCATGTTGAGCCAATGACAAAGGAGGATGTTGGGGGTGGGGGGAGTCAGTTACAGGAGATTACCACTAAAGCACAGTAAACAAGAGTAAGGTTATTATGCAGCTTTAAGGCCTCACCTTCCACATTGATAAGCCTCTAGAAATGAGGCCATCCCCCTCTCTTCCCAAAACAGAGAGGGAGATACCTTTACAAATGGAGATTTCCCTTATAAATGTAAATGATTGTCTGGCAACTCCTCGAAGAGTCATCCAGACAATGTGGCCAGAGAGACAGAACTTCTGATAAGAGGGGCTTGTTGGTGCCTTTCCTATTGTAACATTTACCCTACGTTATCTTTACAGCCATCATGATAGATCTGTTCCAGGAAGGAGCCACCATGTCAAATTCTTTAGGCAGTTAGTGGGGGAGGTCAAATGTCCCTAGAGCAAACAACCAAGGTAAAGAGATAGATTTCAGGGTGGCCAAATCTTGATCTCCCACAATGCATATAAAGCATTTATCCCATTTATTAAATTATTCTACAAAATGTTATTGACCACTCACTATAGTTCCAGCATTCTGCTAGGTATTGGAGATAGAGCAGTAATGAGGACTTCTAAGATCTCTACCTTCTTAGAATCTGTAAACAAGAGAGGGGAGAAAGACATTGAACAAGTAAAGAAATAAACAAAATTACTCGAGATTCCATAAGTGCTATGAAGGAAATAAACAGATACTAACTGGATGGAAGTAGCTAATTCAGTAACAGTTCAATGAAAGGTAGTTATTGTGCTATTTTTATATCATTTATTTTTTGTTCCCTGCAGCACTACATCCATGCTTTGGAGAAAGTATATGCTTAATGAACGTTTGTTAAATTTACTTTCTTGTGGCTTAACTTGCCTTAGGTGCATCTTCTAATAATGTGAAAGGGCCATGTGCTATGTGGCATAACCATAACCAGGCCAATCCAGCCCATGACTTATGCCATATGCTGCTCTTTCCCTTCTGAAGATCTAGACCTCTTTAGAAGGATAAAGAATTTGTTGAAATGCAATGTATTAAGTCCAGTAATTAAATCTAAAAGAACTGAGATGTGGTGCCCAGGGGAGTGACAAATTTGAATGTGACTAGCCAGATTGTCCTTGGAGGAGGCTTCAGCAGCTAATCTAGGGAGGGAAATTTCTAGTTAAAAGCAAACATTAGAATATAATAACCAAACAAGTGGTTTGGCATGCGGTGCATTAATTGTGCTAATTGTAGGTTAGGAAGAGGTAGATCTCACACTGCTAAATGTTGATTACTAGCTGGAAATTGCTGCATAGGAATTGCATTTCTGTGCTTTAGCCAAGGAGTTTTGCTTTTGTTTAAATCTGTTTGGGTGCAGGGTAGAGAAGCATTGCTAGAAAAACAATTAAGTTAGTTTGTGACACTAGACCCCTTAGGGAGAGTTTTAGAGGACTGCTGTGATTAAGCCCTTAGGACACAATTTCAAACAAACCTTTCTCCCCTTGAGTTCTAACATTTATCCCCACCCCGCCCGGCAACATAGGGCGCGCAGGCTCATGCACACAAACACAAACACAGACTTCTTTTTTTTTTGTTAGTGTGCACAAAGCCTGTGTATTGTTGGGAATAAAAGTAAGAAACATGAAGAAAGATAACAAACAGTGCTAATGTTTGTTTTTTTTTTTTGAAAAGTACCAATTTAGAGACACGACTGAATTTTCTCTGCTTTATTTCTGTGAGGTCAATATGACTCACTAGGTCTAAAAAGGAATTTTGTTTGTTGCTTCTTGTGTGATTCCTCTTTAGTGACTAGATGATATTCACAAAATTTATATAAGGCTCTGTGACAAGAGACAGAAACTTTAAAATGGGCCACAAGTTTCTTCCGTGTTTTTAAGGGTCCCCTTATGCTCTCCGGTTCACATACATTTCTATTGTTCTAAGGGTGAAAAACCACACTATCACAATGACAAACCTTATTACTCAGTCAAAGTAAATGGATCACCACATAACCTTTCAGAAATGTTCTTCCTTAAGCTATTAAAACATTCCATGCCCTTAGATGACAACAATTTCTCTGCCTTTTGAAATTTCCTTTCTATCCTGCAGAGTTCATAGAGATATGCTTGGTTAAAATCAACTTATATAAAACTATGCACTGTAAATTCTGACACTTCTGTTTGAATCTCTTTTCAAACACTTGTCTTTGCTTGCCATAATAGATGTCAGTTCTTCTGATGTAGTTCAAGCATGAGCTTCATATGAAGACTCAGCTATGTCTATTGCATTTCTGAAGCTACTACTCACTGAAGTTTTGTGCTGTTTGACATCAAAGATAGGCAAGAATCACCTGCTGAGTTCACACGCATGGAGCAAAACATCTTCAAATCACTTTCGCTAGACAAAAGTTTTTTTTTTTTTTTTTTAATATTAAGCTTCCACTATCATGTGGACTTAAAGACAAATGCAGGCCTCGTTAAGGTCGCAAAATTGTATTATTAAAATATGCATTGGAAGCTCTGAATTTAGCTAACTTTAAAACTAAAGGTAATTTGTGTGGTTGCTTCAAATTTAAACTTAGTTGCAAAGAATTCAGCATCACTGAGACATTCAAAATGTGATTTTTATTCAATACACAGTTATTTTGCTCAAAGGTAAAAGCACTTGAAACAGTTTCAAATCAAAAGAGAATCTTCTAATATTTCCAACTTTAATAGATGTCCTTCACATCAACTAAAGAGATAATTCCATTCAAAGTAAATATTGTATACAGAGTATTTGAATACAACAGATTTTCATTTTTAAAAAACTTACTTAAATTTCAGTTGCTACTGATAATACTATGTATATCTTCCTTTTTTTATTTTGAAAAACTGTAATAATTTTGAATTTTTCTAAGCAACATAATTCGGCATTACTTTTGTTAAACAATAAATACAGGATAAAAACAATGTTATTAAGGAGATATGAACATGAAAATTGTGATGTTCTTCATGCCTGTGATGTGCTGGGTGAAAGTTTCAAAATTTGGACTTTAAATTACCAAATAATTAAACTCAACAGAAAGCTAAGTGAATCATACTAAAAATGAGGCAAAGACTGTAGCTGGCCCAGGGAAAGCCCTTTGGGTAATTTGCTCTTCAGATGCCACTGGTTTTCAAATTTTGGCTTTCATAGGACAACAATATTTTAAAACTTTGGGAAGACATCATAACATCTGTACATTTTTGTTTGCTATATTTAGAATATATTTTTAAACACATATAGTTATGTAGTTTAAATGCATATAGCTTACCATTACCATTATATGTAAAGGGGTATGTGTATATATATATGTAGCCACATATATATATACACATAAAGGAGCATTTTAATGCAAAAAGCTGAAAACATCTAACTTTAAAAAGAAGTCACTAGATTGTTTTACTTTGCCATGGATCAGTATTTAGGAATTCCTGCTCATTTTTTTCATCTAACCCATATATGCCCCATGCTGATTTGTGGTCACACATATCGTTCAGCCCAAATTGTCTCAGTGGTAAAGAGTTTGAATATAGCACAAAGACAGAAGAGAAATATGTAGAGATTTTTTTCCAATCCACAAAAAGAATGCAGTGGAGAAAGACAGAGATAAAATGTCATGTAATGTAATCTCTTAGCTAACTAGTCAACCAGAGAATGACCACTCAAGTCCAGAGTACCTGTGCCTTTCTTTATTGCAATCACATTTTGAATTATCTTTCTATGCTATGAGAGACTATTGAAAGAAATGTTCTCAGATTTACCTCCTGAAAAGGGTATGGTTGGGAGTGGAATCACTTTAGGCTTCAATCAAGGTCGTAACAAAGCAAATATAAGGAAAACAATAGAAGAGTTGCCATGTGGCTTAAAATCTGTTTTAATTTTCTAAACAGTCACTATTAATAAATACACTAAATTTAATTTAAATGCATCAAATATCTGTGACAGAGATTTTTTGCTGCTCATCAAAATCCAAATTCTTTGCTTCTTCCTGGGTGTCCAACGACGCTAGTTTTTCTTGCAGTTACATATGTTCATATTATTGAGTCTAGCCAATTAGCATGACCAGAAGTAACGTGTGCTTGCTTTCAGATCCATAACTGGCCCATAAAATCTTCCCTTGGGGTTGCTCCACACAATCTTCTCCACCTCCAGTTTGAAAGGCATGTATTGAAAATTGTAGAGCCTCTGGCCGTGTGGGTCCCTGACGAGTATGTGGAAGAGAATCACCCCTTTGACATATTTACCCGTTAGAAGAATTGCATGAGCCTGATATAGACTTCTATTGTGTTTCACCATTATACATTTTGGGTTCTACTTGTTACAACTGATAGTCTACCATCCTCCTACATGTTGGGGTCTGCTAATCACAGGAATTAACCTATAGTACTGAATTTTATCTTAAAATTATCTAACAAACTTTTATCTTTTAATTAATAAAGGTGTGTGTTTCATACTGGACTGTCCAGGAAAGTTTAACTGTCTGTCCCTTCAGTATTCCCCCAGTCCTCTCCTGAGAAAAATGGCCTCTGAGATGAGATGACACTCCAATGCCCATGATTGATTGGATGGAGAATCGATACTGTCACTAAACATCTTCTCTGAGAAACATGCCGTTTATATGGGTAAGAGAACAGAATGAGAGATGGATGAAAGAATAGATGAAAATACAGGAAGAAAACTAACATATATTTAAAAATTAGCCAAATTTGGTGACATGTTATACAGATAGATTCTCCTTCAATAATTTTAAGTGCAAGGCATTAGAGAAAGTTCTTTTTTCTGTTACTATTGCTGTGTAATGAACTATCCCAAAATTTAGTATCATAAAACAGCCATTTTATTATGCTCATGTATTACAAAGGTCTGGATTTTAACCAGTCATACAAGGAATGGATTTTCTCTGCTCCATGATGCCTAGGGTCCCAGATAGGAAGATCTGAAGGCTGAAAGTGACATAACACCAAGGAGTTGGAACCATCTGGAGGCATCTTCACCCTCATGTCTGGTGGTCATTCTGGCCGTCAGCTAGGACCTCAGTTGGACTATCAGCCAGAGTACCATGATGTGGACTCTCTATGTGGTCTCTCAGTGTGGGCTTGTTTGGGCTTCCTTGCAGAATGGTGGCTGGAGTTCAAGAGCAAACATTCAAAGAGAAACAGATGAAAACTATGTTGTCTTCCCTGACTTAGCCTTGGAAGTTACATAGCATCATTTCTACTATCATCACGAGTCTATCCAGGTTCAAGGGGAAGAAACGAAGGTTCTATTTCTCAGTGAGAGGAGAGGTAAAGTCACATAATAAGAAGACTATTGGAATAGTAGATATTGTAACAGTTATTTTTGGAAAATGCAATCCGTCTCAAGGTCATTAAATGGAAGGTAATGCATACATTGAGTGTAAGATCATAATAGATAGTAAAGGCATCGAAGAATAAACTAAGCAGAACAGCTAAGTCAGAAAAACAGAGAAGGAATTCTGCTTCTGTCTATGTCAGAGTAGCTAGTATAAATGGAGTTAGTTTGTAAAATCCTTGCACAGTGAGAATATATATGTGTGTGTGTACGTGCATGTATACATACATCTGTGTATGTCTAAGCACTCTTATGTGTGTATATATATACACATACATCATGTGGGTATGCGTATATGTGCACTTGTGTGCACAAAGGATTTTGTATTAAACATAAATAAAGAACTACCAATTAATAATAAAAAGACAGTCAACTCAATTTTTTAAATGTACACAAGGCACTTTTTAGGAAAAGATATTCATATGGCAAACAAGCTTAATTTCATTAGTTTTCAGGGAAATGCAAATTAAAACCGAAATGAGGTACCACTGCATGCCCACATGAATGGCTAATATTTTAAAAAATGGCATTGCAAGCATTGGTGAAGATGTGGAGCAGCCAATGGGAATACACATTGGTAACACCTCTATAGAACATTGGTAGTATCCACTAAAGCTGAACATATGCGTATTCTATGATTCGGAAATTCTAGTCCGTGATATATACCAACTGAAATGTATGCATATATTCATCAAAAGACATGTACAAAAATGATTACAGAAGTATAATCTTAATAGCCAAAATCAGGAAATCACCTAAACATCCACCAACAACAGAATGTATAAATAAACTGTGGCATATTCATGCAATGGAATATTATAAGGTAAAAAAAAAAAATCACTGTCTATGGCTACATGAAATGAGGTGGATGAATTTCAGAAACATAATGTTGACTGAAAAAGGCCAAACACTAAAGACGACACACAATATGATTCTAATTATATAAAATTCAAAACCAGGTGAAACTAATTTATGGTTACACCTAAAAAGATGAATTTTTGGTATGTAGCTTATATCTCAATCAATCTGACTATAAAAATGTTAATCAATATTGATAGAGCTAAGAAGCTGTTCACCTTTAGAAGGACGATTACTGGGATGGGGCAACGGGATGCTTCTAGAGTGCTAATTCTGTTGCGTATCTCTATACGGATGGTGGTTATATGGGTGTGTTTTAATCTTGTAAACTGCCTCAAGATTTGTTTACTTAACTGTATGTATGTTATACATCAAAAGAAAGAAGTTTAAAAAAATAAATGGAAGTATCACCCAGAGGAAGTGATAGAGGTTAGATTCTGAAAGGAAAGCAAGATGACTCGTTCAGGGAAGCCCTGTTGCAATCTGAAAGATGTGCTAGACCTCCATGGAGCTTTATGTGCCTGCCAACATGGTGTCTAGCTTTTTGAGGTAAGCCTACCACAACTCCCCTTGCCTGAAGTAACTGGAACACTGCTCTGTTTCTGTCAACTTGAAAAAAGCCTAACAAAAAAAAAATTTTAGGGAAAATACGAGAAATTGCAGGATAAGAGAAAGGCAGTACAATAACATGATGTTGTATAAGTAACAACTTAGAGATACAGTTTGAAATATTAAATCATAATTCTATGATTTCTTGTGGAAGTCTAGGCATGAGACTTTCTGATGATTTGACTTGATAACCAAGATAATACTTAGCAACGATAAGCAACATTTTCATCAATAATAATAACAAAAACAACACGGCAGAAGAGTCTACTGTGCTCTATCTTCCTCTAACGCGTTAATTATCCGCATATGAATGAGCTGATCCATTGGACTCAGTGGAAAATGCAATAAAGAAGAAGACGACAAATCCAATTTTCAGGGAATCAGCTATATACCAGATTTAAAATACTATCCATCAAAAACACACATTTTTGAAGAGTATTTAGTTGTGTTCAATTCATGTCGACTCTTTTTTTCTTCCATTCATTCATTCACTCATTCATTCAGTGTCTACTACGCTACCAGGCACCAATCTAGCTGCTGGGATATAGCAATGAACAAAACAGAGAAAACTTTCTGCCTTTATAAGGATTACATTTTAGTTGTGGAAGGAGTGATATACAATAAAAGCACCAACTAATAAAATATAAGAGAATAGGAAGATCTTTGGAAAAATATGAACATGGAAAAGGGATAGGGAGTTCTGGAGTACGCTTGAGGATGCAATGTTTATTACAGTGGTCACGAAAAGACTTTACTGAACAAGTGACATTCGAATAAGGAACTGAAAGAGGTGAGCGAGCAAGCTCTGATCCCTGCTCTTTGTTCGGTGGCCGGCATTTGTGAGACACTAGTCTAGGTACTGGGAATACACAGAAGTGCAGGGGCTGTGGGGCAAGAGCCCTGTGTTTGATCCCAGCTTCTGCTGCACATTTTCCCATTGCTCCTCCAGACCCAATCTCTAAATTCTCTGCTCTGTGCTCTTAATCACTGAGAACTCTTTAAGGGATTCACTTGTCCTCTGGCTTCCAGTTAATTTGGGAAAATGGGTGCCACTGGCTAGAGGCTAATGGAGAACGAAGAAGGAGTTCAGAGTAATTATTCTTGTGCGTTGCCTGCATTTCTCTACTGAAAGCCTCAACTCCTGTCAGGTGGTCCTCTCCTACGACTCCAGCTCCTCACTGCAGGTTCGTGTAAACGCCTGCCCTTTGCAGCTTCAGCCCTGGGGTACTAGCTGCTTTCCACAGTTGCTAACCTCAGGGTGCTCCAGCATCCCTTTGTGTCCCTGAGTCCTGTCCACTCTTGCAAAGAGTCTCTTTATTCAGCTCTCCTCAGTTACCCACTTTGAGTGCTCTGTCTATTTCCTGCCAGGACCCTGACTGATACAAAATTCCTCTATTTATTTTCTTAATTTTTCTGAAACTCATTGGAAAAAAATGGACAAAAACATACCTACTAATCACTTACTGTCATTGCAAGGATTCATTGAGATGACATTTTTAAAGTCCTTTAAAATACTTTCCAGAAAATAGAATGCAATTACTGAGTGGTAGTCATTATTACTCATGAAGATGAGTAAGGCAGTCTCCCTTAGGGAGATCAGCGTAGAAAGAGATGGCTACATTCATAACCACTTTACCTAATAAAAACAAGATTAAATTGCTATCAGTTTACACAGATTATCAGTCACTTACAACTACATAATACCAATTTAAGAATATTCTACAAATTCTCAGAGTCTGTCTCTCACCCGTAATTTGCTAGAGGGATCTGATTGGCACACCGTCCCTCTGCCTAAAATCTATTATGATAAATTCAAAATTGCCTAGCATGCAAGGTCCTTGTCATCTGATTTTGTGTCTTCTGCTTCATTTCTTACTGGTCCCCTCCCCCTTTCATTTCATGTTGCAACCTTGTAGAGCTGTTCTCCAGCTGTATCATGCCAAGTTCTCACTCATCTACTTCTGCCTGGGATATTCTCCTGTACTCCTGTCATCCTCTATCTTTTCCTTTTATCACCATCTTTTCTGGCAAGTCTTCTGCTGTGTACCACTCAGGCAGGCTTATATTCTCATGACTCCTTGTAGTATTTGTATCATAGCACTCTTCACATAGTATAGACATCTTATCTTCCGTCCTAGACCATAAGCTCCCAAAGGAAAATCACTATTCTTTCGTTTCTTTATGTTCAGGAAAAAAAAAAAAAAATGTTTACAATCTTTAAAAACAAGGAGAGGAAGCAAAGAAATTTTTTACATGTACATTTTTTTAACTGCAAGCAGGTTATAATTTAACTTGAGTTAACAGAATTAGGCACATATTGAAGCATGTCTAAGAAAGCTAAACTTACTAAATACATTTGTTTTTTTCTTACAAGATTTGCTTTGGAAATGTTGCACAAAGATACATACTCTATGTTTAGAAATATGACTACATAGAACATTTGAGAAACTTTTGAAAGTTTGGTGAAATTGAATTAAATGATCTGTATTTATTTTCATGTTAAAAGCTTCTTTAGTAAACCATACTCTTCTCAGATTCCTAAATGTTTAATAATAATATGCATATTTTAATATGTGTTGTTTTTATTGTATTAATTTTAATGGGCCATTTGGCACTGTGTTCTGAAAATCTCTGAGATATATACAATTTAAACTTTAGTGAATAGTAAACTATCAAAATGGTACATATACCTAATGACGACGAGAATATTAGAAGCTTAAACTGTTTAGTTTTTGTTCCAGAGTATTAAGTAACTCTGTTCTCATGTAATATGAGTTTCTGTAACACAAATTAGCTCAAGCGTGGATTAGTAAATAGGAAAATGACACTAGTATGAAAAATAAATCCCATTAGTTCATATGTGATTTTTTTGGGCACGTTAATATTTTATACCACAGATAACATCAGCTAAATACAAAGTAAGCTAAGTGGGATTGCCAGCAAAAAAAAGTCCTCATTGTTGTTATTTTTTCAGTTGATTGGAGATTAATATATCCTTTATGGTGTATTAGTGTCTTATTGGGGCTTTTATTGTGTTTGTCAGTGATCTGGAAACAGAGTGGCCTGAATTTTGAGTGGCTCACTCCTACCTCTCTTTTTCTATAAGTACAATTTTGTTGAATACAAAGTTTTTCCAGAATGCCTAATTCACTTTTAATCAAAATGCCTAAACTTTGCATCCACTGTTTCATTTATACATGACAAATAAATAAAGGGCAATGATCCACAAAAGTGAATATCCACAACAAACATATTAAGAACTTCTTAAAATTTTGTTTTCAAAAACAATACATTTTTATTTGTTTTAAGTAAATATTAATATTCTTTGAAGTGATTATCACTGAATGGTGAATTACAACATGTCTGGATATTTTATTTTAGATTTCACAGGAGAGATCAGCTTAAGTTATTATTTTCATAATAGAATACCTATGAAAAAGGTAGAGTATTCTAAATCACTCTAACAGAGACCATCACTTAGAATAAAAATATAAACAAAAACATATACACATAATTTTAATTTAGTTCCTCTGGTCAATTTTTCCATTTTATATACTTGCTTGGTTTCTGTGCAGTTCAAATTTATTAAGGAATACAATATTTAACTTATATTTAATTTTTAACTTATATTTAATTAATACATAAATATTATAACATATTTAATTAATATATAAATATATTTAATGAATTATTTAACTTATATTTAATTAATATTTAACAATACTTAATTAATAACTTGCTTATTGCATAAATTTTTTTTGACAATACAAGAAGAGGAAGTAATAATTTTGTTGCCATGTAAAAAAGAATATAAATGAAATATAAATCAACTCTACCATCTATGAGAGAAAGCACAATGCTGTTCTAGATCTGACTTTATTAGCTTCAGCTGTGCCAAGTGACCATCTCTGAACCAATCATTGTAGTAAAGGGAATAGGATACGCAAATTCACCTAAGTTAATGAGGCCCTCCTCTGCCACATAGGCTCAGAACAGAAAACGTGGTTCCCAAAAGATATGAACTGTTAAATATATGAAAAGATGATCATCATTTGTAATAAGAGAAACACCAGTTACAACCACAGTGAGATATAATTTCTCATCTATCAGATTGGCAAATCTCCAAAAGTTTGACAATGAGGCTGCATAGAATCAAGAAGTGTCATCTGTTGCTGGTGAGAGTACAAGTCGTTATAACTTCTATGGAGCTGGCAATATCTTAAATAATTATATGTGTCATTATACCAGGAAATTCCACCCCTAAGAAGTCTACCTTGACTACATGCCTCTAAAGATATAAAACAAATTTGAAATAATACAAATGTCCATTAATAGTTGAAAGATTTCTCTTCGGTGAAGGACATAGTAAAAGGAAAAATGACAGAGAAGATATTTACAATATCAAAAACAACAAAGTATCAATATCCAGATTATAAGGAGTCCCTGACAGCCAAAAAGGAAGACAAAAATTTTAATAGAAAAACGAGCAAAAGAAAGAAACAGTTTACAGAAGATGAAACCCAAAAGACGCTCGAGATTATTAGAAATCACAGACATGTAAACTGAAACCAAGATGTAACACTTGACCACTTTCAGATTCACAAGTACTGAAAGGGATGTGGGGATATAGCACAATCTACCACAGGCTAGGGTGTCAACTGGCGCAAACATTCCAGAGAGCATACCATAAACAGTGACACAGCAATCCCACTCCAGGTTTTGTATCTCAAAACAATTTTCACATGGGGAGTGTGTACAAGGATGTTCCTCATAGTCAAAGCCATAAATCAGCTATCATTTACCAATATGGCACACTTGTTAGAATATTGAAATATACTCATATTGCTTGGTGAAACTAACCAGCAGGGCTTTCTAGGAACCTGCCCCAGCACTAAGCCTGGTGACTGTTCTAATTGGACAAGGATTGTGATGTACCACTTGTAAATACTTTAACACCATGCCTGATTACAGCATTATTAGTGGTGATGGGGAGTTGGATGCAATCTGGGTATCCATCATTGAAAGTGGGAATAGATAAATATAGTGGAGCATCATGCAGCAGTTAGAAACAATTGGATTATGTACACATAGCAACATAGATGCATGAATATAGCATAATTTATCCAATTAGACTTCTGTAGATGGGTATTTATATTGTTTCTAATATTTTGCTATACAAATAATCCTGTGCACATGTCATTTTGATTTATGGAAGTATATTTTAAGAGTAAATTCCTAGTAGGGGGATTGCTGAATCAAAGTAAAAATACATACGTAGTGTAGATTTGTTAGATACCTCAACCCTTCTAATAGGGTTGTTACATTTTGCACTCCCACCAACAATTTTGAGAGGCAAGCCCATACATATTCAGGCTTAAGTTCTACCAAGCTTTCAAATAATAAATAATTTCAGTCATACAAGAACTCTTTCAAAAAAAAAAAAAAAGAATAGAAGAATCAATCCTCAACTTATTCTAAGAAGTAATATAAACTTGATATTAAAGAAAAACATGGCCAAAATAGAAAATGATACTTACATATTATTTTAATGTATGGACATCACATAGTTTTCTAAAACAAAATAAAAAGAGCAAAATAAACAATCAACACCATGAGCACTATCAGGGGAAAGAAAAGAACACAATAAAATGAAGAATGTTTTTCAATAAAAGACATCATAAAGAGATGAAAAGAAAAAACATGCTAGAAAACAGACATTTGATAAATGAGTATTATCCGCAATATGTAAAGAACTTCTACATATCAATAACAAAAAGTCAAGTAATCTCATAGGAAAATTAGCAAAGAACCATTTATGTTGATAAAACATTAAATAAATATTCTACAAATATATGATAACATTACCAATCAGGGAAATATAAATGAAAACCACAATGAGAGACCATTTTACTTTCACCAGATTGGCAAATTATTCAGATGTCTTTCAGTACAAAGCATTAGGGAGAATGTGGAGCAATGAAAATTTTCTTCTACTGTTAACTGAAGTATAAATTGTTATGAGCACTTTAGAAAATAATTTTGCATTACTTAATCAAGATGACAATATAAATATCCTACAATTCAGCATTTTTACACCTAGGCATATACCCTAGAGAAAACTATGATCCTGCATACTAGAATACATATACAAGTATGATTATGGAAGCATTTTTTTAATATATTGAAAAACTGGAAACAACCCAAATGTAGGATGGATAAATACACGTTAGTACATTTATACAATAGAATATAGGCATGAAGTGAATGAACTATAACTATACAAAACAATGAATCTCAGGAATATAATTCTAAATGAAACTGTTGCAAAAGTATTCTTACACAATGATTCTACCTATATAAAGTTCAAACCCTGGCAAACAAATACATTATTTAGGTATATATACATTGGTAGCAAAACTGAATAGAGCAAGGGAAAAGATTAAAACAAAATTCAAGCTAGTGAATATGATGAGAGCAAGGGGACATGATCTGGGAAGGGTGCAAAGTGGGGTTCTAAGGTTCTGGTCATGTTCTATTTTTTTAAGACTTTAATTTTTCTTGTTTTACAGTATTTTTAGGTTCACAGCAAAATTAAGAGGAAGGTACAGAGATTCCCCATATACTCCTTGCCCCCATTAATAACATCCTACCCTACCCCATTAATAACATCCCCCAACAGAGTGGTATACTTGTTACAAATGATGTGCCTACATTGACACATAATTACCCCCAAATCCATAGTTTACATTTGAGTTCATTCTTGGTTTTGTACATTCCATGGGCTTGAATAAATGTATAATGATATGTATCAACCATTATAGTATCATGTGGAATAGTTTTACCACAGTAAAAATCCTCTGTGCTCAACCTATTCATCCCTCCTTTCCCTCTAATCCTGGCAACCACTGATATTTTTACTGTCTCCATAGTTTTGCCATTTGCAGAATGCCGTATAGTAGGAATCATACAGAAGTGTAGCCTTTTCAGATTGGCTTCTCATGACTAGTAATGTGCATTACTAGGATCCTCTATGTCTTTTCATAGCTTCATACCTCATTTCTTTTTAGCACTGGAAAATATTCCATCGTCTGGATGTACCACAGTTTATCCATCACTTACTGAAGGACATCTTCGTTACTTCCAATTTTTGGCAATTAAGATCAAAACTGCTATAAACATCCATGTGCAGGTTTTTGTGTAGACATGTTTTGAACTCCTTTGGGTAAATACCAAGGAGCACAACTGCTAGATCATATGGTAAGAGCGTGTTTAGTTTTGTAAGAAACTGCCAAATGCCTCCCAAAGTGGCTGTATGATTTACATTCCCACTAGCAGTGAATGAGAGGTCCTGTTGCTACACATCCTCCAGCAATTGGTATTGTCAATGTTCTGGATTTTGAATATTCTAATAGTTGTGTAGTGGTATCTCATTATTGTTTTAACTTGCATTTCCCTGATGACATACAATGGGGACCATCCTATCATATGCTTTTTTGCCATCTCTATGTCTTGTTTGGTGAGATGTCTGTTGAGGTCATTGACTCATTTTTTAATTGGATTGTTTGTTTTCTTACTGTTCAGTTTTAAGAGTTCTTTGTATAGTTTGGATAATATTCCTTTATCAGATGTGTCTTTGCAAATATTTACTGCCAGGCTGTGGCTTGTCTTCTCACTCTCTTGACTTTGTCTTTTGCAGAGTAGTAGTTTTTAATTTTAACAAAGTCCAGCTTACTGTCTTGACATGAGTACAACCATGTTTGGCCATTCCATTGACATATAGCCACCAGCACACAAAGAAATATAAAGCTGCTTTCTCTGTGGTGGAAGCTGGCCCTTCTCCCATGGAGAGAGTTGCAAGTTGTAACATTTCAAGGATCTTTGGGTGTCATAGCATGGGGCAGACTGGCCATCTGTGCTGGGCTGGGATGATAACCAGGGAAAACAATGCACGTACACAACTGCCCGGCTGAGACGATAGCCAGGAGGCTCAGTGCACGTACACCACTGATAACCATTTGTGTACGGAAACATTAAATGCTTGCTCTGCAAAACTCTGTAACTGCTTATATAAACTGCTGGAAACCAAGGCCTGGTGAGAGTTCCACCTGTGGAAGGGACACCTTGCCCAGGATGTGTGATTCCCGCCCAGCCATGTCAATCGAAGGGACTCTCCCGGCAGTGAGGCATGGATGTTGTGAGTAACCGATCTGAGGTGTTCTCTTTTCGGTCAACCCAGTGTTTCTCTTTCTGGTTGATTTGTGTCATTTCCCTTCAGTCGATGTGGATGTTTTCCCTTTCCAGTCGAGCTGATGTTTTTCCCTCTCATTATATGATCTATTTGAATCTGCTGCTATCTCACTCGATGTGGATGTTTTCCCTTTCCAGTCAAGCTGATGTTTTTCCCTCTTAATATCTGACATATTCGGATCTGTTTGCAAACTATCACCTTTACTCTGCTCTATACAATAAAATATACCTTCAGTCCATTTGTTTGGAGTGGAAAGTTTCTTTTACATCTCCGATTGAATCCCCAAACCTCTCATAACAGCTTATCAATTATCTCTTTCATGAAATGTGCCTTTGGTGTTATATCTAAAAAGTCATCACCAAACATAAGGTCATCTATATTTTCCTCTATGTTATCTTCTAGGAGTTTTATAGTTTTGCACTTTACATTTAGGTCTGTCATCCATTCTGAGTTAATTTTTGTGAAGGGTGTAAGGTCTGTGTCTAGATTCCTCTCTTTTGTATGTGTATGTCCAGTTGTTCCAGCACCATTTGTTGAAGAGACTATCTTTGTTCCATTGTATTGCCTTTGCTCCTTTGTCAAAGATCAGTTGACTATATTTATGTGGGTCTGTTGCTGGGCTCTCTATTCTGTTCCATTGATCTATCTGTCTATTCTTTTGCCAAACAGTACCACACTGTCTTGATTACTGTAGCTTTGTAGTAAGTCTTGAAATCTGACAGTGTCAGTCCTCCAACTTTATTCTTCTCCTTCAATACTGTGTTGGCTATTCTGGATTTTTTTTTTTTTTTTTTGAGCCTGTGCCTCTGTACTGTGAACTAAACAAGTATTCTCCAGGTTTTTTTCTCCCCACCTTAGGTAGGACAGGATGGCTAGAGTAGGTGGAATTGGGTATTTCCCTTCTCCCTCATGAAAGGCTACAGTTGGCTGGAGTTGGGTATACTCCTTCTCCCAGGTCAGTTAGGCTCTGATAAAATCCCAGCTGGTTAGGCTTTGGTTAAATGGTTTCTCCTGAGGGCAGACCTTTCTAAAAACAGAATGTTCTGGTGTATTTCAAGATGGTTCCTTTTCCCCTCCCCTGCTGAATGGGTGAGGGAATTTTTTTCTCCAATATTTACTGTGAAATCTGGTGAAGCTCCTGGATGTAAAACTTACAAAAGTATGGGGATCCCTCTATGACGGGGTCCCCCTGGGGTTTTTCACTCTGAGAGTTGTCAACTGTGAACCTCCAGCAATTTGTTACAGTTCTGGCTTTCCTACCTGGGCACTGGGTTCCAGGAAGGTTTCAGCTTGTGTGTCTCTGCATCTACCTGTCTGTCTCTCAAATTTCATAAGCAGTGGTTTGCCCTGTGATGTCACTTCTCTTATGGATCTAAGGAAGAGAAGAGTTGATTTTTCAATTTGTTTAGCTTTTTCTTGTTATTAGGTTGAGGTAAAAACTTCTGATCTTACATGAGGAACTGGAAACTAGAAGTCCATGTTCTATTTTTTAAGCCAAGTAGTGGGTACACAAGAGTTCACGGTATTATTATTTTGTAGATTGTACTTATATGTTTTATAACTCTGGCTATGTATTGTATATTTCACAATGATATTTTATCAATAGTATATGATTTATTAGAATCTTTATTGGATAAAAATTGAAATCATAAATATATTTTAAATGGATTAAAATCAACATTTTCTGGTTGTATTACTCTTTAACTTTTCAGCAACATTTTACCTGACTTGCCTAAATACTGAAAAATGGGCCTCATGGTATACTTAAATTCCCTGCATCACTTCTCTTCTGACTATGATTCAATTCTCCAGTGGTAAAAAGCAAGAGTCTAGAAGTCACCTACTTAACTTACAACTTCCCTGCTTTTCGGGATTCTATAAAACTTGGGAAACAGAAGTTGTATCTTTTGAATTTGAAAATTAGTCATATGGCAATGATTGATGATTAAAAGCATACACAAAATAAATGCTTTCAGAACAATTTTCTTTCCTTCATGACTCCTTTGTTACAGTCAAACCCTCAAAGAATGTGGCCATATTGAAGGGTAATTATTCCTCTCCATCCCTCAAATCCTATTTTTAAAAATTTCTTCTTTGGGAAATCTAGTCATCTGCTTTCTACCAGTCGTGATGGGGAACAGGGTCCAATTATCTCTCCTGGTTAAAAAAAAAATCTGTGATTTGTATGGAAATTTGTGTGTCTCTATAACACAATTTTTATAAATCAAAACTTGGTTTTCATCTTGAAGAATTTCATGCTTGTTAAATGAAATGAATTTTACATTTATTTTATTAAGAGAGGTTTCCAACATTCAGCTATTTTTAGAGTTTTGATTGGTTGACTTCTTTATTAGAAGACATCCTATCAAATTCCTCTTCCAGCTTCCTATGAATAAATAGCCTACAAATATCCTTCACTTACAAATAATTTGAGTTGTGTGGATTGGCACACTTTCTGCTCCGTGGATAAGGTCGCTTCATAGACCACAAGAGAGCGTTCCTTCAAGTGCAGGAACACCCGCGGAGGTTCGTGCTCCTTTGCCTCAGGCACTGTCAGTCTACCTTTTTTACCACAGTCTCAGGAAAAACCTGCTGAAGCCTATCGCTACCTGTGTTAGCAAAGAGACCTAACTCACAGGTTATTTCGCCAGCAAATTCTCTGTGGTTCAAGCCTGCAGATTTCTCGGTCATAGGAAATCATACGGATTGTCTCCTGGCTCTGTGTTCTTTTCTATCTGGTATGCAAACTCTAGTCCCTTAGCGATGAGAAGGAATGTTTTGTGGAAATCCTTTTTCGGAAATGTATTCTTCCCCTTATTCTCTTTCAGAGATCCCCAAATGCGTTCAAGTTGATGGCAGATTTCTAGCTTATTTTCAATGTCATGGGGACTCACCACATGGTGAGTCATTGGACTCACGACATTGGTGCTTACCATTTCTGTATTATTTCTACTGCTGGGGACTAATTTTCTTCTTTCTTTCTCCTGGTCCCTAGACCTCTAACACAGAGTCAAGCTTCTGTCTAAGTGTTCTTGCTTATAATCATCTTTCACAGAAAAGTTTTCGATTAAGAGAATCAATGTGGAATTAATTTATTCCTATTTAAAATCAGTGATGTATTTGATTATAAAATACCAAAATGGGTTCTCTGTTTTCCTTCATCTACGTTCTTTCAAAGAGAGTTCATTTATTCTCATTTCAATCAGCATCTCTACAAAAGTACTTGTTTTTTCCCCTGAACTCTAATTCTCTCTCCTGAACTTGTTTCTTCTCCTGAGAAATTTCTATTTCCATTTGTTGTATCATACTGGACGTCTCTTGCATGATATGCCATCACCTTAAACTGAACATCTACAAACCCTGACTCATAGTCTCTTTCATACACACTTCATATCAGTTCTCACTCCACTACCACTATCAGTTATACCATCATTTTTCTTATCGCCACAACTGTCCTAAATGATATCATTAAGTCTTGTCAGTTCTTCCATTTAACTGTCTCTTTTATTTAGCCCTTCTTTCTTCCCACTAACAGGAATGTAGTTTAAGCTTTCTCTATCTCATCTGGAGTATTCTTATAGCTTTCCTGTTGGATTCTAAGCCCCTATTCTTTCTGGGCCCTGAGCCAATGTAGTCAAAAGTGGAAGAGGCAGATGATGCAGTCAGTTCACGCGGGCAGGTTCAGAGGCCTGACAGTCAGTCAGACCACAGAAAAGCACTAGTGAGTGGACATGAATGACTACATTATAATATAAAGCTATTTGCAGTATTTTATATCGTCTGCTGGTTATAGCCATTCCTAGCTACTAGTTATACTCAAAATAAAGAATAAAATTAGATTTTTCAAGGCAGTTCTATCCCTGGTTGAGCAAAGGACAGAGATGTAAGGACTGAATCATATTATTAGTATTTCTCTATCGCCTGCTACACTAAGTCTAGACATTTTTGCCATCAGTTTATGGTTCTGGATAAGCTAGCGTATCTAACATGTCCAAACCTATTTCTTGAAACTTTCCAAAATGTACCTGCCATCAAATCAAGTCAATCTCCTTAATGTCCCACATGATATTCTAATTTCCATTTTTGCATCCATTCATACTTCTTTTCCTAGAAGACCTGGAATTTTTCTCCATCTAAATATATCATATTTACTCTTCAGTACTCAATTCTAGGGTCTCTTTTCTAATGAAACTTTCTTTAATTATGTCCAATATTAATCCTCATCTTTACATGTCCCACTCTATTAGTCTGTGTCACATATTGAACACTGTTGTTACTCAGTCACTCCATGGATATTTACTAAGAATATTGTACAAGATTCTGAGTCTATATAACTGAGGATATAATCCTGGTTCTCAAGGAGCTGTCTCTTTGATGAGGAGAGACATGTTAAATAATAACAATGACAAAATCCCACAATCAAACCAATTCTACTTCTAGGGGTCATAGAATTATTTATAGAAATATTTACCCAATAAGTGAATAGTAAAGAGTGAGCATCATTATTCCGGGTGCTCAAGAGAAGTAAAGAGCACTCTAAGAAGAGTGAACTTATAATTTCAATGTGTACTCTATGTCTCCCTAGCTTCAGTTACTAATTTTCTAAATGACTAATAGTGAACAAGAAAGAACTGAACAGACAAATGGTACTCTCTGAATACTTTTTATTTACAATGGAGTAAACTACTTGGCCTCCCATAGAAAATGACTACACAGAGAGGGGAATGTAAGACAGCTTTGGACTGAACTGGACAATAAATGCACTGAATAGCTAAATTAGTCAAACTACCTATAGACAGAACCAAGAGAAGCCTGCTGCTCATCTACAAGTAACATAAAAGGGTTGGAGGATGATGGTGGTGAGGAAGAGTGTGCTTGTGGAGTTGCTATGACAGTATCTTCTATAATGAGCAAAAATTTAGCATTATTATTTTTTATCTCTTATTCATTCTTCCAGGAAAATTATTAAGCACACAAGTAAGGATAGTGTCCAGTTTTAAATAACAATAAGGAGAAACCATTTATTGAATTTCAGGATATGCTTGGGCAGTCAGTGCAGCATAGAGAGGATGCTTTCTGTGAGAGAAGTAGGAGGCAGAAGGGCTGGAGTACTCCCGCAAAGATTGCCAGGTTGGAGGGCTTGTTTGGCAGGAGTGTGGAGTTTGGAATGCAGTGTTTTCAGTACTGTGACTCCTTGTAACCTCTTAACACTTTGGTAAGTTACTAGAACTATGAAAGCTATCTGTCATTGAATTTCTCGTAGAAAATGGAGAAGAGGCTGAGCTGAATATCTCTATGTTTGCTCCAAGGTAAAAACTAGACAACATCCTTGGATGCAGAAACATGTAGGCAAAGAAGGGCATTGGAAATAAGATATGAATAATTCACAAAAATCATTGAGAGGGATACAAACTACCACAGCTCTAGGAATGGAAGTTGGGACAATATTTCCAGATCTTCAGAGGCAGGAGGATGCAGTCAACACTGGGGTTATTTATAATCAGACTTGTGATTATTGAAACAAAAATGAAAATGAGAAACATTATTGCTTGGTGTTCCTGTCTATATTTCTGTCAAAAATTCAAGACTGTTGCATTCTACTATATTTAAGCCATGCCTGCTGCTACTTCTATTATTGCTAAGAGGCCAAACATTTTAGGGATTAGTTTCAGAAGACCGCAGAATCATTCGAGAATCTTTCAGGAAGTCTGTCTAATGAATATTTTACAGAATAGGTTTTCAGAAATATACTGTGAAATGTGTTTGTAGGTTTTGGAGGAATATTTAAAGCTCTCAAATGAAGGTAGAGTGAACATTTAGAGAACATTTCCCTTCATTAACTGAGGGCCAGGGAGGACGGTAGCATAGGCCACTAAGCCCTCTGGGAAACCTCTGAATAGTGGTCAAGATTATAAATATAAAGCCTGATTTTTTTCAAGTCCATTATCTCCAAATATCTCAAAGATTTCACAAGGGCTATTGGGAAGAAAGAAAGGGAGAGAGGAAAAGGAAGGAAGGAAGCATGGACGGACAGACAGAAGGAAGAAAGGAAGGCAGGAAAAAGGAAACACGCCTGAGTTAGAGTTTTACTAAATAATACGTCATGCCTTTAAAAAGGGCTGTTTGTTGTGAAATAAATTTTGTTAAGGTTCAACAATACACTATTAGTGTAGAATGTGGGCTCCAAACTAATAATTCTCCCAAAGCAGACATGAACTCACTGGGAATATGGAAACCAATAGAGAGGAGCTACCACTCACCTTCATGTTTGGGGAATCCATCCTCTATGGATCCTGAAGGAAACTTTCTGTGTTGCTGAATTTGATTTTCCTATAACACTATTTAATTTTTAAATATTCAGGAATATTTACTTTCAAACTTATCATGTAGCTATTGATCATTCATTAAAACAGTTTTATGGATTCTGTAATTCGTTCCAGACTCTGAAAATAAAATTCTCATTTCTTTTAAACCATATTCTAGTGTAGAAGTATAAAAAAATAAAAGAATAAACACATAATGAGATGGTATACAGTGAGCAGTGCTACGAAGAAGAAAATAAAGGAGAATAAGTGGATTCAGATTAATGGAGGTAGTTCTACTTCACATAGTGTTCTTAAAAATAACCTCTCTGAGGAAGCGACCCTTGAGCAGATATCTCATGAAGTGTGGGAACGTTTTATGTGATTATTTGAAGAGAGAACATTCAAAGCTGAAGGAATAGCAAGTGCAAAGGCCCTGAGATGGAAGTAACCTTGCTTTGTTCAATGAACAGTATGGTTAGAGATCTGTACACTTAGAGTATACAGAATGAGAAAAAATAGCATGATAGGGAATTCAGTTAGAGACATAGCCATGAAAGTAGAAGTATATAGGTTCCTGCAAGCCAGGAGAAGAACCTTTTATTTTATTCTAACTGTAGGGGAAATAAATTGGAGGGTTGAAAATGCGGGCAGTGACATAATCTAACTTACATTTTATTAAGATTACCCTGATAGCAATGTGGAGAAATGACGATAGAGAGGCAAGAATGGAAGCAATGGAACAATTAGGGAGCTTTGGAAATAACACAAATGAGAGATGACAGGGGATTGGATAGAGATAGTAGTTGGGAAGTTGGTGAGAAAAGGTCAGATTCCAGATATATATTTGAAGGATGATAGTACCAGTAGATTGAGGCTGTGATTCCTAACATCTTATTGGTAAAAAATAACAAATCAGGATTTCCACTGCTGACCAAATGAACAGAGACTAATTTTATTCTCCTGCATTATGCAAGTAGAGAATTGGACAAAATGAATAAAAGGCCATTTTTCAAACTTTGGGCAAAAAGCAATTCACGAATTTGATCCCTGAATGAAGAGGAAAAAATAAGGTGAGTCTTCAGTTTCACTGGAGGCAGTTTGCAGGCAGCAGCTCAGGGAAAGGAACCTCAGTGATCTTCCAGATGTCTCACTGTATTGAGGAATCAGAGGCTGGAAATCTGGGAGGAAAATACAGCTACAACTTGTAGGAGAGGCTACAGTAGAGGAGGGAGATACACACAAAGAGAGCTCTGAATTCTACATAGGGATACTTGCTGGTTTTGCGCTTCAAACAGAAATACAAATGTGTGAGAGAAACTACCTGAGGCTGAGGAGAGAACCAACGAAAAGGAGCTTACAGAAAAATCCCAGGGGCTGACATGGTGATGGGAATAGTTCATATTCCCACCAACCTGATCAGAAAGACATTGTAAAATAATGAAGCATCAGATAAAATCCTTAGAAGGATGTCTCAGTAGCAGTAGGGCCAAATTAGCCCAAGACTACAGACAGCTCTAGACCTGCCTTAACAAACCTTAAAAGCAAGCCTTGAAAGCATCCATCTGATTTCAAGGAATTTAATTCCATGCCAGGACAAAATCCAATTCTATTTAAGGGAATGTAGCAAGGTAAAATTCACAATGTCTAACAAAAAAACACAAATTACTAGGCATACAAAGAATCAGGAAAACATGATCCATAACCAGTTGAAAAAAATCAATCAATAAAAACTAGTGGAAAAATGAGATAGTGGAAATAGCAAAAAAGGACATTAAATGAGCTATTGTAAACACGGTTCGTTTGTTCAGCTAAGTAGAGGAAATGTGCACACTGAAGAGAGAAGTGAAATATATGAAAAAATATATCTGAAACATATGAAAGACAAAAATAGAATATCTTTAGATAAAAAGTGTAATGCTTGAAATAAAAAACATACTGGATGGCATTAGCAGTATATGAGACACTGCAGGAGAGAAGATAAATTTTCAGACATAGCAATGTAAACAATCAAAACTGGAAGGCAGAAAAATGGCTGGAAAAAAATGAACAGAGCATCAGTGTTCTGTGGGACAATATTAAGCATCTATCATACGTGTAATTAGAATTCCAGAAGGAAGAGGAAGTGAAGGCAGAAAAATATTTTAAGAAATAATGGCTAAGCATTTTCCCAATTTGATGAAAAAGATAAATTCATATATCCAAAAACTCAATAAACACCAAGCGTAACAAACATGAATAAAACCATGACAAAATATATTATAATCAAATTGCTGAAAACCAGTTATAAAGTGAAAAATCTTAAAATCAACCAGGGAAAAAAGACACCTAGTTTAGAAGGGAAAAAAAATTAAAAATTACAAGATACTTTTTGCCAGAATCGATGCAATACAGAAGACAATGAAGGAACATCTTCAAAGGTGTGAGGAAAAAACAAAAAAGCTGTCAATCAAGAATTCATAGGCCAGTAAAAATACCATTTAAAAATGAAGGAAAATAAAAACTTCTTCAGGCCAACAAACTGAGAGAATTAACCACGTGCAGATGTGCATTACAAGAGAGTTACGGCAATTCTTCAAGGAGAAGGAATATGGTCCCAGAAGGAAATTTCAATCTACACAAAGATGAAGAGCACCAGAAATGGTAAATATATGACTAAACAAAAAACTCATTTTTTAAAATTTTATAATTTTGTTAAAAGGCAAAAATCATTAAAAGCAAAAATAATAGCAATACATTGCGGAGTTTTTAATGCTTGTTAACAACAGGGATAAATCTCAAAAGAATCATGCTACGTTAAAGAGCCAGAAACAACAAACTACATACTGCATGATTCCATTTATATCAAATACTAGAAAATGCAAAGCAAGAGTGAAGAAAACAGATCAGTGGAATCCAGGGATAGGCGTTGGATAGCAGATGGACTGCAAAGGAATGTAAGGGAAATTTAAGGATGATGGAAATGTTTTTTTGCCATGATTTTAGTGGTGGTTAACCAATACTCACAGACTGAATTGTACACTTACAATTGGTGAATATCATCGTATGTAAAGTATACCTCTGTAAAGCCGACTTCAAAGGAATTTAAAGAACAAAGATTATCAGTCAAAAAAAAAGTCATAAGTCAAACAGCAGTTTTACATTTTAAGAAATACTTGACAACTTTTACTTTGAATGACAATGTTTTTTGATTGATGTCTGGTTTTTAGACTGATTTGACTGTTCTTCCATCAAACTATTCAAACAGATTTGTGGATGTGGACATGACCTTTCTTCAGAACGATCTTTTCTTAATATATGCCTGGAGTTCATATGCAATGAATGGACTATATGTAAGTGAAGAATATAATTTTTTAAAAATCTGATACAGGGCGCTAAAGCTAAAACAGAAAGTTGATTTCTATCTCTGTTCTTACCTCATTCTCATCCAGTTTCTAAGGGTAGTAACAGTCTTGACAGAGTCTGTAATGCCAACATATCCTTAATTCCTTTGGATCCAGATCGTCTATTTCACCCTAGCCAAAAAAGTTTTAGCTATCTGATTCATTAATGTTTTCCCAGAGTTGGTTTCGGGAACCATACATAATGAATTTAATCCTCACTCAGGTAAGAATATTTATCATGCTCCGAAAAGAACTGATTATCATAGTTTGCTTCAATAAAAAGAAATCCAAGTGGCTATTTTTCATTGTGCAGATAAAAATACAGATATTGTCAGAATTATTCTCACTCCCACGTGTCATGATATGAAGAGAAACTTAATGGGATTTCAGGCAGAGGACCCAAAGTGAAATGGAAAATCGCACAAACGATTGTCTTTTTAGTTACATCTAGCTGCATTTCTAAACATGTTTACAAAATATTTCCTTTATTTCTCAATATAACAAGGAAGTATCCTCAGTATTTTATTTTTTCGAAATAGTTCATCAATTCACAAGTTGAATCAGATAGAAAATCTACATCAAGATAACCACATGAAAACATTCCAAAAGAATCTAAATATTAATGAAAATTCCAAAAATTGCAAAATCTAAATTATATAGTGCTTACTTTAAAATCTAATTTCACAATTTCTCAGGGAAAATGGATGGAAAAATATCTAAATCTAAAGAATTGTGTACATTTTCCTGCCAAACTGTTACTAATATATAAGTGAAAGTTTTCACTAACATTCTTCTTTTTTCTTTCTTCTTTTTTTTTTTTTTGTGAGGAAGATAAGCCCTGAGCTAACATCTGTGCCTATCTTCCTGTGCTTTATAGGGGACGCCACCACAGCATGGCTTGACAAGCGGTGCGTGGGTGTGCGCTTGGGATCCGAACCTGAGAACCTCGGGCTGCCAAAGTGGAGTGCACACTTAACCGCTATGCCACCAGGCTGGCCCCTCACTAATATTCTTACCCCAAAATTTTCTCGGCTTAAATATTCTCAAAATAGCAGAAATTTAAGGGCATAATAGCTAAATTTGCTGTAGGGCAAAAGAAAAAAAACTCTGCTTTCTAAAAAATATTTTAGAAAATATCGTTAGTTGTGAACATCATTTAGTATGTTATTTAACAATTTTAGATACTTATGCATATTTTCATTTAATTTTACATATGTTTGTTTTAATAGAAAGCCTCAATAGCAATACAATGCTATACGGGAACACATATCCCAGAATTATTTCATAACCAACATGCAATTGATTTTTTTAATATTGACCTAATAACCAAAGATTCTCAAGAAGAAATAAGATACCATTCTGAATTACCCTACAATAGACATTGACGATTCTTAGCCTTGCTGTAGGACAGTTTTGTAATAGGTTTAGCCAAAAGCAGTTACTTAACCTGATCCCACACTTAGAAGGTGCATTTTTATAGAAAACATTGTATCTTTCAAATGATAGTAAAAAGCAAAATGTAGATGTCAAGAGACACCTGTTACCACCTCCAGGGGAGGAGTTCTACCACATGGAGGATAGCAAACAGCATAGCAATGTCTGCCACCAAGAGCAGTAGTCCCAGCATGTCAATCCATTCCATGGTTTCCAGGTGTTGTGGTTGCCAAGAAAGACACAACTCACACAGGCATTGAATGGAACAACTCTTTACCTACATAGAGAAGAGACAGAGCAAGATCAGCTTCAATAGTGACCACTGGTTCCCCATGGCCAGTGGGTCTCACCCCACAACCCCAAAACAGGGAGATGGTCTGCACGCATCCCTCTTGTCCTATAGGCAAAGGACCCCATTCCCTCCCCATGGGGAACAGATATAGCGGTGGGGTTGACCAGGTGTCACTTGACACACATGCTTAACCAGAACAGAGAAATACACATCTAGTCTGGAACAGGAAAAGATATTCCCAAACAAAGAGATATGCCCATCTCAGGCTATGAGGGCTCTTCATCTCTTTATAAGGAAATGTTCTGGGCCCAAGGCACATTCTTATGCGACTGTGCAGTCCTCGAAAGACTGCATACATGTGACTGCCTTTCCCAACAGCAAGTTTGTCAAAACAGTGGAATAGGGGTCAGCAAACTACTGCCCTCAGGCTGTGACCCACAGCTGACTTTTATAAATAAACATATTTATTGGAACGCAGCCGTGCCCCTTCATTTCCATATTGTCTACTGCTACTTTCATGGTACAATGTAGAGTTATGCAGTTGCAACAGAGACCTCATGGCCAGCATTGCAACACAGACCATCTGGCCCTTTACAGAAAAAGTTCACTGACCCCTGCAGTAGAACACTACCAACTACATAAGAATGTGATTTGTGCACGTAATTTTGCTGGTTAGAGTTCAAGGCTGTTGAATGTATATTTGCCAACAAATATTCTTTTGATATAAAGCATATTGCAAGAAAGCAAACCAGAAGTATGAGAAATAGAATTGGATTATTGAATCCCCAAGAAATAATTAAAGTAATTGCAAAATGTGCTTCATGGAGAGCTTTAAAAATCCAGCAGAAATCTCTCTTCTCTTTCACCTGAAGGCCGGAGACAGGGCTAGCTAGCCTCTCCAAGTCCCTTCCAGTCTTGAGTCAGTGATTCTCAGCATGGATGAGGAGTTTTGCTTTTAGTCCAGTCAAGTATGTTTCTGCTAACCCCAGAAAATGCTTCTAAATGTACAACGACTGACATCCTTAAAAGTAAACACGGTGTCTTTTCTTCTGGAAGATGCTATTGTTCAAATAATGACACTTCCTCTGACATTGACAGTGGCGAGTGGAGTAGAATGTCAGACTAAGATGAGAGACTATGTTCTAGTGAAAAATTGGATCAAGAATCCCCTGACACCACATCAGCATTTAACAGGCCAGACTTACCTGCCATTCCAGTGTACGCTAAAGGACAGGCACAGAATCAATGAAACAATCACTAAACCGGATTCAAATTTTTTTTCTTTTTGTTTTTAACACCAATAGTCAAAATGCTGGTTCTTATCTAATGGTAGCTCGCAAACAAAAGGAAAAACATGCCAAGGCCTAAGGAAACGAAGAAATGTATACAATATCATGAGACTAGAAAAAAATTTTCTTCCCCAAATGCTTTCAGGATCATAGTCTACTTTTTCCCCTCATTTTTTGTTCCTTTGGTGACATTCAAGTCCTAGAAAATGTTTTTGAAAGCAATTATATTTCTAAAGCAAGTTTTCCCAAACTCCCATAGCTTAACTTTTTGGTTTAAAATATCATGTTTTAAAAGGTGTTGGCATTCACTTTTACCTAACGAATGGCTGGGTCTTGGAAAAGAAAAAATCTGACAATTTAAAAAGAAAAAAGTCTATGTGTGTGTGTATGTGTGTGTGTAGGAGACTGATTATTTTGTTTTAAATAATTGACATATGAACAAATTAAGAAAAAAGTCTTATGTGGATAACAGACTTCATTTTTCACACCAATTAATTAAAGGACTCTAAGTAAAACTTATTCTTTTTAAACTATTCATTTGAACGGGAAACCCAAGCCTGTTATGTGTACATCAGTTTTTTCTTCTCTAATTGTTAAATGCAGCCTTGCTCTCACATTCATCTGCTTGCCTAAATATATATGTGACACTTATAAGAATGGGAAATTCCTAAAAACAAAATAAAATTTTGAAATAAAACTATAATTTTTTTTTCTTAAAATATCTTTCACTTTTAGTTTTGATACTGTATCTGGAACCAGGTGCTTTCCTGACATATATAATTAAAAATAAATATTAAACAGCTATTATCAGAAGTTGAGTGGTAGGCAGTACAGGACTCATAACTGTGAAAGAAGGGAAACAAATGAGGGATCTCTATGAATACCCTGACTTTCTACCTGGAGGCATTTTCTAGACCTAGGTGCAGAGAAGGCACCCCCAAACAGAGAACAGTAATCTTGCTGAGTTGAAGAGACAGAGATTTGACTTTGGAGAGACTGAATTGATTAGAATTTGTGGAGCAGAATTATCAAAGAACAGAAAACAGAAAAGAGACTCCAGAAATCTGTGGAGGGGTCTGTTTGAGTCTTCATCTGAATACTAAGATCTTCACATGCCCAGAGAGTATACAAGACCAGACAGAGGGAAAGAACAGCTGGCAGTGAGCTAAAAGCGAAACAATTTCCAGAATACACAGGGCTGGGAGATATTTCCTTACCAGGCAATATGAAGATGTTCTTGAACACTCATGCCATTCAATAAAGTTCCCATATAAGAATGCCTTAGTAGTAAACAAACCCTAGAGTAAAGGTTACTCTAGACCATTTTACAAGCTTAAACACAAGAAATGACTAAGCTGATGTGCAAGTAACTTAACTGCATACCAAAACAATATTCAACTCTTTAGTGGAAGCCAACAAAATTCAGATAATCATCAACATAGCATTCACAATGTAAAGTATTTAATCCAAAACTACTTGATAAGAGAAGAAAAAAAAATTCAGTGCAAAGACAGCCTTTTCAACGTATGATACTGGAAAAACTGGACCTCCATATGAAAAAAAATGACTCTAGAGACAGACCTTACATCCTTTTCAAAAATTAACTCTAAATGAAATACAGACCTAAATGTAAAATGCAAAACTATAAAAAGCTCTTAGAAGATAACATACAAGAAAACCTAGGGACTTTTAGATGCAACACCAAATGCATGTTCCATGAAAGAAATAATAAGCTGGACTCCATTAAAATTAAAATCTTCTACTCGGTGAATGACAATGTCAACAGAATGAGAGGATACACCACAGATTTGGAGAAAACATTTCCAAAAGACACATCTAATAAAGAACTGTTACCCAAGGTATATAAAGAATTCTTAAAATTCAACAATAAGAAAACAAACAGGGCCGGCCCCGCGGCTTAGCGGTTAAGTGCGCGCACTCCACTGCTGGTGGCCCGGGTTCGGATCCCGGGCACGCACCGAAGCACCGCTTTTCTGGCCATGCTGAGGCCGCGTCCCACATACAGCAACTAGAAGGATGTGCAGCCATGACATACAACAATCTACTGGGGCTTTGGGGGGAAAATAAATAAATAAATAAAATCTTAAAAAAAAAAAAAAAAAGAAAACAAACAACCTGATTAAAAAATGAGACAAAGACCTCAAAGGACACTTCATCAAAAAAGATATACAGATGGCAAATAATCACATGAAAAGATGCTCCACATCATATGTCATCAGGGAAATACAAATTAAAATGAGATACTACTACACACTTATTAGAACACACAAAATTTGGAACACTGACAACACAAATGCTGGCAAGGGTATGGAACAACAAAAACTCTCATTTCTGGTGGGAATACAAATGGTACAGCCACTCTGGGAGATATATGGCAGTTTCTTACCAATTTAAACCCATTTTCACCTTATGATCCTTTGGTTGTACTTCTTGATATTTACCTAAAAGGGTTGAAAATTATGTCCACACAAAAACCTGCACATGGATGTTTACAGTAGCTTTATTCTTAGTTGTCAAAACTTGGAAGCATTCAAGATGTCCTTCAGTAGGTGATGGATAAACTGTGGCACATCCAGGTCATGGAATATTATTTAGTGCTCAAAAGAAATGAGCTTCAAGCAATAAAAAGACATAGAGCACCCTTAAATGCACATTACTAATTATAAGAAGCCAATCTGAAAAGGCTATCTTCTATATGATTCCAACTATATGACATTCTAGAAATGGCAAAACTATGGAGTCAGCAAAAATATCATTGGTTGCCAGGGGTTAGGGAGGAAGGAAGGATGAATAGGTTGAGCACAGAGGATTTTTAGGGCAGTGAACCTACTGTCTATGATCCTATAGTGGTGGATACATATTATTATACATTTGTCCATACGCAAAGAATGTACAGCACCAAGAATGAACCCAAATGTAAACCATGGCCTTTGGGTGTAATGATGTGTCAATATAGGCTCATCAATTGTAACAAATGTACCACTCTGCTGTGAGATGTTGATAATGGGAGAAGTTATGCATAAGCTTGTCCAGGGTATATGGGAAATCTCTGTATCTTCCCCCTCAATTTTGCTGTGAACCTAAAACTGCTCAAAAAAAAAAAAAAAAGTCGGCAAGAAAAGGAAAAAATGGTCAAACAATTTCCAAATCTGATAAAAACTAAAACCTGAGACCCAGAAGTACCACTCGTTCCAAATATAGAAAGACATAAAGAAAAACGTAGCAAGGCACTCCTTAACCAAGTTGCTGAAAACTAATGATATAGACAACAGTCTTTAAAAAAACAAAAAAGGGACAATACTTGCTGAGGAACAAACAAAAGACTAAGAGCTGGCTTCTCATCAGAGGCAATGCAAAACGAAGCACAATGTAATGACATCTTTAAAGTCCTGAAGAACAAGAAACCTGTGAATCTAATGTTCTATATGCAATGAAAATATCCATATAAAATGAAGACATTTTCATACAAACAAAATGAAGAAAATGCGTCACCAACAAAGCTGTGCTACAAGATATCTTAAAAGGAAGTTCTTCAGGCTGAAGGAAAATTCTACCAAATGGAAACTCGAATGTACATTATTAGAAGAACACAAAAATTTTAAATATGTGAGTAAATTAAAAATATTTTTATCACTTTTAAGTTTCTTTATAAAATAATTCACAATTTCAAAAAAACCCAAAGTATTTTGAGGTTATAATACATATGTAGATATAAACTATGGTAACAAAAGTATAAATGACAGGAGTGACGTAAATGAAGGTATACTGCCCTAACACTCTTATGCCACATATGAATGGTGTAATATCACTTGGAAGCAGACTGTGATAAATTAAAGACAGATATTAATATTCTAGAGCAACAACAACAACAAAAATAAAGGAATAAAGTCCATAGGCCAATTGTGGAGACAAAATGCAATACTAAAATATACTCAACAAATCCAAAGGAAAACAGAAAAAGAGGAAAATGAACAGAGAATAGATGAGACGAATAGAAAACTAATAGCATAGTGGGAGAATTAAATGCCACTAAAAAGGAAATTAGATTAAATGTACATATATGGCATAAATACTCCCATCAAAGAGCAGAAATTTTCATACTACTCATATCAAGATGATACAAAGAAATTACAGGAAAAGACAATCCCAGAACAACAATAATCTTGAACATAGACACATAAGTCTTCAACCAAATGCTTAACAAAGTCCTCAAGAAAATTATGCCTGCAATTTATAAAATAGATAAAGCATAATGACCAAATGAGATACCAGGAATTCCTGGTAGGCTTAGCATTCAAAAGTCAAACAATATTATTTTCCATGCTGAAAAAAGTAAAGGAAACCATATTATTATCTCACGAAATGCAGAAAAAATGACAAAATGTAACACTCATTTGTGATAAAACTCACAGCAAACCAGGAATAGACAGAAACATTCTTAAATTTTGAAGGGCAGTTAAAAAAGACCACAGCTAACATTATAATTAACTGTGATAAACTAAGCATTTTTTCTCTAAGTATTTGAACAAGGTAAAGATGACTCCTCCCAGCATTTCCATTCAATAATGTACTGCAGGTCCCAGCCAGTGAAATAAGGAAGGAAAATAAATAAAAGAAATATAGATTGGAAAGGAAGAATTAAACATTCTTTATTCGCAGATCATGATCATGTATATAAAAATGTCTACACAAAAGCTAGTGAAACTAATAAGGGAGTTTAGTAAAGTGACATGATACAAGGCCAGTATACATAAATCAGTTGTATTTCTACATATGAGCCATGAACCATTACAAAAAAAAAATGAAAATAAAGCACGAAAACTAAAATTTATTCTTTTTAAAGATTTTTTTTTTTTATTTATTCACTTTTTTCCCCCCAAAGCCCCAGCAGATAGTTGTATGTCATAGGTTCACATCCTTCTAGTTGCTGTACGTGGGACTCAGCCTCGCGCTGGACAGAGAAGCGGTGCCTTGGGGCGCGCCCGGGATCCGAACCCGGGCCGCCAGCATCAGAGCGCGCGCACTTAACCGCTAAGCCACGGAGCTGGCCCTAAAATTTATTCTTAAGAATAAATTTTTAAAAATATATGCAAGTCAATTCTCCCCAAAGTCGTCTATAGATTCCCTGCAATCTCAATAAAAACCCTAGGAGGTTTTTATGCATATTGACAATCCAATTCTAAAGTTTATATGGAAATGCAAAGGATATAGAATACCCAAAACAATTTTGAAAAAGAACAACAAAAATCCACACCCATTGGAAAGACTAAAATGAAAATATCTGGCAATGCCAGGAGATGGCTAGGGTATGGGGCAATGGGAGCTGTCCTGCATCACTGGTGAGAGTGTCAAACAGTGCTTTAGAGAACTGTTCAGCAATTTCTTGTAAATTTAAACATAAGTTCATCATATGACTCAGAAATTCCCCCCTAATTTATTTACAGTAGAAAAATGAAAACATGTGTCCACACAAAAACTTGTACACACGTTTATAGAAAATTTATTCATAGCCAAAATGTAGGAATACCGAGTTCTAAGAGACAAATGGATAAACTTATTACGGGATATCCATTCAGTGGAATCCTACTCAGGCAGAAACATGCATGAATCTAAAAAATATTATGCCGAACTAATGAATCCAGAAACAAAGGATCTGTACTGGATAAACTCATTTATATGAAATTCTACAATGAACAGATCTAATATATACTGACGAAAAAATTGATCAGTGATTGCCTGTACTCAGAAGCAGTGGAGAAGAATAAACTTTAAAGGGGGCACAGGGAATTTTTTTAAAGATGGAACTGTTCTGAAGCTAAGGATATACGTTTGTCTAAACTCATTAAATTGGATATTGATTGTCCAGTTTGTTGTAAGTAAATTATACCTGAAAATTTTAATTGAAAAAGTAAAAACAAAAAAGAACAAGTGATTTCAGTTTGGAGGTATTCTTAACACTACCCCTCGTTCACCTCAGCCCTAGATTTTACTGATTTGTGCCCAGAGGACCTGGGTTTTAATTTAGGTTCCACAATTAATTAGCTTTGTGACCTCAGGTAAGTCGCTCCCTTCTCTCAGCTTCTTACTTGGTAAATGAGAGAACTGGACTAGACAATCCCAAAGGTCCATCAACCTCTGAAAATCTGAAGTGAAAAAAATATAATTGAAATCTTAATAGGGTTATTAAAATGTTCTCTTTAGTTCATTTTACGTTTGGTTTAATAAAAGATAAACAACTTATATTTATTAAAATATATGTATATGACTGATAATTTAATGTTGGAAGATTTTTCCTACACTGAATAATATTACTTGCAGGACAGAGAGAAGATACCAGATATGATTTAGGATTCCAGTGGCTTAAGCAAGGGAAGGAGATACTACCCTCTTTCTTTGGGGTTATTCACTAAGGATAGCAGAGACAAGTAAAAAGTTTACTTTCTGATTTTTAGTCACCAACACTAATCATTACTAGGCAAAAAAATAAGTGTGATTATTAAATTATCCAATTCTTCTAAGAATGCAGAAAACTTCTATTGAAAAGTAAAAAAGATTCCCTGGTTTGGTTATTGCATTTGAAATGTGAACTATAAATGTAATTGCATATTCAATTCACATTTGAAGTTCCAGCAATCATAAAAAATCGACTGTTTTTTTTATTGAGGTGTAATAGATATATAACATTACATTCATTTCAGATGTAAGACATAATGAATCAATAATTGTATATATTGCAAAGTCATCATCACAATAAGTCTAGTTAACAACTATCACCATATAGTTACAAAAATTTTTTCTTATGATGAGAACTTTTAAGATCTACTCTCTTAGCACCTTTCAAATATGCAATACAGTATTATTAACTATAGTCACCGTGCAATACATTACATTCCCAGGACTTATTTATTTAATAATTGGAAGTTTATACTTTTTGACCCTCTTTACCCATTTTGCCCATCTCCTGCCTCTGGCAACCAACAATCTGCTCTCTGTATCTTTGAGCTCTGTTTTTTTTAGATTCCACATATAAGTGACATCATATGATATTTTTCTTCTTCTGTCTGACTTATATCACTTAGCATAATGCCCTCATGGTCCATTCATGTTGTCACAAATGGCAAGGTTTCATTTCTTTTTTGTGGCTGAATAATATCCCATTGTGTGTGTGTGTGTGTGTGTGTGTGTGTGTATACCACATCTTCTTTATCCATTTATCCATTGATGGACACTTTGCATTTCCCTGGTGATTGATGATGTTGAGCACCTTTTCATGTACCTGTTGGCCATCTGTATGTCTTCTTTGGAAAAATGTCTATTCAGAGCCTCTGCCCAGTTTTTAAATCAGATTGTTTGTGTTTTTGCTATTGAGTTGTATGAGCTTTTTAATATATTTTGGATATTAACCCCTCATCAGATATATGATTTGCAAATGTTTTCTCCCACTCAGTGAGTTGCCTTTGCATTTGTTGATGGTTTCCTTTGCTGTGCAGAAGCTTTTTAGTTTGATATAGTCTCACTTATATATTTTTGCTTTTGTTGTCTTTGCTTTTGGTGTCAGATCCAAAAAAATCATTGCCAAGACCGATGTCAAAGGGCTTACCACCTATGTTTTATTCTAGGAGTTTTATATTTTCAGGTCTTATGCTCAAGTCTTTAATCCATTTTGAGTTAATTTTTCTGTATGGTGTGAGATAATGGTCCAGTTTCAGTCTTTTGCATGTGGCTGTCCAGTTTTTTCAACACCAGTTGTTGAAAAGACCGTTCTTTCCCCATTGTATATTCTTGGCTCCTTTGTGATAAATTAATTGACCACATACCCGTGGATTTATTTCTGGCACCTGATTCTGTTCCATTCATCTATGTGTCTGTTTTTATGCTAAACCATACTGTTTTAATTACTATAGCTTTGTCATATAGTTTGAAATCAGGGAACGTGGTGTCTCCAGCTTTGTTCTTCTTTCTCGAGATTGCTTTGGCTATTTGGAGTCTTTTGTGGTTCCATACAAATTTTAGGATTGTTTATTCTATTTCTGTGAAAAATGCCATTGACGTTTTGATAGGAATTGCATTGAATCTGTAGATTGCTTTGGGTAGTATGGACATTTTAACAGTATTAATTCCTCCAATTCATGAGCATGGAATATCTTTCCATGTATTTGTATCTTCTTTAATTTTGTTCATCAGTGTCTAATAGTTTTCAGTGTACAAGTCTTTCACCTCTTTGGTTAAGTTTATTCCTAGATTTTTATTCTTTTTGATGCGATTGTAAATGAGATTATTTACTTAATTTTTCTTTCTGATAGTTCATTATTAGTGTATGGAAAAAAAACACAACAGATTTTTGCAAATTGATTTTGTATCTTGCAACTTTTGAATTCATTTATTCTAACAGTTTTTTTGTGGGAGTCATAGGGTTTTCTATATATAATATCATGTCATTTGCAAATAGTGACAGTTTTACTTCTTGCTTTCCAATTTGGATGTGTTTTCTTTCTTTTTCTCGCCTAATTGCTCAGACTAGGACTTCCAATACTATGTTGAATAAAAGTGGTGAAAGTGGGCATCCTTGTCTTGTTCTTGATTTTAGAGAAAAAGCTTTCAGCTTTTCACCATTGAGTGTGATGTTAGCTGTAGATTTGTCATACATGGCCTTTATTGCGTTGAGATACATTCACTCTGTACCCACTTTCTTGAGAGTTTTTAAACTGAGTAGTGTATTTTCTACGTGGTTCTCTGTTTTCCATTGTATATATAAATACCAAAGAATCTGAAGAGTATCCTATTGCACTCTCCTTTGCTAATTTAATCATTTATATGACACCAATATGTGTTTCAAGGACCTAAAATCCTTTAACTTCTTAAAAAAATAAGTACTTAACATGCACCTAAATACCAAATAAAGTTTTTATACCAGTTTTACCCTTCTTCTTATACTACTTTATAATCTGAAACACTTTTAATCTGTCAAGAACCTAGCACACTACCTGGTAGAGTCGGTGTTCAAGAAGTGCTTGGAGACAGGGTGAGGCAAGTGAGGCACTTGCCTTGGGTGTAAAAGTACAGAGGGTGGCAAAAATTTATAATTAAGATAAATAATATTTTAATGCAACATTTTAAGAATCAAATTTAATCCAAGATAAACAAAATATCAAAATTTTAAATAAATACAGGATCAATAAAGATACTGATCAATTCTTCAATTCTTGTTCAGTATCTTTATTGCTTTGATTCATTCTTACTGAACAAAATTGTGTTGTAAATAAGCTGCTACAGATGAAATTAATCTTATAAGTATATTTCAATATAGTTCTTTGGGACAGATATAAGACTAGAAATACGGAATAAGACTAGAAATAAGAAAAATTTAATTTCATTTATCCTAAGAAAAAACAAATTTTGGATCCCAAACTTAGAAAAACAGATTCCAATCTTTTTTGTAAGTGCAATATTGTATCACTTGTGACATTTCTCACCTGTGTTGATAAGATATTTGTAAATCACAAATAAATTCTTTAGAGTTTCTTATTTCAAAAGATATTTGAATTGTATTGGCTTTTATTTACTGACAGTGTTAAAAATGGCATATTCATCCTTTTATTTTTAGTAATCTGCAGTCTGACCAGTTCAGGGAAACCTCTTGTGCTTGAGCCCCACTATTGGGTCACATTAAGACAGAAAAAACTGGCAGGGAACTGTGTGTGTGCGAAAACTGTGAGTTAAGTAAATGGAAGGGAAATATTTTAAAACATTATGCTTTCAGAAACTTACAATTCTATCTCTTGTAGTATACTAAATTACCTAAAACTTGGATGTTTAAATGGCCACCATTACAATCATATTTTTCCTATATTTCAATGTAAATGCTTTAATTATATACATTACCAATGAAATAGAGTATAAAAAGCTTATTTAAAACCCAATTACGTCAGAACTCAGAGACAATGAATTTTTTTTATACTAATAACAAAAGTAAATCAGTCAATGATTGTGAATTTGCATATTTTTCAACTCTTGAACATTATCTCAATTTTCATGCCTCTGTGTTAAAAATAATTAATATATACAACGCACCCAGTATATTTTAAGAAGCACCTTGATTCTGAGGCTAATAACTGTAAAATAATGCCTAAGGCATAAAGTTACTGAGATTCTGACATTATGTCTAAAGCTTGGGTATAATATCAAAATAGAAGGAGATTATATGAGCAATAGTTTTTTCATATTTTTGTAAAAATTTGGCTTTTAGTATGTGTGAGCCTAATAAAGTTTTAATGTGAGCTTTACAATCAAATGCATCATCTCCATTTTCTATATGACAGTCTTTTTCACAAAGTGACCTACTGCTAATACAATATGTTTTATGTATGCAACCACCAATAAGCAGTAAAAGTGCTGTTTCTATAGCTGTGCTCCTTATATACATACATAAGCGTAGCCAGGGTGGTGTGTTTATTCACCCAATATCACTGCATAGTGGTTGAGTCTACCCACAGCTATATTCTATCTGGATATAGATGTATAAAAATCACAAGAATAACTGGTGCAGCTTTATAAATTATAGGCTTTTTATAGCCTAGGGCTAAAATTTTCCTGTCAGAGAGATTGGTTGGTGAATCTTCCATTTGTCTATAGACATTTGTGTATAAGCAGGACAGTGGATATCAATTCAGACTCTCCCCCGCCTAACAGGCTTTTCTGGCCATAGAGGAGGTAAGTATGAGAGGGGATGTCTGTATCTGCCCAGCCAAAAAGCTGGGTCACTCCCTGACTCAGGATGCAGCTCATCTTATTTTATTTTTTGATTATTCTTCCTACCTACAAAAAATATGAGAGTACCAGACTTTCTCTCCTAAAATCATCACTGGATTTATTGTATCCATATCATTTTTGTGGGAAGATTGTATATGGAGTCCCAAAATCTAGGAGATGTTTTCCTTGAACATTCTCTCCTTTCCCCCTGGCAACAATTTTGGTAATGTATTGCCATATATAACTTAGAGGTAAAAAATTATTAAATTTCTTTGAACCATCTCATGTTATTTTAATTTGACGGTCACCTGAGTTTCAAATTTCCAAAGCAAGCAGCGGGGATCTCATGGCATCTTGTGTCACTGTCAGCTCTGTGAGAGTTGTGGCAGACACAAGAGCTCCGTAAGTGTCATCTCCCCCAGCTCAGCAGAGACTCACTGACACAGACCTCCCTCTTCCATTCAACAACCAATTTATTCCCTTTTGAATTACCTCAAGCATAATGCTTTAAAAACAAAGTACAATAAAAAGAATTCTACACCATAACCAGGTGGGATTTATTCCAGTTATGCAACATTAGAAAATCGATCATGTATTCACAACAGCAATAGATTAAAGAAGAAAAATCGTATGATAATATCAGTTAACATAGGAAAAACATTTGACAAAATACAATATTATTCAGGTTAAAAACTTTCAACTAACAAAGAGTACAGGGGAACTTTCTCAATTTAATAAAGAACATCTAAAATAACCTACAGCGGCCGGCCCTGTGGCTTGGTGGTTAAGTGCGCGCGCTGTGATGCTGGTGGCCCGGGTTCGGATCCCGGGTGCGCATCAAGGCACCACTTCTCCGTTCATCCTGAGGCCGAGTCCCACATACAGCAACTAGAAGGATGTGCAGCTACGACACACAACTATCCACTGGGGCTTTGGGGGGAAAAATAAAATAAATAAAATCTTTAAAAAAATAAAAAAATAAAAAAAAAATAAAATAAAATAACCTACAGCAAACAACATATTTAACAGTGGGAAACTAGACAAGTTCCCTTTAAGATCGGGAACAAGGAAGTTATGTCCTCACTCACCGGTCCTATTCAACATTGTAGTGGAAGTCCTAGCTTGTGCAATAAGACAAGAAAAGGAAATAAAATTTACATATGGGAAAGGAAGAAATAAGACTGTGTATTCAAAGATGACAGAATTTTCTATGATGGAAATACCAAAATCAGCAACAACAAAAAATCCTAGAACTAATAACTGAGTGTAACTAGGTCTTAGGATATAAAGTTCATATACCAGCAAAGAACAATTGGAATTTGGAAGTTTTAAAAAATTATCATCTATAGTAGCACCCCCAAAATGAAATACTTATGGATAAATCTAATAAAACATGTACATGACATACATGCAGAAAACTACAGAGCACTGATGAAAAAATTCAAAGAATATCTGAATATATGGGGAGAGATTCCATGTTTATGGGTCTGAACCCTCAACATTGTTAAGATGTCGCTTCTTCCCAATTTGATCTGTAGATTCAATGCAATCTCAATCAAAATATCAGTAAGCTATTTTGTGGATTTGAAAAATGGATTTTGAAGTTTATGCAAAAAGAAGACGACTTAGAATAGCTAACACACTGAAGAACTAGGTTGGAGAACACACACTCCCTGATTTCAAGACTTGCTATAAAGCTACAGTAATCAAGACACAATGGTATTGACAATAGACACAAAGTTTAAATGAACAGAATAGAGAAACCAAAAATAGACCTGCACAAATAGAGTCAACTGATCATCAACAAAGAAGCAAAATAAATTCAATGGACAAAGAACAGCCTCTTCAACAAATGGTGCTGGAACAATTGATCATCCACACACATACAAAAAATAAACCCAGACACAAGTCTTACACCTTTCACAAAAAGTATCTCAAAATCTATCATAGACCTAAATGTAAAATTCAAAACTATAACACTTCTTGAAAAACTGTATGAGAAAATATACATGACTTCGGGTTTTGGAGGAGTTTTAAATACAACACCAGTAGCACAATTTATGAAAAAAAATTGATAAGTTGGACTTTTATTAAAATGAAAAACTTCTGCTCTGTGAACAACACTGTTAAGAGAATAAAAATATAAGTCATAGACTGGGAGAAAATATTTGCACAACACTTATATGATAAAGGACTGTATCTATATATACAAAGAACATTTAACTCAACAATAAGAAAACAAATAATTCAACTAAAAATGTACAAAAGATCTGTACAAACACCTCACCAAGGAAAATATACAGATGGAAAATACTCCTATGAAAAATTCTCAATATTGTTTGTCATTAGAAAATTTCAAATTAAAACAACAATGACATTCCACTAGAATGACTAAAAACTAAAAAGTCAGGGGTCACCCCTTCTAAAGGAATCTGCTTCACGTGAGTGTTGTCAATCCGAAGTAAATGCTAAGTTTGGTCAGTACAGAGGAAGTAAAAAAAATGAATTAAAAATATCATTTCCTTTTCTCTCAAATGAAAACACTTAACCACCCAGTAGACAGACCAAGCACATTTTCAGGGTTCCAGAAAAGCTGGGGCACAAAAACTAAGATAAACTGGAATGCTTTGTTATTTGATATTTCTAGAAAAAGCATTACAAGTCAATATGGGGGAAATGGGAAATTTGTCCAACTTTCTTACATGCATTTTATAGTTTAACTTTTTTTTTTTTAATTACACGTGGGAAGGTGGGCACCAAAGTCTTCATAATGGTTTGTACTGCTTTGGCCACTGAAGGTTTTAATCCAGAACTGGCTCTGAAGATATTATGTGGCCCCTGAAGAGCAGTAATAGACTCCACCACACGTTTGCTCATTTAAAGCACATCACACCTACGGCTGTGCATGTGTCTTTGTGAAGCATAAGGAAGAAAAATATTAGCTGAGAATTCTAATCATTGAGTGTCCACACATCATTCACTTTTCTCTCTCCTCTTTAATTTAAAACTCACTTTTACTACATAGGCAATTGTGGTTATGTCACGACTGAATCACATTATCTCTGTCAATACAATTAAGCTTTCATCAAAGAGTGATTTTTGAAAGGAGAAACTTTATGAAAATTAATAAATAAATATTGTAGCCATATAACCTAGGAATCGAGTTTGAATTTGGCTATCTCTGAGAAAAAAAAAATTTTTTTAAGTTTTCTGTTCCAACAATGTTCCAAAATGTGACCAACAACGATCTGCCCACTCTGTTCTTTCTTCATTCACAAATGTATATGTGTGGCTGCTTCTATGACTGATATTGAGCCAGGCTTACACATCCTGTTTATTTTTATGCCATCCAATTTAAATTAAGTTTATGATGCAGAGTCCAGTAACGAAGGGGTGCATCACAGCCTGGGGCATCTGGCAATGCAGTAGCTGTCAACAGAATCATCAATTACTCTCGTGGCTAATTCTTGCCATGTCCTCTAATGGAAAGTGGGGGCAAAAGGAAGGTGATACTTAATTCACAGCAAGGAGAAAGGCCATTTAATTGGATTAGCTAGCATCTCTCTTTCATCCTCCTCCTCTTATCCCTACCTCTTAACAAACCCCCTCCCACATACACACACACACCAGAAGTAACGGGGTTTGGCAATTACGCTGAAAACAGGAGCTAAGTTTTTTGGTTTTTTTGTTTTTTTTTTTTTGTGGGGAAGATCAACCCTGAGCTGACATCCACGCCAATCCCCCTCTTTTTGCTGAGGAAGACTGGCCCTGGGCTAACATCGTGCCCATATTCCTCCACATCATGGCTTGACAAGTGGTGCCTCGGTGTGCGCCCAGGGCTGCCACAGTGGACCTCGAGCACTTAATTCCTACGCCACGGGGCCAGCCCCAACAGGAGCTAATTTTTAAATGACCTTATTGTTGACTGAAGAGGACCAGGATCCACACTGCTTCAGTCCTCAGGAGAAAGCATTGAGATGCCAAAGCAAAGAGAATGTAGTTCTCTTGACCCCGTCACCCTTATGTGGTCCCTTCACCAACTGCTACCCATGGCTTCCACCTGGACAACGGAGCTGCTGCAGGGTCAGCTAATGTGGCACTTTTTGAGTGTAAGTGTTCAAGTCATCCTTCTGAATGGTCGGTGCTGGATGGCAGTGAAGTACTCCCTGACTTTCCCCTTCAGTCGAATTCAATTCTACTTGGCTCAGAGTACGAAAGTTGTAACTCTAGTCTTTCTAGTTACATAGGATCATTGTAAACAATGAAATCATCAGCATGCAATACTCCCAAGTGAATCATGTTTTTACATCCATGAAAATTGAAAATGGATTTCATTTCTCACTCAAATGGTTGCTCTAGTCTAGTACCTTAGTATATTACAAGCAATATGTGAGCCAGAGAGGTATGATCTAGTGGAAAAATTCCAAGCTCCTAATCAAGAAATCGGGGTTCGATTCCTTCTCCAGGCAGCGAAGATGACAACAGTATGGAACATTTACTGACAGGCACTAGTCTAAGCACTTCACATACATTATCTGGTTTAATGTGTATGAAACCCCTGCGAGCTGAGTTTTATTACTATCCCTATTTTACAAGGAGGTGACTGGGACACAGAGCAGTTAAACAGCTCATCTAAAGTCAAAGTTACTAAGTAGTAGAATCCAGGATTCAACCTCAACAGTCTGATCCCACTGCTTCCCATACGCATATACTGGGGTGAGTTTTAAAATACATCTGTGAGATGGGCAACAATCAACCAGAATAGATGCTGAACTTAGTTCAGGAGCAGAGCCCAAGAGGGCCCTGGTGCACAGGCATTAGCAGTTGCTCCAGTAGGGGGAGGCCTGTTGGTCCTGGGGCGGAACCAGAACAGCAGGATAGCACAGAGAGACACTATGAGGGCAGGCAGCAGCTACCTATCAACCTATAGAGACTTTTTTCAGTATTTTAACAACAGATATAGCCACAGTGGTGACACAAAGTGAATATCAGCCCTGTGATATGTGCACCCAAAGTTAATTTACCAACACAGATTCTAATAAGAATCTAGCAACAAATGGAAGCAGAAACCATATTCAAGCAACTCCTTTTCGTTTCACTGCCTGTATCTTTTTGGCCTTAAGCACATTGGAACGTGTTCATTTGCAAGGTTGAAGTCATTGCCATCTTAAGAAGTTGACTGGATGTGAAACACAAGAAGAGAGCATGTCAGGCTCTGAATTAGTCCTAATATCTTTTTAAAAAAATGCATAGCTGGAGAATGTAGTACGTGAATCCTATTTGGAAAATTCCAAGATCTCAAAATATCTGAACTTTGATAAAATCACAAAGGAGTAAAAGATTTGCTCAGGTATGACTCATAGTAGCACAAGAGATATTTAGTTTTATAAGAAAGTTTCACTGCTGCCGATAAATGGAGAAAAAGGTACATTCATTTACTGAGAGCAGAACGTGCCCCCAAATAGCAAACTGGGTTTTGCATAAGTCACTTTTCAAGTTAGCTAAGATTTCATCAATTATTTGATGGGTTTTAGCTTGGGGATAAATTTGAAGCTGTTATTTTTCTGGTGAAGCCAGCAATAGGGAAATGTATGCTGAGAGAAGGGGAAGAGAAACTAGAAAATTGAGCTAACTTAATGGAAATCTAACATTTGCTATTGCATTGAATAATTACTTTTTTCAGATCCCTTTGAAGATGAAACGTTTTTGTATTAAAAATTTTTATTACCAGGCTATCATGGAAAAAAAAAAATCTGTGCAATGTCTGTGCATTTCCTGTTTTAAAATATACAAGTGATCTGTTGCCTGTCTTTATTATGGTGGTTTCTGTTCCAGAGAGCCTTCACTGGAAAGTATATGACATAAACTTAAACAACTGAGAATATTTTAAGTTGAGAAATGCAAAAAAATGATGCCTGTTGCTGTTAGGCATTACGGCAGTTTGTCCACTTGCAAAGAGAAAGGCAGGGTTGTGTTTCGGATAGCTATGGGAACTAGATGACTCACTCAAAGCCTTTGTTATTGTATGACTCAGATTTAGTAATCCTCACCCAATTACCTTCCTGAGTGTATCTTCATTTTGTTAAAATGTTTGAGAACTGCTTCAGAGATTCTGATAAATCCAAATGAGCATTAAAAAGGAGAGAGAGGGAGAAGTGTCTTTTGAGAAAGGTGCGCCCTTCCTGGGTTTTATTACGGGTGTGCCCAGCAGTCCTAGAATCTGGTATAATACATGATGACCAGATCTATTTTATATTCAGGGAAGTCAAATGAATTCTGTAAGTGGCACGAAGCTAAGTACACCCACATAGTTTCTGAGTTTATCAGTTCTTCAGTGTACATTAAGCCTTTCCAGATTTATCTTCAGAGGTTGGCTGTTTGCCAGAATTCAGACTCTGTTCTGTTGTGCAGTGGGCTGAGTATTCCCAGGTGCCAGCACAGTTTTATGCCTAGTCCTTATTTACAGTTTTTCTTAGGATTACTTTGAAGTGTGAACAATCAAGTTGCAGCATGCTGCAAAGTTCTTTCCACACGAACCCTTTATTTCGCTTTCTATTACAACTCTGAAGTCTTCTCAAAACAGAGGTATTTATCTACAACTATTAAAATGCATTTGGGAAGATAAATTCCTTTACAAATACATTCGAAAAAATTTTATTCTCTTTTTGAGTAAGATAAAAATATAAACAGCCTATATTATTCTTTCTTTACTACTTCTTTGAGAATAGTATTTAGCAAGCCTTTTAATTTATTAATTATTAAAATTCACAAAACACCCTATGGCTTGATGACACTCACGCAAGATGGGACTTGCAAGCATCTTGAGTATAATCTGCATTGTGTATTATTTGGAATTCCTGACAAAGGTCCTAATATTGATATGATAACTAATTTTTGGCACTAAATGTCACCTTTTTGGAAAAGGGAATATTTGTCATAGCATGTGTACAAACCACGCCTAAACATTTGTCTTCCTAATAATTCTGTCATTTTTCAGAAATTTCAAAACTAAATGTAGATATTCTGTGTTTCTAAGCTCTATATTCCCTTAGCGTAAAAAGCTCTCGCCAGAACTGTGTGGAGGGACCCCAAAAAGCAGCCCAGCTCCCGAATATACTTTCCCAACACCCTTCAGAGGTGACCCTCTGCAGCCAGCAAGGGCACAGCCTGTGTGGACCTCCATTCGGGGAGCTGAGTGCGGGAGACAGTCAGCCCTCAGCCCTCGGTGAGTGAACGAAACAAGGAGCTCCCCCCAAAAGCCCCATAACAAATGTTTATTTCAAATTTAGCTTGAACTTAGCATTCCCATTTAAAAGATGCTTGGCACTGCACATATTTTCCACTTTTAACCCCGCTTTTTGTGTCTGTCTGCCAAAATCACACTCAAGGTCGTGAGAATAGTGTTGAAAAACAGGAGTGGTTTAGTAAGTGGGAAAGGGAGGGGTGGTACCCGGGAGTGGAGTAACCACATTAGAAGACTGTTTCTCTGGGTTATGCCATACCGATTTGCGACTCGTAGCAAACTTTGATTTGTGGTGCCAGGAGGGCCCTGTGTGGATGACTTCTGTTCTTTCAGAACTTTTAATATTTATTTTTTAAATGTCACAATTTTAAATGATTTTTTCAGAGTTAGCCTTGGATAAATGATTCCTGAGAGGACTGTAGCGATGATTATGAGCCTACTTACACTTGTGGTTGATGGCACATTAAGCAATAATACTGATAATATGCAGCCATCAGTACCTATAACATTTTCAGCCTGACCCCAAGAAAAGGTTAATGTAGAAGACAAATAGGAGGGAAGCACGTGCTCCATTTTTTCATCAGGCTGTTACATAAATAACAGATAAACATCTTCTCGTTCACACCATACCAGAGCGGAGGGAAATACTGCAAACTTCAAGCCATCAACGACTTAAATTTGCTGTTGTCAAATCAATTTTTTACAGCAGACTGACCTGTTTGCAGACCATTTATAATAGCAGGGGAAGAGTTTGGGGCTTGGGCTTGGAGTACACAAGTGATTTCCAAATGACATTTCAGATGTAAAAATTCAGTCTGCCAGCATTTCCCTCCCGTGCCCCTCCACCCATGCATCCACACACACACGCCCCATCAACTTCCACTGACACTTCTTCATTACCATGAAAAAGCCCAGGGAATCTTGGGGGATTTTGCAAAGCATCATTCCTCTTTTATACCCAGGCCCTCACTGATACCTCTACAAATGGTTTTCAGAATTTTATGCCCCAGTAAGAGGTAGGGTTTGAGTTTTTAAAGTTGTAGAGGCAGTGGCTTCCAAGTTCATCTCTTTGACTTCTCTGGCCATTGGCACTACCTAGTGTGTAGTGGGAGCTGAAACGCTAAGTGACCTTTTTGGGTGAACAGTCACAAAGCCACACGGGCACATTTAATAGGAAGAAATGTGGGCTCAGTTCCGTGGTGTGAGAAGATTGTCCGGAGTCCATACTTTTTTATTTTCTTAACCCAAACACAGCCTCTGTAGATTTTTTTGAATGTTCGAGTTACACCTTCTCCTTCAAACGATAAAAGAATTCAGTGTGAAATTTGCTTTGTAAACTTTTGTGAAGGTTCTGTCCTTCTCATATAATACTTCAGGCGTATATATAGGGAACACATTCAACTGATTCCCTTGATGCCTTAATGATAGAATGCAGGAGGAAAATGCTGTATGGATTTCATTCTTATTTCTTACTTCTCTCCTCTGTGTCATCTGAACCTGTTTTATACTGACACTATACTCGTCAGTGAAAATAAAAGCATGGGGTTATTTTTATTATAAGAAGTAATACCATAACACTCAGCAAAAGTACTGCCCACAGAAATTTGCCACTAGAAAATCAAGGATCTTATAAAATGACAGTACTACACTGTGAAGTTCAAGTGGCAAATAGAGATGGTGTTTTTTCAATTCAACATCCAAACCTATTTGAGTTTGGAATGAGCACTTTGCTGGTAATGTGTGTTTACTTACTTCCAAGATATAAGATGCCAGATCAGAATCACATGACATACAAAGGAAACAATATTGTGACAATGTCAGCATTTCCATTGTAAGCCCTTTTTCTCTTTCTCGGATGCATTAATATCTAGTAAAAATTGAAGTTATCCAAAAGTTAGCACATAGCCTGACGACTACGTTTATTGAAAACAAATTTTGCAGAAAAGTCCTCTTGGCTATTTTTAAATGATAGCATTTCACCCACACAAGAAAGTGCATTTTTGCTCATTTATTTTATTTCTTTTTTTTATTTCTGGTATCATACGACTCAAGTACAGCTTCATTTTCAACCATTAGCCCATGATGTTGACTGGTGCCTTTAGGCATTTCAGGGATAAAAATAAAATGACCAAGTTGTTTTGTTTGGAAAAGTAGCTTCTGCACATGTGCTGTATTTTTTTTCTTAATAAATATTTCATAACTCTTTTTAAACCTTATCCTTTAGCACATATGGGAGGCAGCTGAATTTAAACCAAGTAGATGTCCGAGAGCTCAGGTTCCATCATTCAGGACCTAATTCCAATTCTCTGAAGAATCTCGGAATACAGAGAGATGCATGACAAGCCCCTTATTTTCAGGAATTATTACTAGACATTTCTTTATTTAAAAAACACATTTTAAATTATTATGTACTATGTATACTGCACTTCAGGGAAAAGACTAAAATACTTCTGTTTTGCTGGCTGGGTTATATCTATCAGTTTCTATTCTGTTAAGCTATGTTTCTAAGTTATTGGACCATCCATCCACCTAGCAGAAAAGTACATCGTTCTTGCCTCTCCAGATTTAGCCAACCTAGGAGGACAGTGAGCATGTACAGAAGAAGAAAGAAAAGCATAAGAATTAAAGTTCCAATGGTAACTAAATATGCCTCTTGAAAGTATCGGAGAAAAATCGCACTGGACAGAATTAAACAGGCAAGGAAAGACTTTATCCAAGGTTATTGCAACAGGAGTCAAGACTACTGCAATGGGGGAGAGAAGCTGCACTCAACTTCATTTGAACAAAAGGCGGGAGGATTTTTAAGCACTGAGGCGACTTAGTGGAAAAGTACTGGAAGACACTGTGGGGAGGTTGCCAATGTGATCAGGCCATCTGTGTCTGCTAATTGGCACTTGTGGAAGTTAGGATCCTATCCTCCCACTGAGACTGGGAGATAGGCGGCCTTATCTTTCTTTATGATTACATTTCAAAGAGATGGCTCCCAGGTCCTTGAGAAGGACATTCCTGGTTGTAAAACTGGCAAGAGTTTGGGAGAAAATTTACATCTCAAAGGGGCAGAGAAAGTATTTGCAAGTTTTCTAAAGTAAACGCTTGAAAAAAAAGACAGGTCTGGGGTCTATGGTCAGAAAGAAGCCTGTCTAAAGTTTAATTAGGCTGAGGAGAACATTAAGGCCATCTTGGTCAAAAGGCGTATTGATCTTGAGGGAAGAAAAATCAAGGGTCTAGATACCAATCTTAGAGGACTTTAACTCCAAGTTTCCAGGCATTTGAATTCCTGGGTCCCCCAAACCTCCAGGTTCTCTTACTTTCTCTAGCAGGCTTAGCGTTGCAAGGGGAAGGGAAACACAATGAGTCTCTTGGGTCTTTACTTCTTTCTGTTATGCCACTTGTTCATTTCAGATGGCAAATTCTGCTGCTGTCCCTGGCAATCCCATTCTGGATGCTAGTGACCTCACCTGTGCCAGTGAGGTAGGAACGGTGATTACAGCCTTCTTAAGCATTCTCCTCCAAAGGCGATCAAGTTCTTTCGGCTTGTATCCTCTCCCAGGAACCTGACACAAAGTCCCTGGGGCCTGGGCCAAACAATATTTGAAAGTCAGCACACTGAACACTATATGTCTCTCATTAAGAGACAGTTAGAAGGAATAACCTTGAAAAATCCTTTCAGCCTCCCGCGCTACCACCTGCACATCTGCCGCCTCTGTTTCCTTTCTTCAATGCACAACTCAGCTCCCAGCAGTCTTATTTCCTTCTGTCAGTTTTACCAACACCTTTGTAAAAGAGCACCAATGACCTTCAGCAACTACGTAACTACAGATATTTTTGTTTTGCTATCCTTGTCACCCTCGGTCTTTGTATAGAGTTCACCACCTGTTAACAGCCAGCTCTTCTTTGAGGCTTTCTCTCCCCTTGGATTCTATGACAATGCACTTGTCTGGTTCTCTTCTTATTTCTCTAATTTTTCCTTTTCTGTGTCTCTCTGGGTCCCTACTTCCTATGTTTATGCCCTGAAAGTAGGAATACCCCAAGGAGCTCTCCTCACCCTCCTCTGGTCTTGACGCATACCAGCTCGTTGGGTCAGTTCATCCACTTCCACAGTTTCAACTGTAACTACCACCTGTATGCCGATGATGGTAACTACTACTTGTATGGTGTTGAGACTCAACTGTCTTCAGTGTCTATCTTTCCCCCTAAGCCCCAGGCTAAAATTCCAACTGTCTCCTAGACAAAGAGAACCTAAGGTTCCGCTAACCTCCCAAAGTGAACAGATTCAAAAGGCAACTACGTCATCCTTACCCTGCACACCTGCCTCTCCCCTTATGTTCTTCCCCAGGCAACAAGCATCGTTTTGCTGCAGTCTCACCAATGGGGCTTCGCCTATCCCTCAGGTTTCACCCTGACCTGACCACTCCGGCCCTGCCAGGTGATGCCGCGTGTTCTTGCCCCTCACGCGCTGCAGATCTCTTCCATGCCGAGCGTTTACACCCGCCTGTTGAAATTCCGCACGTTATCCCTGGTCCAAATCAAATGTGACTTCACTCTGTAAGCAGTCCCCCCATTTCTCAGATCGTAATTAATTTCTACTCATCACAACACTTTCCATCCTTCATGACATTCACTAAATTCTGCTTTCTATGATAGTTTATTGTGTGCACGGCTATCTTTTTCACTAAATGGAAAATTCCTTGATGGAAGAGATTGTATCCTGTTTTCCTTTTTATCTTCAAAATTGTCTTTCACAGAGTAGGTTTTCAGGGCCTATGTGTTAAACGAAATACTGCATTTTCCATACGCAATCTAAACTTGTTGTGAAATCCTCATGAAGGATAAAACGAATAGTCTATAGATACTAGAGAGCTGAAAACTTAGCTGATCCACCAGACAAATTGGCCAAATGGGGGCTGGGGGAGTGGTAATTATATATCAGTGCATTTCTTGGTATTTTTTACCTTTCATAGTCTGTGGACAATAGGAAAGTAGCATTTTATTTTATGTTTCGTATTTTGAACCCCAGAGAGAAAAGAGATGTGAAGAGCACTATGCAGTCTCTCCTAGTTACAAGAAAAGGTCCAGCTGTCCTCAGATTAGTCTTCAAAGCCCATTTAAAACATGTAGCCAATGTAATTGCAAAATCTCTGTGTAAATGCTTTACCCAATTAGCTCCAAGTAGATACAACTCTTGGAAAGGTTTGCTCTCTGTTTTCATGTGGAAACATGTGGTAGAGAAGAAAATTTGCAAAGGAACGTCATGGAAATTTCTCCTCACAAAGATAAGCAAAGTTCAAGGCAGTTTTGGATGGCTTGTTCCAAGCTGGCTGGATCACAGAGAAATGACATCATAACCCATTGAAAAGATAGGGTGAATAATCACGGAATACTGTAATCCAAAGTGGCTCCTGAAGGCTCTACCGATGTCTCTGCAGGAAACTTGCCTCATACACAGTACACCCTAAGAGCCACAGATTTGTCCCCTTTTTGGGAAAAACGTAGATACAACTACAGTTGTGCATGGCTTAGTGATGGAGATACAGTCTGAAAAATGCATTGTTGGGTGATTTTGTCATTGTGCGAACATTGTAGAGTGTACTTACACAAACTTAGATGGTATAGCCTACTACACACCTGGGCTATATGGTACTAATCTTATGGGACCACCGTCGTATATGCAGCCTGTCATTGGCCAAAATGTTACGTGGCACATGACTATACTATTCAATCTTAGTAGCTGATAATTATAATTTTTGCCCAAGTGAAAATTCAGCACTAAACCAAATAGTACTATTCCTCTAGAAATAGGATTTAGTTAATAATAACTTCTTTTTATTGAACACCTACAATGAGCCAGATACTTTATCTACATTTGTCTTTCTTTTCACAACAACTCAGAAAAATAAGTATAACTGTCTTCTATTGTATTTTTGAAGGAACTGAGGCCCAGAGAGCAAAAATTTAGAAGATGAATTTGAACTCATGTGTCTCTGACTGCAGAGCCTGTGCTCTTTTGGTTATATTTTGCTGTCTCTCTGTCATAATTAAAATGCATCAATGTACTAAAGAATTATTTTCAAGCTAAAATTTGAACCTTCTAATTAAAGCTTTCTAATTCTCATGGTTTTAAAATAGAGGTATGTTTTTCAAAGTTTTGAAAGAATTATGCACTGGAAATTGTCAGGGGTGGGACAACTGCCTTGCTCTTAGACTTTCTAAGATACAAATGTTGGCTAAGATGGACTCAGGACTGGTCCAGCCTGTGAGAGCCAGGAAACAGTGGCCAGATTACTTACTTTGTTATTTAACGCCATTGTTTATCTACGGAGAAATGAAAACATCAATGCCATGGTTAGCCCTGCCACTGCCTATCCTACCTCTAATTGACATTAGCAGTGTAATGAGTTTTGCCTCTTTCTGTTTTCTGAACCCTCAAAAGCCAAGTCTGATTGACTTTAGGTGTCTCACTCACAGAAGGGTCTGGAAATGATGTGCTTTTTGACCCAGTCCCCAACCCCTGCCCTAAGTGTCCATAAAACTACTAGAGTGCAGTTTGCCTAACGTGTCACCACCAGGTATGACTAGTTTTTCTAACAGCCCTTTCTTCCTGGGTCTCCAGGTCCTTGTGACTTCCCTCTCTGTGCTGGCCCCTTCCTGTTGTTCTTGCCATCCTTTCCCTGGAGATTGGTCTCCTTTCCAAGGTCTACGATCACCTGGATGCTCTAATTCAGGATCCACATTCTCACCTGGAAATTAACAACCTTCAGAATTATTTTGTGTAAATAAACTAAATTGACCTACCACGCATCAGACACCCCAAATATTGAAATCAGCCTATACTACATATGCATTTGCCCCGTGTCACATGGACTTGTGACATTGGAAAGGCAGAAACTGGTCTCTCCTACCCAAGTCCTGTGGTATTGATTTTTACCTACATTAACTCCAAGTTTTCTCTCTTTCCATCCCTTAAACACTGGAGCATAATTTATCTTGGATATATGTATATAACAAAAATTTTTTTAAAGAACTCAGATTTTGCAACTTCTGAAATTACCCATTATCAGCTGGACAAGAATTTGAAAACACGTGAATTAGGGTCAGTATTCTCAAACTCCTCTTTACTTTTTTTTTTTTTTTTCGTTTGACTAATTAAATCATTTCATAAAAAGGTTTACAATAACATGATACTTTTGCATTAAAATGATTCGTTAGTCCTCTAGACCTGCAGGAGTTATAAACTTTGGTTTGCAAAAGCAAAAAGTATAGAATATAAGGAAAACAATGATCAAAATGAATGCATTGATTAATGTTTTTAAATAAGGAAGGGAGGAGTTCACAACATCATTTAACTGAAATAAAATTAAAATCTTTGAAGTCTTTGAAACAGCGACTTCAGGTAGACTGGATTTCTAACTGAATTTCAGAAAGAGCCAACACAAATATTAAACAGGTGCCTAGTAGAGAAGAGTCATTGAAAGCAGCTCTTGGATTAGGTGAACTTGTTTACAGTCCAAACCTGTCAAAACTTGTGAGAACTCAAGGAGGTTCATAAAGTGTTTTTCTCAGTGCCTGGAACATATTAGACATAGAGTAAATCTTGTCCCCATCCCTCCTTTATCCTTTGTAGTTCCTGCCGTGGGGTGTGTGTGTGTGTGTGTGTGTGTGTGTGTGTCTGTGTGTGTTGAGGATGTGGGCATTCCTCAGTACTCCAGTATGTGCAAAGCCTTCTTTTAGTTTCTTTTGTTTTGTTTTGCCTTAAAAATTCAATTTCCATATTAGTATTGGACAGTTTCCACTGGTGATAAGACTCTCCTTCAAGGAATAAGCACGCTATATGAGAGAGCTGATAGTATAGATCACAGATCAACAATCAAAAACAAAAAACACCTCAGAAATGGTACAAATTTTAAGGAAATGTAAATAGAGAGATATGACTTCATCAAAGAGTACTGGAAGTATTCATTTTTCAGAAATTTAGCTCTCCATAATTCTTTTATTTCTTTCACAAATTGGATAATTAATGTGAGTTAGTCAAAATCCTCTATGGTTACAATCTCTGTGATTCTTTAATATTATAACTCTATGGGCTCATTTCTCATTTTCCTCCATACCTCATTTAAGGCTTGAAGTCAGTGGGAATTACCCCAGGCAAGATGAATTAGAGACTATCTGCCTAATCACTTAAGGCAGACTGTCAATTTTAGAAATTATTAAGTACATCTACACAGTCATATGAAAATGTGGGTTTTCATAAAAACCCACATTTTCATATTTCTAATATAGATGGGAGAATTCTTTTTTAAAACTTAAAGCCTCATAAGATCATAGAATGTTGAAACTGAGTCTCACAGATTATTTATTTATTACTCATTTATTCAAAAAATTGTCTATTGAGAACTTCATGGCCCCAAGATGTAACCTCTTTGTCAAGTTATTTAAACTTTCTGGGCCCCAGTTTCTTGGTCAGTTGAGTGAGAAAGGTGAACAAGATGAAGTCTATGCACCTCCAAGCTGCAGTATTTCACAGTTCTGGGCAGGTAACTTGTCAAAGTTACCTAGCTAATTAATGGTGCAACCAAGACTACACTCCAGAAGCTAGAATTTCCTGGTTACTCCTCTTGTGTCCTTTGCATTGAAACACATTACGTTCCTAAATTTAAGAAAGAATAAATTTTAAATTCTGAAAATGCTTCCCCATGTCTATGAAAGGTCACTTCTAGTTCTGCAACACAGCTTGGATCATTACATATGAGCTCTATTAATTCAGTAGCAAAACACTACATATTACATCTAAAAATTCAAAACCTAAACTAATACCAGGTTAACCTATGTACAACCCACATCTTCTTTCCTTATTTTTCCACAACCAATGACATATCATTTAGATATCATTTGTGTATCCCAAACCCTTCCAAAATACAAAGCTAGCAGGGTTTGAATACCATAGCTATCTCAGGGTGATTCAGGGTCCAGGTCAGGTGGCACTCTGCAAATCAACATATCGACACCTTGCCCATATTTTTACAAAGGTGACAGCTTGTTAATGAACATGAGAAGCACTATTCAAAGAGGAAACTCTCCTCAATACAGCCTGAGCCATGTGCTATCCAACTTGCCTTGTGAGGAGAAGTGAGTCCCATCTTTTCTGAGTGTGTAGAGAAGATCATCAGGTCTTGCAGCACAAGCCCGCCTGGCTGAGGGGCATCCCCTTCTCTGCCATAAGTTGCCTGATGAGGCACTTTATTGATGTCAACAACAAAGGGACAGCTGTGTGCAAAGACAGCAGCTGAATTCATTACACTTTAAGGATGATTCCTCATACCAACGTCATCCTATCGCACTCACATCCCTCTCAGCCTCAAGATAGACTTACACAGGAGGCAGTGTCGCATAGTGGTAAGAGTTTGGCCTCTGGAGGTGTACTACCTTGGCTTTAGTCCTGAATCTGTCACTTCCAGTTGAGTATCTGTCACTTCCAGTTGAGTGTCTTTGGAAGCAACTCCTATAATCTTTTTTTCCCCCCAACTTTATTGAGATGCAATTGATATATTACATTGTATAACTTGAAGGTGTACAACATGTTGATCTGATACCCTTATTTACTGCATTATGATTACTGCCATAGTGTCAGCAAACACCTCCATCACGTCACATAATTATCATTTCTTTTTTGTGGTTAGAACATTTAAGATCTACTTTTTTAGCAACTCTTATAATCTTTTGGGACATTCAATTCTGCATAGGTAAAATTGTGGTATTGGAATCTACCCCATAGGGTTGTTGTAGAGATTAAAGGATTTAGGTTTTGTAGGCTGTTTAGAACAGGCCTTATTAGCTTTTATTATTAATGTTTTAGTATTGAATATTTTTCTATTCCAGTTACCAAGCCTAGAAATCATGCTGTCATTCTTAAACCCTCACATCTAAAACTTAGCATCTTCACAGTTCCACCTCAACAATATCTTGTTAATGAAACACTGTCTTTTTACTCTAGCTGTCTTGTGTAGTTCTGACTGTCTTTACACCTTAGTGGAGTTTATTATACACTATACTCTTTTGAATTGCTCATTTCTTTCTTTTCTTTCCTGTTTTTGTTTGTTTGTTTCTCTTTGAGATCTTTTCTTACTTTTCTGTGCATTATTAATACTAAGTGTTAGTATTAATAATACATAATCAATGTTGATTAACCAAAGTTCTATTTCTTTTATTTATTTATTTAACACAACATTATTAGTACCGAATGCATTATAGGCATCAAGTAAAATAATTGCAATACAGCACGACAAAAGCTATAATAAAGTCATGCATGAGGAATAGTAGTAGCACAAAGAACTCTGCTTGGGAGAGCCAAAAAAAAAGCATTACAAAGTATGTTCTTCAATGAGGTATTGAAAGATGACTAAGAGTGTTCTAGATTCCTGGAGAGTAGTAGGATAAAAAGAGAGAAAAAATATGCTTATTGGCTCAGAGCCGTGAAATAGGATGGCCAGAGCTTAGAGTAACCACCGGACAATGGAAGGAATGAAGCTGGATAAGTAACGATAACAACAGTTAACATTGAGAGCTTCCTAAGTTTCCCCATTTTTTTTTTTTTTTAAAGATTTTATTTATTTATTTTTCCCCCCAAAGCCCCAGCAGATAGTTGTATGTCATAGCTGCACAACCTTCTAGTTGCTATATGTGGGACGCGGCCTCAGCATGGCCGGAGAAGCGGTGCGTCCGTGCGCGCCCGGGATCCGAACCCGGGCCGCCAGCAGTGGAGCGCGCGCACTTAACCGCTAAGCCACGGGGCCGGCCCTGTTTCCCCATTTTTAAACATTCTACATGCACTCTATTTCTGATCCTCACAATGGCCCTAAAGAGTATATAATATTAATCCAATTTTACAGATGAAGGAAATGAAACTCAGTGTAGTAATACGGCTGACAAGAAGGAGAGGTAGAACTACAATTCCAATCTGTCTGTCTCCATGCACTAATTCTGTTATCCAGCCCACCACTATGCCATGGGCACCTGGTAAGCCATGTGGGTGTGTGACTTTAACCTTGCAGCAACGGAGAACTACTAACTTGGGGAGTGATATTACTAGATTACTGTTTGAGGATAATCTGTGTACTTTTCATTTTTACCTTCCTGATAGGTTATACTATGATTTGAAAGCTGGACTTAATTCTTCCCTAATTACATAAACTTAATGACTCCTAATTCAGTATCACGAAACTCATCATTTCATTAACAGATTTTTATTAAGTGCCTCTTTTGTGATTGGCACTGTGCTAGGTGCTGATGCTTCATGAAAGAAATTTAAGTACAATTGTGTGTCACTTGACAGGGATATGTTCTGAGAAATGCATCATTATGCAGTTGGTCCATTATGCAAACAGCATGGGGTGTACTTACACAAACCTAGATAGTGTGGCCTACTACACACCTAGGCTATATGGTACTAATCTTATGGGACCACTGTCTTATATGAGGTCCATTGTTGACTGAAATGTCATTATGCAGCACATGATTGTATCGCCAGACACTGAGAGAAGAACCAATGGAGAATTATGAGAAATAGAACAGAGAGAGAATAATCAATGGAGCAAGGTTCCAGAAGAATCTCAGCATGCTAATTAACAGTTATTATGAGAAAGGAGAAAATCATCCTATGCTTCAGATAGGCAAATTAACTTTAGATTCTAGATTTTAATTTAGATGATTAAATGTTTGTTTAGTATTTTTGATGTTCTAGCTACTTTACTAGACCTAGCAATCCAAAAACTAAGACATGATCACTGCTTTCAAATAATTTCCAGTCTTCTACAGTAGAATCCCAGAGAAATAATGAGGGAGACCTGTCTTCTAATTTTATTCTGCTACCCAGTCTGTATCAGCCTAGAAATAACTTAATTAAATATTATTGTGCTTCCTTTTTTCATAAATGCATCAGGAATTATAATCTATGTTATAAAAATTCATGATTATTTTATCTTTATATAGACTTTAAAAATTATTACAAAAACACTGATCAATATTTTTCAAAAATGCTATATGAGACACCAAGCTAGAATTCTTTTTTTCAAAAATCCTGATAATTCTAACTACAGTAAAATTTCAGAACAGCCTAACATCAAAAATCTTTGATAAATTGATACTAATCAGTAAAAAGTGGGTTCTCTGTGGATATATACAGAGGGTAATCTGACTAGACAAGGCAACATCAGATTCTGCCCAAATTTGAAGCTGCAAAGTCACAGAAGAGCCTGCTCATTTCCAGGCTTTAATTTGAGTGTGTATGTTCTAGAGATGTATGCTTGTGTTTATGTGTCTTTGAGTTATTCATTCATCCAATAAAGAAACAAGATGCCTTACACTTCCAGATACTATTTACCAACGGTGAATGCTAATTAACAACTAAGTAAACTGGAAAAATATCAGATGAAAAATCTTAGTGAGTGATAATATAGAAAAATTTTTGGAGGAATAGTTCCTTAAGAATTGTTTATTGAGTGAATGAATATTGTTTTCTAATATAACTTGGTATTCACTTAATATTTTTACAGTTTACAATCGGGAAAATACTTAGCATTTTGCCACCACATATAGAAGAATTTGCAAGACTAATTGGAAAATTTTTACATCTTGAACCGTTGTGTGTAATTTGAGTTTGAAATATTTTAATCACTGCAATACATATTAGACTGTGTATTTCATTTGTTGTCTTAACCTGTAAAGATCAGCTACCCTAGACCTCTTATACCTTCATACACATCCTATTCACCAATATTAAATCCTCACACTAAATGCAGAAAATAAATGCTACATTTTCAGTCTCCAAAAGTTTGTCTTGGATCCGGGTCAGGCAGTAAATACCACAATACATGTGGATACACAGTAATAATTTCTCTCTCTGATTGTAGATAAACTCTCTCTTACTCTCTTTCCCTTTTTGGGTTACAGTTATACCTTACATAATCCAGCAGAGGGTGCTTCCTTTTTTAGGGTTGGATTAGAAATGAATACCAACAGCAAAAAGTTAAAATCTTTCACATTTTGTTTCCAGTGATCAATTAAATCATGTTCTCTTGCAGTTTTATGCATTTTCAGATGTGTCCCAAAGATAACAAATCATCTTCCTTTAAGCACCACACGTTTTAACCCACAAATGTATAACCACATGCACCTGTATCTGTATGTGCATATTTGACATGCTTACTCTCTTGTTTTTCTTCTTAAAGGAAGTTATGGTCCTCATGAAAAGTTCCAGGTATACTCAAATTAGGGAAGTTTTTGTTTAATATTTTATTTTCCACTCTGGGAAATATAAAAGAAGTGTTGCTGACATCAACAAAAATTGTTTTCTTTGTAAAAAATAATATTTGGCTCTCCTAGGAATTCCACAGTATAAGCATGTTTTTACAGCATTCTGAGCACCATTGGCCTTGCTTAGAGTAGATGGAAATGTAACCTCTTCTAAAGAACAAAATAGCTTGTCTTCAAGGAAGAGTTTACTTCCTAAATGCTTGGCCCTTTATTTCCTTGTTGTATAGGGGCAGGTCCTGAAATTGTCATCTCAGGAGGATCCTGGTATTTTTTCTAATCTTCTTTCAGCAAGTCACCCAGCTCTGAAACAACTGGCCTTGTAGGTTCTGCTAAGAAATGTGAAACTCTTAGAATGGCTTTAAATCACACATTTCAGAAGAGACCACTATAGGCACTACAAAGGAGAAAGCTGAGATGGTCTTAGCTATCAAGCTAGTTTCAAGGGCTTTTTCCCTCCAAATTAAATAAATAGGAGATTATATTCCCCTGAATACAGTCATCTCTCAGTATGGGGGATTAGTTCCAGGAACCCCATGGATACCAAAATCTGTAGATGCTCCAGTTCTCTGTATAAAATGGTGAGGTATTTGCTTATAACCTACACACATCCTCCCTGTATACTTTAAATCATCTCTAGATTACTTACAATACCTAATACGATGTAAATGCTATGTAAATAGTTGTTATAGTGTATTGTTTAGGGAATAACAACAAGGAAAAATTGTCTGTACATGTTCAGTACAGACGCGCCCATCATAGGCCTTTCATTCCCGGAGTGGTTGAATCCACAGATGTGGAACCCTCAGATACAGACAGCCGACTGTATTTTGCAATCAAACATATTTTGCTTTTGAATACTTTCTTCCACCCCTGATATTAACCATTAGACATTCTACACTCATTTTAAGACAGGTCTTAATGGGAAAACAACTTAGTAGGAAATCTACATCTATGGGTGCTGAACTAGCCCATACTGGAGACAAAACACAATGCTAAGAGAATGAGTTGGTTTCGGTGAGCAAATACTTCTATCTGCATACAAGATAGCTGAGTACAGCTCCCACTTTAAATCCCATTAGGAAATGCTGTGATTTACTACAGGACCTCACTGATTGTTCAGGTAACAGATGGACATGCCACAATGAAATATTTCCCTTTTTTATTTACAAACAAAAGAGGATTTTTATGTGGGCAGAAATTAAAACAATACTGAAGCACTAGTTGTCTAAGCTTAAATTCTTTCACATTCACACAGATTCTTTATTATATAAAGTCAACATCCTTAAAAGTTTTGCATGGCTTGAATACATAATCCATAATATTTTGTGATTTCTCTTCAAATGTGTTGGTTTCTTCAGAAAGAATTATGTACCTACAACATAATGAGGTAATTAACCAGAAAACAAAAGGTTTTTCTTCTGTTTCAGACAAAACTTGCTTCTAAGACACAAGCAACACATGCATTATTTTGTGGACCATCTGCTTTGTCCTCCATGGCGACTTTGATGTCAGAAATCTTATATCATTTTGCATATCACCAAAAAGACATGACAACGACATTAAAAGGACAATTGAAGTAAAATGTGCCGCATGTTGTTATGTTGCTTTTATAAATATTTTAAAAGATTTGACAATCCGATCAACTTTGATAAGTCATCACATTTCTACAAATGAAAATCACTAATCTTCATTTTGACTGACAGCTGTGTTATGTGAGAACCACAAATTATATCATAGTCAAATACCTTAGAAAATCATATTCAAATGGTTCCAAATATATTTGATGAAAATGCATTTGAAAAGTCCTTAACCAAAAAAATAAAACAAGCAAAATTTTCAAGAGTATTGCGCACACAATCCTTGGCTCACAGAATTATATTAAAATAAACTCCACTATCTACATTTATCATTTCACTGCACATCCTCTTTCCATTTGAAACCCTTTGTTATGTAAGACATGCCACAAGAAGCTAGAGGAGTAAAATAAATTGTAAAGAAACCAAGGAAAATTTCCAAAGATTACAAACTGACAGCTGGTAAGTGAATTGTCTCATCAATGTGTTTAATTGGCCATTTATATGTTGACTAACATACTATAATTTTGGTATTGCTTGACTAACACACTATAATTTTGATAGACTGAATAAGTGGCCCCAAATATGTCCATGTCCCAATCCCTGGCACCTGTGACTATTGCCTTACATGGCATAAGGGATTTTGCAGATGTGATCAAGTTAAGGATCTTGAGATGGGGAGATTATCCTATTATCCAAGTGGGCCTGATGTAATCACAAATGTCCTTCTAGGAGGAACATTGGAGGCATCAGAATCAGTCAGAAAGAGATGTGATAACAGAAGCAGAAGGACAGAGATTTGAAGATACTATGCTGCTGGCTTTGAAGATTCAAGAAAGGGGCCATGATTCAAAGGATGTAGGTGGCCTCTGGAGTCTGGAAAGGGCAAGGAAATGAATTCTTTCCTGGACCCTCTAGAAGGAACACTGACCCATTTTAGACTTCTGACCTCCAGAAGAGTAAGGGAATAAATTTGTGTTGTTTGAGTCATTAAATTTGTGGTAATTTGTTATGGTAGCAATAAGAAACTAATACAGTGCCTACAGTGAATAAATAGAAGACTTCATATAAAAATTAAAGTTTATTTATTCTTTTAATTTTTGTTCCTCTTAAACACTGGAAAATGTGGCAATAGTTGGAGTGTTACCACCTCTTTGTGGTGGCTGGTTGTGGCTCAATTTTTTTCACCTTAAACTTGGCATCTGGTAGACATTTAAGTTTGTGACCTCTGCTAAATAGAGTCTTAAATTTTGCATTTTACTTAATTTTCATTTTACATTTCTTTGTTTTTAAGAATTATATCTACTTATTTATTATTTTTAATGGCATTCTACTAAACTACTGATCTTGAGAAATTTCATTCCCATTTGCTTAATCATCTCCCACCATCCACCTGTCTTTGTCTTTCCTTTACACTTTCAACCTGCAGGTTGTCCACTCTTAGTCCGCCACGATGACATCCTTCGCGGTGTAGACAATGTATCGGATGAACTGGATTCTGGTGTATCAAGATGCAAACAATGTTGGTCTTAATCACTGCCAGTTATCTCATCAGCTACTCCTTCTTCATGAAATCTCAAGCATTTTAGGCATTCTTGGTTATTAACAAATAGTTTCATATCCCAGATATTAAAAAATCCAGTCCAGTCTAACATTAAGCTTTCCCCCTTCCCCTCAACTTTGCTGTGCTTAAGGCTGCAGTGAGGAAAAAGTGTGTGTGTGTGTGTGTGTGTGTGTGTGTGTGTGTGTGTGCCTGAGGGATAGTGCTCCCTCTGGAGCCTCTGAAGGGAGAATTCGTTTCCTTGCCTTTTCCAGCTTCTAGAGCTGCATTCTTTGTGTTCTTTGACTCATGGCACCTCCCTCCATCTTCAAAGCCAGAAGCATTGTATCTTGCTTCAGTCCTCACGTTGCCTTCTTCTTCTGTAGTAGTTTCTTCCTCTACCTCTCTGCTATAAGGACACTTGTGATTACATTATTGGATCCGCCTGGATAAGCCAGGTTACCCTCCGCATCTCAAGATCCTTAACTTGACCACATCTTAATTTGAAGACAAAAAAGGAACTTTACACTGATTGACCTCCTAAGTGCCAAATTTCATGGTCTTCATCCTACTAACATTCTCTGCTGCATTTAAGATGGAAAACCACTTGCTACTGTAAAAATTTTCTTCCACTGATTTGAGATGCTCTTTTCCCATAACTGCCCTTCTTTACTACGTTTTCTTCTGCTAGATTCTATTATCTTTCACCTCATTTTTTTATTTTGCACTCATCCCATCCTATCTCTACTCCCACAGCTCCCATTGTCACAAATCCTTATGATTCCCAAATCTGCATCACAAGCCCTGATCTCTTTTTCATCAGTATTTGCAAACACATTGGGGGCATATTTTCCCAAAACTCACCATTTCTAAGATTGAACCAATTTTCTTGTCCTGAAAACCTATTAGCTTTTCCTATTTCTTATAATTTTCCTCTATTTATTTATTCTCATCACAACTATCCTTGTTTAGGCCCTCATCGTCTTGTGCCTGGACTATTGCAGTATCCCTTATTTGGTAGACTGACTATGACTTCCCTCACCCAAATCCAGTCTCCACATTACTGCTAGATTCACATTCTAAAACTCAAAAGTGATCACATTATCATCATATGTGCAAAAAAAACTTAGATAAGTTTTACCCCACCCCCAGGGTACATTTAGGCTCTCACAATGAATATCATTTTTAACCTGGCCTTACTCTAACTCTTCACACTCTTTTTCATCACTTCTTTTCAGATCCCAGCCAAACTAGATGAATATGTTTCTAGGAATATGTCTTGCACTTTCCACTGGTTAGGATTTGCTCTCTCTCTTTTTCTTTTTTTTTTAACCTTTGCCTAACTAACATTCCACTTAGATAAACTTCTCCTCATTCTCAAGACACAACTTCAGCTTCATGTCCTCCAAAATTTTTTTCTATTTTCCCATAGCACTTTTTACGTGTCTCCATAATAGTAAACAGTACTGTTTTTATGCATCTCTCTCTACCAAGAGTACATTATAAGCCAAGTTTCTTGAGGGCACAGAAATGCTTCATCCATCTTGTTATCTCTTGCACCAACCTAAGGCTTGGCTCCTAAAACTAGTGTTTAAGAGTTAAACCTATAGAGTGAATACCTGAGCTTTACTGTTGGCCTACACTCTCTGTGCCTCAGTTTCTTTATTTATAAAATGGGAAGGTCTGCAATATAATAGCACACATCTGAATTAACCCTTATGAAGCATTTACAGTGGTGCCTGCCACATAGTGAAGGCTATAACATGTTAAAAAGTACACAAATGTTTACTGAATTACATTAGATTCTTATTACATATATAAACCAAGATTTTTAAAATTAAGAATAAAGATATTCAATAGCATCAAAAAGTGAAATAATTAAAACATGCATGAGAAAAGATGAAATGAATCAGAAAAAGTAAACTAGTGCAAGATGTTTTTGTCATAAGATAAGAAGAAGAGAAATATGAGGGCATTTCTCATCTTGTTCCCCTGATGCTGGCTCTGAGCACACAGTTACCTCCAAAAAAATAAAATACTTCTTTGGTTGAATTAAGTCCATGGGACCACAAAGCAAAATGAGAAATTATCCTTTTAATTAGCTTCAGTAAGGTTCAATTAAATTATTTTCTAAGAATTAATAATAGTGGAAGAATTTTCTAGGTCTTCCTTTTAAAAGAAACATTTAAGTCTCTTTAAAAATCAAAACCATTACCATGAAAATTTCTTGACCAGAACGGAGAATTCTCTAGATAACTGCAATTAAAAAAAGATAGAATTAAGAAGTCGAATATTGGCATGATGTTTCTAAATGACTAAGATCATCATATAATTAGCCCAGCAGTCATTCTTTGAGCAAGCCTCTTTTAGAGCCAGAATTGAAGCAGGAAATTGAATCTGCAAAAGGAAGAATCAATGAAGCATTGTGTCTTGCAATACTTACAGATGGATGGATACATGTTCAAGGATAAGGAATCTTCGAATTTGTGGCTATAAGGGGTAGGAGAGGAGGCACTAGAATGAGATTCAAGAATGGGTTCTTGCCTGGCTTTATTTTATACTCGATGTGCATGTTACCTAAACCTCTTTGGATCTCAGACTCCTCGTCTGAGGTTGGACTGGGTAATTTATAATATCTCTTTTAGCTCTAGCCATCTTTGCTTTTATGTATAATAAGTAGTATGCACAGCTTTAATATTTTAGTGATATTCTACTAGTTTCAAAAATAAATATAACAGAGATGATTTTTGAAACTCATTAATGAGTCTCTTTTCTCTTTCCACGTAGATGCTTGCCCTTTTTGGTCTAAGGCATCCATTTCCTTAGTGGGATATTAGGATTTGCATGAAAATAGTATTTCACTTTTGACATTCAAAATGAGATTTTTCAGCGAGACATCATACCAGCAAGCCATGCTATTATCTTAAGAGAGATTTACTAAATTCTATCAGCTACCATTTATCATGATAAGGGCTCAGCCTGTAGCTTTTACCATATGTAGTTCTCTCATAATATAGAAAACATACCCCTCCAGATGATAACATCTGGCTCTGCAGCTTGCTATTCTATGATATGAGGGAAAGGTGATGTAGAGGTTTGAGGGAAAACCCAGCGCTGTAGGCACCACAGGATTGGAGGGGTCATGACCTGGTCATCAGTTCTCTCTTAGCTTCATCAGGAACTGGTGGTTCTCATTGCTGACTCAACCTACCTCAGCTATCACCTGACCATAAGTTCCCCAAATGGCGCTGATCCTTTGCCCAGGCAGCTTGTCTCATGGTGCTTGGCTAGAGGGTCACTTTTATACCTGTTTGCTGCCACCTCTTCTAGCAATATCCCTAGCAGCTAGATTCAGCTTTCTCACAGGGTTCACAGGAGCTTCTAGATCCTTTCTACACCACAGGAAGCCAAGAGCAGCTAGGGAGTATTTACTCAAGTTCTCTTTCTCTCACTGCCTGTTGATGCTGTGCCACCTCTTCCCACCTGATGCACCCACGCATCTGGCCCACCCACCTGCAAGGTAGAGCCTCACCAACTCCCAACAGGAAGTAAAACAGAAGATCCTTTGCTCTCACCTTTACCTACACAGCCTTCTTCAGCTCTCTAAGATTTCCTGTTAGAAAAGGGAGGTCAGAACACAAGTATCTTACCATTTTCTTCTCTTTTCTCCTTCCTTCAATCTTTGTAGTTGTCCCTCACCTCTACTTTAAGAGAGAGAATTTTCTTTCCTCTTCTCTCTAGTGAGGACTTTACTTTAGTAATATCCTCCTTCTTCCTGACTCTAGTATCACGGATTAGCTTTAACAGTGCAGAGGATATAGAAGGAAAAACCAGCGTGTTAGTAAGAAAGTATAGAGTTATTTTTAAAATATTACATACATTACACAAACTAGTGACCATGACTTCAATTATCCATAAATTTTTAGTGTATGTTATAAAACACATGTTTTAAACATACTTCAAAATAAATTAGGGGAATGAAATAAGGATAGTGTATTTTGATTTCTGAAATATATCATCATGTCTCCCAACATACTTCTACTTTTAAAAAGGCAGAGCATGTGGACTGGGTATTTGAACATTCAGTTAAACTCAGTTTCTTAAATTATCATATCCAAAAAGTACTAGTTAATTATTTTGTAAATTTGAAGAGAACATACCAGTGGTAAACCACAAATCCCTTCTCTTGTACATTCATCAAATCTGTATATAACACAGAAACACTATTACTAATAATAATAGCTACCATTTATTCAGCCCTTACTATGGACCAGACACAATATAAGATATTCCACATATCTTTTATTTCATTGAGTACCTTGCTCTTGGACGACATGAGAAAAATTCAAAACTGATTAGAAAGATTGGAAGAACAAACAGAAACTAAGACAACGAATTAACTAGTGATGAATTTGGTCAGTAAGAGACACATCAATATGGTAAAGAATAATAATAATAATTTCAAAAAAGAATGAAGCATTTATCCTAAAAATATTTATAATTTGGTAGGAAAACTATGATTAATATAAATAACTGCAATAAATGATAGAAAATGGTAATGCCTAAAAAAGAAGAGGGCTCTTCTGACCCCCCTCTTCCTATATTTTCTCTATCTGCCTATTATCTTACTCGATCTCCCGAGAGGGAGGAGGGAGCTGCTAATTGGACTGGTCTGAGCATACTGCTGGAGATGTCCTAGAGATCCAGGGCTCTCTTTCTGGCTCATGGAAACTCTCTCTTATTAGCTCCTGCTTATTTTCACTCTCATTTTCTCTTTCTAGGTGCTATGGACTGAATGTTTGTTTACTCCCAAAATTCATATGTCGAGGCCCTAATCCCTAATGTGATGGTATTTGGAGGTGGGGCCTTTTGGAAGTGATTAGATCATGAGGGTGGAGCCCTCATGAATGGGATTAATGCCCTTAAAGAAGAGATATGAAGATAGGGCATTGAGAGGATCATCGGCATGGATAGCAAAATTGCCATGAATTAAGCCGTTGTTAATATTAGAAAGAGTAGAGACAGCCATGAGCTACAGAGTTCAAGAAACAAAAAGCATCTGATTAACCTAACTCTCTCAACCTGAGACCCAGAAACGTAAATAAATAATCAATTGGGTGGCTAAATAAATGAGAACTATAAATCTAGAAATAAATTGGAAAATCTGGAAGAAATTGATGATTCCTTAACAAAATATAGATAATGAAAGTGAATATAGGTGGAAGTAGAACATAAGAAAAAGTAACACAAAAGAGATCAAAATAGTGATTAAAAAAGTTGATAATTTAGGGGCTGGCCCAGTGGCATGGTGGTTGAGTTCACGTTCTCCACTTTGGCGGCCTGGGGTTCGTGAGTTCCTGGGCACAGACCTACACACTGTGGTGGTGTCCCATATGCAAAATGGAGGAAAGTTGGTGCAGGTGTTAGCTCATGTACAATCTTCCTCAAGCGAAAAAAAAAGAGGCAGATTGACAACAGATGTTAGGTCAGGGCCAATCTTCATCACCAAAAAAAAAAAAAATGAGGTCGTTAGGATGGGGCCTAACCCAAGATGACTGGTATCCTTATTTAAAAAAAATAAAATGATGATTTAAAAAGACACCAAGAACAGATGCTTTGCAGTTCCATCTAACTTGTAAAATACAGATAATACCAATATTTAGAGGCTATTCAAGTACAATAGAAATAGAAAAAAATTAATTAAATATGATAAAGGTTATTTAGTGAAAGCAATAGCAAGTGTCAATCTACCCAATAAAACAAAGCCATTTATTTTAAAATAAGGAACAAGAACAGAATGTTTGCCATCAACTATTATTCAACGTTTCCTCAGAGATTTTCCTGTCTAGAATGTAGGAGAAAAATTAATCAGTATCATTTTGGAAAATTATCTCTTTCTGCTAAAAATATTACTGAATATATAAGAAAACCCAAAAGATTCTATTAAAAGCTACTTGAATTTACGAGGAAATGTGGTAAGTGGCTGAATTAAGGCAAATATTTATATCAGTAACTTTTCTTTACACTATCAAAAAGAAGATAGAAATGAAAAAGGAAAATATTCCATTTGCAATAGAAACAATTATAAAATATTTGAGAATAAATTTTACATGAAATATGCAGGACCCATAAAACTGAAACTATAAAATCCTACTAGGGCCGGCCCCGTGGCTTGGTGGTTGGGTGAGCGCGCTCCACTGCTGGCGACCCGGGTTCGGATCCCGGGCTCGCACCGACGCGCTGCTTCTCCGGCCATGCTGAGGCCGCGTCCCACATGCAGCAACTAGAAGGATGTGCAGCTGTGACACACAACTATCTACTGGGGCTTTGGGGGGAAAAAATAAATAAATAAAATCTTTAAAATCCTACTAAAGCCCATAAACCAAGGACAGAATAAATGAAAAGATATACCATGTTGTGGGAGATGATAATTTCCAATGATGGCTGCAACAACATATATCTCATCTGACAATGTGGAGTTGGCACTCCTTCCCAACCCAGGCAACAGACATGTGAGTGAAGAAGATTTTGAGTCACCTTAGCTCCAGCCATTACTTGACTGCAACTTCAGGAGAGACCCCAAGCCAGGACCTGCTAGTTAAGTCACTCCCAAATTCCTGAACCACAGAAATTGAGATATAATAACTAATAATTATTATTTTAAGCCAGTATATTTTAGGATGATTTGTTATACAGCAATAGTTAACTAATACACATGTTCTTGGATTGAAAGATTTACTATCACATAATCATACATTGTCCCTCAAATTAATAACCTAAATGTAATTCAAGGAAACACCCAATGGTGCTGTGTTTTGTTTTTTTAATGATGAAAATTCTTCTAAAACACTAAGTTCAAGAGGATAACCAAAAAATATTTAAAAAGTAAAAGTAGACATGCTTTTTCAGTTGTTAAAATAATCTATAAGGTATTCTAATCAAAATAGAAATAGACAAATAGATTAATTGAAATGTATAGAGAGCCAAAAGAGAGATTCAGGTGGGGAAGGAATTTAAAATATGGCAAAGATGGTAATTCCATTGAGTGGAGAATAACGATTAACTTTAAAATGTTGCTTGTATAAATAGATATCCACTTGGAAGAAAGTAAAGCTGGGCTCATCTTCATCTTAGCTAAAATAAAGCCTTAAATGTAAAAATAAATAAAGCCTCAAAAATACATATATATTTGGATGAATCTTTTTAATTGAGATAGGATATCTGTAATATATAAAAGAAAAGATAGACATATTTTCTATATAAAAATTAAAACTATAAAAGGCAAAGTGATCATAAATAAAATAAAAAATGAGGGAAATATTTGCAATGCATATGTAAGATAATGATATCTATAATATACCAAAAACACTTTGAAATTGATAAAATGATTACAAACAAGATTAAATGATATGAATGAGCAGCTCAAAGAAGAGCAAACCCAAATGACCAGTGGACAATGAAAAAATGCTCAACCTATATACAGGCAAATGCAAAGCCATTGTTTACTGAATTCCAGGTGCTAGGAATTCAACATCAAGCAAAAAAGTACAAAGTCATTGTCATGAAGCTTATATTTTAGATGGATGTGGAGGAGACAATATATAAACAAAAACATGTAATCTGAAGATAAGTGGTACAAAATTTTAAAATCAGGATAAAAGTATAGAGTATGATGATTGAGGAGGTTGGCATTATAGATATATTAGACTGGAAAGTCCTCTCCAATAAAGTGAACTTTTGTCAGAGTCCTCGATGTGCAAGCCAGCACACAAGAGAAGCTTTCACATGACACTTGTTAGATTGGCAAATATGAAAAGTAAACGGGAATATGTAGCGCTAGTGGGTATTCAAGCAAATACATCCTATTATACGTTGCTGGTGGAAATATGAACTGTTTCAATGCATGTGAAAGCCTAGTAATATCCATTAAAATTTCACACATTCTTCAACTCAATAGTCTCACTCTGGGAAACCTATGCCACAGAAATAACAAGACCAGCACATTAAAGACCTGTGTACAAAGGTGTTTAATAAACTATTGCTTATAGTACTAATGTAGTTTATTGTTTATAGTTCACCCCATTCTAGATAAAGTAAAACCTTAAATATAAAAATAAATAAAGCCTCGAAAATTCTAGAAGAATGTACATATACCTTAGACGGACCTTTTTGATTAAAATGGGATACTCAGAATATATAAAAGATAGGCACATATTAACTACTTAAAAATTAAAATTGTATAAAGCAAAGCAATCATAAAGTAAAAAAGTAAATAGCTGAATAAATTGTGGTACATCCCTGCCATAGAATAGTCTGCACCTATTACAAAGAATGATTTAGGTCCATACCTGTAAATATTGAGAGATTTCTTTGATGTATTGGTGAGTGAAAAGGTGAGAATCAAAGAGGTGTGTAAAAACATGATTTTATTTAAATGATATGAAAAAGAAATCCACAACCCACGTGTTGGAGAAATTCTTGTTTGCTACTGACGTTCCTCTCATGTTGAAGGATCTCATATTATAACTCCTGGGCAGGTGAAGCGACATTAGTACGTAAACTTGGGGAAAATAAACTGGACATGTTTGACTTATAGCCACCATTTAGTTTTTTTGGGGTTTGAGGAATCTTGAGGAAAAGTTATTCTGCTCTGCAACGCCAGGGGCAGCCGCTGGCCCTGGGGAAGGTCATTGCTAACCTACCACATCACTTTTCTCATGAGGCAAGCCTGCCCACGGGAGTGCAAGTTCTCCAACTCTGATCCTTTGTACCCTAAGTCTTACAAGGCAGGCCTTCGCCTCTCCCCACATACGCATGAGGCGGGGAACTTGCACCAGCTGAGCAGCACTTCCTACTGGGTGGTTAAGTCAGCCTGAACTGAAACTCAGCAGAACCATTTGGCTTTCACATCCTCCAATTTAGCCTTATATAAAAATGGTGTTGCAGGGGGCTGGCCCAGCAGCCCAGCGGTTAAGTGCACTCATTCTGCTTTTGGCAGCCTGGGGTTTGCTGGTTCGGTTCCTGGGCGTGGACATACTCACCGCTCATCAAGCCACGCTGAGGCGGCGTCCCACATAGAAGAGCCACAACTCTACAACTATGATATAACTATGTACTGGGGCTTTGGGGAGAAAAAAGAAAAAGAGGAAGATTGACGACAGATGTTAGCACAGGGCCAATCTTCCTCAAAAAAAAAAGTGTAAAAAATGATGTTGTTCTCCATCTGCTACTTCTTTTGTTATATTTCTCAATTTGTTCAGAACATAGGCAGTGAAACGAGGTGTTATTATTCAACTCCCACGAAAGATAGAAGGACCATACAAAAATACTTACATGTGATTATATCATCATAGAGAAGGGAATGAAGAATGCACACCAAGTTATTAATATTTGCTGCAGCACTGGAAGGGAGGGAGATGAGCACAAAGAAACTGAGAGGAGGGATAAGCTAAAAAGAAAAAAAACTACTTCTTTCTTTTTTACAAGATTCAAGAATAAAAGTAAATGTATGGTGTGTTCCCATTTTTGTGACATGTTAATGCTTTATATATACGAAAGAGATGCTTGAAAAGTATCATCACCACAAAATTAATGGTGGCATCTACTTGTAGGGTTTCAAGAAATCTGTGCTTTCTTTCATACACTTCTGAATGTTGTTTGAATTTTTACAATACACGTACATTTTTTATATGTAGTCAGAAAAAGTGTTTTTTACATATGGGCAAGTTCCCCACCTTCTTTGTCTGTCACGAGAGGTGAAAGCCTGCCCTGTAAGATTTAGGGTACAGAGGAGCAGAGGAGGGGAGCCGTTGCTCCCTGTGGGCAGGCTTGCACTAAGAGGAAAGAGGTGTGGTAGGTTGACACATTAACAAAAAGTTTTTCTTATATACAAATAAAAATTTCAGTGTGAATTTAAGGTTGGGAAGGGGATGATGTTATTAAAATATGATTTATTCTTGGGGCCAGCCCAGTGGTATTGCAGTTAAGTTTGCGTTTTCTGCTTCAGCAGCCCAAGGTTCGCTGGTTCAGATCCCGGGTGCAGACCTACTCATGGCTCATCAAGCTACGCTGAGGCGGAGTCCCACATAGAAGATCTAGATGGACCTACAACTAGGATATACAACCAGGTACTGGGACTTTGGGGAGAAAAAAGAAAAAAAGAGGAAGATTGGCAACAGATGTTAGCTCAGGGCCAATCTTCTTCTTCTTCAAAAAATATGATTTTATTCATAATTTTATCATTTGGACTCATTGACTCAACTTCTGTTAAGCTAGTTTAGAGAAAGTGACTAGACATATTTGAGATGGAAAAGTGGAGAAAGGGTGAATGGTGTGTATGACACACATTGTAGTTTTGGTGTTAGCACTTTATGCCCTGTGCCAACCCATTTCAAATATATTGGAGCAACAATGAGGATGCTAATTCTATTAGCAGGAGGATAAATGTCGCACTGCCAGTAATAGTGGTGGTGGGAGTCACCTTCACTATTGGGAGGTTGGGCAGCCTCATAAAGACCAAAGCAAGACAGCAGGACTCCTTTGGTAAGCTTTTGGAATCCTGTCCCAAGGGACACAACACATTTCTAGTTGAACATAAGCTTGGTTCTTAAGTCTAATGGGTTAAATGAGAATGGGGGAGGTACTCTTCTGTTTACTTTCTACAAACTTCTTTCCTCTTATTTATGCCTATCTCCACTTCCAGGGAAGGAAATTTGCCAATCTCATCAAAGAGAGATGAGATTATATGTGTCAAGCATGTTTACAAGGGCTACTATGCTCCAAAGGCCAACACTCAAGTCAGAACTCTTTTTTCCCCTCTTCCTGCTGAGTTGACTCAGGATGGCAGCGCCATCCTCTGTGGGGTGGGCTCAGCCAGGTGGCTCCTTTCTTACCTCCTCCAAGCATTCAGCTGGACAAGAAGTCAGAACAGATTCTGCTCCGCAGACATAATCATTACTCTCCTTTTTCAATCTATATAGGCAAGCCTGCGAGTACAGATCTCAAGTTTAATTTGCCAAAACAAGGAGAAGCGGTGGCCCTGCTCAGGTCTATAGCCCATGCTGCATATGACTGCACAACTATTAATAAAAGTGTGACATTGATTCCCATTTCTCTATTGTATGTAGTTTCCTCAGGAACTCCATGAAGAGGTATAAGTGATTGGCAGGCAAAATTTGACTATTCTTGGATCCCAAGTTGTAATACTATCGAAATACTTAAAACTATTGCCCCTAAATTCTAACAGTACAGGAGGACTATTGAAAGTGAGAGGAAAAAAATGTAAGTTCTTTCACCCAGGTTTAAAGCATCAACTCTAAAATATCAAAATTAAAATATTAAAATCAGGATAGATGCCAGCTGACTTGACCATAGTTTGTATAGTAAAAAGCCTGAAGATTTTCGTTGAATCTAAGATAAAACTGGGTCAAATGCTTGCAAATTTAATCAGTGCAATATTGGATAGATAGAAATATGGTGCCCTAGAAAAAGAGGTAAATCTCTCACTGTTATCTTCAAAAATTTACATTTAATTTTTTACTTTAAAGTTTAAGCATATTGTTGACGAATGGAATGCATGAAGAAGGGCTTATTTAGCTTGGAACAGCTTAGAAATCGATTCATGAGTATGGAGGAATTAGGGATCTTTCCCAGAGGAAAAAGAGATGTAGGAAGATCAGGACAAAGATTTGAAGGGCTACCACTTAAAAATGGTTTACTTAATGTAACTCCCAAAGATCAATGGGTAACAGTTGAGTCAAACAGAGTTTTCTTAACATAAAGAACTTTCTAATAATTGGACATCCTAAAAAATAGACTGAACTATTGCTAAATTAGGATATCTCTGCATCTCGCTGACACTATGGCTCTCGGGAATAAAAGTGTACATATATACACTACATAAGTTTATTATATATTTTACTGATAAAAGAATATGTAGAACATAATTTACAAATAACCTCAAAATAGATAATTTTTTTTGGTAAATTATGTATAGCCAATGATTTTCACACAATTCTTTTTTTGATTTTTGCAAAACAGTTGTATCCACAGCCAACTCATGGTTGCAATTGTCAAATGGATGTAGTTCCAACTTGAACGTTGGTTGATAATTTCACTTAAGTTAACGAATAAGAGAAAAATGAACCAATGAGCACACGTATTCATTGAGATGTATTCATTAATTCAGAACTTCACTCATTCATCAATGGTGTTAATGACTCCTTTGCTGAATTGGATATTAGTTTTTGAATACTAGAATAATATTTCCTCAGCTTTTTGCACTATTCACAATGTAACAGCTACAGATATAACACCTCAAGTTTAATCTGCATTAACATTTTCTCCATTACCTTCTTAAATCCAGACAGACCACAAAACAATAAACTAAGCCCTGTTTTGTAGTGTTTACCAATTTCCAAGGTGTAAATACTCCCACCATGGCCAATTTCAAGCTACAACCTGAAGTCATTGAACACAACACAGAGCAGAAAGAGATGTGTAGAGTAGCACACTGTTATAACGTATTTTCACCATATAGATTCAAGAGATCTAAATAGCCTCTAGAGCATATTTAATAGTAAAAGATAGTGAAATAATTAGGATGTGATGACTTTTGAGTATTTACTACTTTTGTTTTTAATTTATTTAATTATGAGTTTATATCATTTAAATTTTTAATAATGAATGTATTTAACAACTGGCTAGCAAAACTCCTGAAAATTTAACTATCAGCTCTTATGGGCTGCAACAAGCTGACTCCAGCATACCAGTGGGATAGTGGTACTCTCTGTACACGAAAATTTAACCATATACAGACCAAAATACAAACTTCAATGGAAAACAAAGTGCAAAGAAAGTTTAAGAAGAGCAATCTACCTATTTCCAAGTGTATGAAAACTAGTTAAAACTTATTCCCACTTTAATCTGAAAATCCCTATTAATGGATTTCTCCACTAGCATTACTAATTTATATTATTTGTTTTTTTTCAAATCACTCACACACGCGTAATGGCATCAAAGAATTATAGGTGTAAGATTTAGGAAAAGAGTTCTAAGTAGACACTTGTAAATTTAAAATATTGTAAAAAAAAAAAAAAATGATAAAGAATCAACATTTCCCAGTACCCTAAACAGAGTACCAATACCAAATAGTAGACTGCCTTAACTACTAATTTGAAATGTAAAATAGGCAATTTAAGAAAAACCACATTCCTGAGTTCAGTAAGCCCACTTAGATTGTTTCATCATTTCCAAACAAAATACTAAAAGAGAAAAAAATGCCCAATTAATAACTAGAAATACATTATATTTTAAATTTGGGGATTTTCTTTTCCCAAAATTTTTAAAATGTTAAAAAATAATTTAACAAACTATATTTTTTCAATTAAGGCTTTACCTTTTATCATTTCCTCTAAGAAAAATAGATTTCAAATGTGACTGGAAGGCCTATAAATCCAATAAGATTTATAAACCTGTCCTACACACAAATGTAAAATTGGTCATAGACATTTCAGTGATTTGCAGAACAATATGTTCACTTTTAAACTAGATTTTTGGTATAATGTAGGCTCAGATGAATACATATAAATTCAGATCAAACATAGATTCATGCAGTAGACGCAGGAGGAATTATGTGAGAATTAAATTAACAATGCCTATTATATTTTAAGTGTTTGATAAATCATATTTATGATTGTTAATTTATTGAATATATTTCCTTGTTATTTTTATAATAAAATAGTTTCTGTTCATAAGACCATGTAATAGAAAAATGCTAAATTCTTTTTCAAATGGTATTAAAATTCAAATTTTACTGTTTTACTTTGGACTCATTCTACCACTATATTCAGCTTAACATCTTATCATAATTTAGGGAAATAAGACTGAAAGTCCAAAAGCAGCCAAAACTGAAACCACTTTTTAACTCGGGCTTACATGGAATCTATTTCTCTTATATTCTTATACCTGCGCATTTTCATCATCCTTAAAAACTTAAATATATCTAAAGAAGATGGAAACTTGAAGCGTTAACCTACATTTTTATGTTTTCAATCTAATTTGTCATACATTCCAATTTGTGTTTTCCCCAGATACTTTTAGTTTTTCTATTATATTTACTCACCTATACTGGATTTTGAAAAGTTTGACAGCTATTAAAATAGAGAATATCAAAAAGGTTAGTTAGTGCCCTTATTAAAATCCAAGAAGTCATTGAAATACAAAGAAAAAAATTGGAATATTTTATTCCTACTCAGTTTATTGAGAAGCATCAGAATTCGGTTGAGATTTATATTTTAAGTAGTATTTTACATATCTATTCCATTTTTTTGTGTGTATAATGGTATTTGGAACTACTTGAACTTGTCAATTTTAAAGGTGGTTTCTTTGAAAATACCTGAAGAAGTAATTGCTTGGATCTGTTAAATGCACAACGATACTGCATATTTCTTATAAATGTTAAGTGCCGCTATCATTCCTTCTCTAGAAAATTAATTTTATGTGCAGCTTCAGTTGATGTCATTTGTTCATAAGATAATTTGCCACATATATTAATGGATGAATCTATTGACAAAAGCCTCTTTTTTAAAGTGAACTTTCAAATAATCCAAAAATAAATATGCATAAATATATATATATACACACATGCACACATTTTTAGTATTTGAAGTCTTTTAGGATACTTTCTAATTCTTAAAAAGTTTTCACACCTTGAAAAGTATTTTTATATCCTATTTTGTTCTCCACTATTATTAGAATTTGATACATAAGCCTCCTAAATATTGCTTTCAACTTTTTAAGAACCTTTTGTTTCTCCAGACTTGAGTTACCTTATTATACAATTTATTGAAGGCTAATAATTATTAGGACATGTGGTAGGTGCTTATCACCAGTAACATCACACTACTGGCTCTATGTACAAGCTACAATAGGGCAAATGGTACAATTAGAGGCACATTCTTTGGTGCATAACAATAGAAGCCTAGTGACACTGAAAGATTAAGAAAAGGCTAAAACATCTTTAAAACTACTCATTACCACCAGTCAAAATGTGCATATTTGACCTTTATGGTAATCAGAAGAATCTCTGCTTATGCAGTAGGCGGCTGAATAATCATCACTTTCGACACACAGTCTTCCTTGAAGTGACCTAAGGTTAACATGGTTGATCCTGAAGCTGACACAGACGTTGAATCAACATATCCGCGGTCACAGTGAAAGCCACCATCTTCATCACCTAGGTTACAATGACAGGATAAAAAGAGTGTTGCAGATTTTTTTCTGCAAGAGACAATAGGACTTAAATGTTGACTGCTCTGCACATTTTGAAGGTTACAAAATTACTTGGAAATCTCTCCCTGAGGTGCAGATTCACTCTCCGGTATGATAATCATGCAAGTTGCATCAAAAATAATTGCTTAGTTTATTACCTTGTTGTCTTATTATATTAAAGCCTCATGCTACATTCAGAAATCTCTTACTCTTGATCCCTCTTCTTCCCTATAGGTCTACTATTAACCCTACTCATTTTAATTTGACTATATTAAGAGTTGCAATGAAGAATCTCAAAGCTAAATTGTTATCTCCAAATAAGATACAAACCTACACTATAACTAGAGCTAATGCAGCAACGCTAACATCTGAAAAAAAATAAAGACCCTTGATCATGTGGAATAAGTTAAAATGCTCCCTCAATGTCCCTCCCTCAAATATTAGACCTGAAGATCTAGAAATCTGTAGCTAGAATGGTTGTAATTCTCAAATAATGGACACTTAAAATGAAATGAAACTAATTTTTGTGTTGCAAAGCTCATCGTTCTCCAATTTTCATAGTAAAGCATCATACCAAGTAACTACAAGCTAATTATGTCATAGATGTTATTTCCCAGGTGGTTTTAGAGGAGGATAATGTTCCCTGTAGAAACAGAATAATTTAACAGTCATCAAAATTAGAGCAGGGGGATAAAAACTTTTTAAAAAGGTAGCCAAAGTAAGATTTTTTTAAGGCATAAAGCCCGAAGTTCCCCAATATTCATGGCTTGGTTGGCACTTAAAAATAGTTATTCATAATTCCCCCTAATGTATGCCATATTAATCTATGTGTACCTAGAAAAGCTGGCTACTTCCTGTACTTCAAAGTCACTGCCTTTGCTGTGACACCTAGAAAGTGCTTCAGGATTCATTATGATATGTGGAATATATAAGCAATAAGGCATGACAGGGAGTGTGGTTATCATAAGATAATCACACCCCTGGGTCATTACAAAGCAAAAGGTGCAGTGGCGCACCTCTCATTCCCCCCGGGGTGTGATTACAGCGCGATAGGCACACTTCATGCCATTACCTTATTGCTTTTATAAAAAGTCTTTGTTGGGAAGAAAAACTGTAGTTTTTTTTTTTTTTTTTTTGGCTTAAGGAAGACAAAGTTGGCAGTTTACAGCATTAACAGTAGTTTCAGCTAAGCCAGATAGGTTATGTATTATATGTATTAATCTACCCTTTAAAATGTACAGCTGCCAAAGCCAATCAGAATTCGTCACTTTAAGACAGAACCCATTCGGTGGTTGTGTGTTCAAATGATTCAACTTTAGGAAAAAAGTATGCCATTATCACAGAAAGTCTAATATCTAGGAATGACTGTTGGAAGGAACAATATTTCAAGTTATTTTTTTCCAAAATGATAGACTCAGAGAAGGTTTACTGGCTTGATTAAGCAAAATGCAACCTAAAGTAGTTGACACGCCAAGCATTGGGCAGTAAGGTATTCATAATTTCTAATTTTCCCCATTTAGTCCTCCACCCAAATTCAGGTGACAACTCAATTTAGGGTGCTAGATTAGACACCAAATCCCATCGCTGTCATTCAAATTATAGCCTAAGGGCCTTATCATGATCTTACAAATGTACAAATTCTTATCTTATATGTCTTCCATTTCTTACCACTAGACTTTTTTGCTTTATCTAATATTCTGCCACCTAAAGACAGACATAACTCAAGTAATAATCCTCATCTATAATCCAAACAATAATTGTATTATGGCATTATATTCTTTGCATTTGGAACATTTATTTTCATAAAATTCCTGTGTGAAAGATAATAAGTAGATATTATTATTCCCATTTTATGAAGGGTAAGACAAGGTATAGAAAAGCTAAATTATGTGGCTAATTCAGTTAATCCCAAAGCTGGTATCCTAATTCCAAGGATAAACTCATTTAAGAAAAAAATAAGAGCATTTACAGAAAATTACCATAGACAAATCTCTTAACTTCTTTTAGCTTCAGTTTCCTCCTCTGTGAAATAAGGGTGTTACAGTAGATGGTCTACATAGTGCATATACCTGCCATTTTGAGGATCTCTTTCCTTATATAATAGTATTAACTGTCATGAGACTGTTAACTTCAGGAAGTTGGCTCCATCCTCACAGACTGAATCTTCAGATAGTAAGTAGTTTGAAAAACAAAAGCGTGTTGTTAATGAGAGAAGGAAATAGGTGAGAGCATAAATCATGGAAAAATGAAAGCAATCTGACTTTGACATCTGTTATCACTTTATGAATTATTGTTGATTTATTTGATTTGACAGATGAAGTGGTAACTGGCTTCATTTTTACCATTCCTTGGTTAGAAAGGTGATCTACTTGAAAAAATGATCTAGTTTCAGACAGATGTCTATAGTAATGGCAGTCCCATAGCAGAACCTCAAATGAATTCCAGGATGATCTGTAGGAGAGCACAAATGCAACTCTACAGCTACAAGAACTTGGAAGGGGCAGTCTACTATTAGATATCAATTATAGCATCTCCATATTGATTTTGAAAGAAACTCATGCCAAAACAGAACATATTCGGGCCGGCCCCGTGGCTTAGCGGTTAAGTGCGTGCGCTCCGATGCAGGCGGCCCGGGTTCGGATCCCGGGCGCGCACCGACGCACTGCTTCTCCGGCCATGCTGAGGCCGCGTCCCACATACAGCAACTAGAAGGATGTGCAACTATGACATACAACTATCGCCTGGGGCTTTAGGGGAAAAATAAATAAATAAAAAATTAAAAAAAAAAAAAAAAAAAAAAAAAAAAACCAGAACATATTCAACATGACTCGGTCACCTCTTTCTATTTCCGCAAAGAAAACTTAGATGTATTTTTTGTTGGATTTGAAGGGAAGGATGCCCTCTGTGCCAAGATAACTCCTCACTAATCTCGGAGAGGGAAAATATTATTTTCTGCACATGATGGAGACGGGAAATAGGAGGTCACATCTGTATTGGTCCTTTTTCCTTCTGCATAAAATTAAAGAAATAATTGGTCAATTAGTCATAACTGTTCGTGATCTATTTACTCCACAAGTGTTCTGTCCACGCTGGATATCTTGGCATAGACAATGTGCCTTAGTGAGCAGTGCCCATTTTTACTTGACTGCAAGGCATTGGTACAACTTCATGGGGGCTGTTACTTCTCCCCTGGACCCCTACTAGCAGAACCCACATGTTCTTTTTTTGGATTATGTCTCATTTCTTGGATCATAAAATATCCCTCCATTAATATTTTTACAGATAATACCAAAAACCTTATAGGACACCATCTGTGCCTGTAGCTAAGTGGTCCTGGACTTGGACTTTTCCACCCACATGACCTGTTGCTATGTTTCCCATATCACAGTTTTTGTTGTTTTTAATCACAGCTAGGCACAGAACACTTTTATGTATTCCTTGCTTCTCACACCAAATCAAAATCTGCCTTTGCTACCCTTTCCAGAAGCAGCTCCCAATTTCGTGAGCATCTCTATTGTCATACTTCTGAGTTGGGCATCCTCCACCCCTCGATGAGGAAAGAGAGAAACAAAGAAGAGACTCAAAATCCGACACAATCACTCTTCCTTCCCTGAAGACACAACCCTTTCTCTCTCTAACCTGCTTCCTCATAGGACTGCGAAGGAATCGCTCTGTTCTATGGGAACACTGTTACTCTACAAACAGTGTGGATATTTTGCATTGCAGTGAATATTTCTCTAAAAATTAGAAATTCTCTAACATTTCTCTAAAATTAGAAATTGAAGCAAGTTGAGCCTTTTATTTTAAGCTGTAAACTATTTCCACTTACCCTCTACCTAATCTTTTGAGGCAGAAGGTAACTTTTGAGTAAGAGAAAAGATCTTCATGTTCCATGTATTGCCATAATAGGAAATAAGGCCTGCACAATAATCAGCCTTGAATGAACCACAAGACTCTTGGGTGCTGGCTAACTGATTATTGGGTCCCTAAGACTGAAATGGACGAGCAGCCCACTAAGCGGCTACTAGAGTGTATAATAGAAACAGCTTTAGATCTGAAAACACAAAGCCTGACTTGGGATAATAAAGTGCCATAAATCTCTCACTCATAGTATGGGCTTAAGTCAGTTTACATACTGAAAACCACTTGATCGAAGTAGGCTCAATGGGCCTGCATCAATGCACTGGAGAAAGGAAAATGCCCAGACCTTTCAGGATTGTTGACCCGGCTCTGAACAATCTCTAATTCCTAAGGATCCAGAATCTCGATATACACCACTAGTTAGAATGGAAACTTACCAGAGTCAATTGAAAAATACAATTTTAACCTGAATTTTTAAAAAATGGTAACAGTGGAAGCTAATTTGAATGCAAAAACCAACTAGTCTTGTGTACTATTTATGGAAGTATATATTGTTTTATCACACTAAGAAAGAAATTTGGCACTGTGTATTGAATATCTTTTAAAAAATTTATACCCTCTAAGCATTTAATTATAGCTCCTGTAGTAGTGATTTGAAATCATAAATAATAATCAATAATGTTTTGATCCACAAAGATAATAATAAAAGTACTTATATTTAAAATCATTTGAAAATAGCATAAATGGTTAATGACCCAACAATAGTACATTTATATAAAGTAAACAGTGATTCTAAAAGAGAATTATAAAAAATCTTAAAGTATATTAGTTAAGTAAAAAAGCAGAATATAAAATTATTTATGAAGTGTGATTGTAGCTGTATAGGAAATATACAAAAAACAATGCTCTAAATTTTACAGTAGTTAACTTTAGCTTAACTGTCAATAAAATTATGGCTACTAAGGATGATAGCTTTTCCCTGTTTTCCTTTTTCTACTTTATACAATATGTCTGATTTATTTTTATTTTTTTTATTTCTTTATTTTTTGGGAGAGAAAGGTCAGCCCTGAGCTAACATCCAATGCCAATCCTCCTCCTTTTTGCTGAGGAAGATTGGCCCTGGGCTAACATCCATGCCCATCTTCCTCTACTTTATATGGGACGCTGCCACAGCCTGGCTTGACAAGCGGTGCATCAGTGCGCGCCCAGGATCTGGATGTGCGAACCAAAATGTGCCACCAAAGTGGTTCTCGTGCACTTAACCACTGAGCCACTGGACCAGCCAAAGTCTGATTTATTTTTAAAACTTTAAATTAAAATTTATTTTTTAAAGAGTGAAGAACCATAGCAAGATAGAGAAGTGATATATATTTTTTTTTTTTTGGTGAGGAAGATTGTCCCTGAGCTAACATCTGTGCCAATCTTCTGGAAAGAAAGATGATTTTAACATATTTTTATTAATACAAAAAATATAGAATATGAAATAAACCATATATATTAATTACCCAAATAAATACATTATCATATTCTGCAAATCTATAATAATGTTTGCCTCATTCTGTGTTGATTCACATTAGTAAAATGCTTCAAGATTTCAAAGCTGAATGTATGATTCTACAGTTTCTCCCAGAGATGACAACAACCATACCTAAAATTTTTTTGGATAGAACCACGTGAACTTTGATGCCAATCCCAAGTAGCATATACTCTGCACTTACTCATTAGGTATGAGTCATAAAGAAAACACAGATGTATATATATCACATATGTACGTATTTTCACGTAAAAGTGTGCTATTAAAATGAAAATCCATTAATGAAGATTTAGTGAGGCTGTTCTAGTAAAGAAAGTAGTCATTGTAGTGGTAATATAAATTGGCTTGATCCTTTTAGAAAGAAATTTGATAATACGTAACAAGAACTATAAAAATGTACTTCTGGACTTTTGCTTCCAGCCCTGAGAAAGTAACAGCATTCTGATTTCTCATCATGTAAAAACTAGAACCCTAGAAAAATACGTGAAACAACTAATTCAGACAATATGCAGGCAGTGCAGGACTAAGATTCCTGGAAAAGGATATAAATGAGACGAGCTCTATGATCATCCTAGCTTTGAGTGAAGTTTAGCAAGGCCAAGCAAAGAGCAAAATCTGGGGAAAGAACAGTTACTGGGAATCTAGAAGCCAAACAATTCCCAGAGATCACACAGGGGAATCGTTTGAGTTTCAACGAGCCAGAGTGAAAGTGGGACATTAAATAGAGTCAAGAAGAATTTAAGCTAACTATAGAGAAAATGTTAGTGTAGATCTTTCTTCAGAAGGCTTCAAAAAAACTTAGAGAGAATCAAATTAATCTGCAAGCATGTTAATGTCCAGCCAAAATAAAGATCTTATTCTTTAAAGAAATACAATAAAATCTAGTACCTTTCAACATAAAATTCAGAATGTTCAGAATCCAATTAAAAATTAATCTACATGCAAAGAATCAGGAAAATATTACTGAAATCAGGAGTAAAGGCAATCATTAGAGACAAACCCAGAAAAGACTGAGATGATGGAATTAAAATAAAAGATTTTAAAAGATCTATGATAAATATACTCAGTATGCCAAAGGATTAAGGCAAACAAGAACATAATGAGGAGAGAAATGTGGAACATGAAAAATAAAAAAGGACATTCTAGGAATGGAAAATACAATATCTGAAATGAAAATTTTGCTAGATGTTATTAAATGCAGAATAGAACCTGCAGAAGTAATAATAAGTGAACTTGAATGTATAGCAAGAAAAACTATGAAATGAACCATAAAGAGAAAATAGACTGAAAAAATGCATAAAGATTTAGTGATCCCTGAGATAACAGCAAGAAGTCTAATATATGTGTATTGGGAGTCCCAGAAAGGGGAGGAGGAGGCAGAATAAACATTTGAAGGCTGAAAATTTTCCAAATTTGATTAAAATAATAAACATATAGATTCAAGAAACCCAACAAACCCTAAGCCGAATAAAGACAATTACATCAAGAATCATCATAATCAAAGTTAACTTTTAAAACATAGTAAAGAGAAAAGATTTAAATTAGCCAGAAGAAAGGCACATTTCAGGGGCCAGGCTGGCCCAGTGGCGCAAGTGGTTAAGTGCGCGCTCTGCTGCAGCAGCCCGGCGTTCACTGGTTCAGATCCCAGGCGCGCACCAACTCACCCACTTGTCAAGCCATGCTGTGGCAGCGTCCCATATAAAGTGGAGGAAGATGGGCATGGATGTTAGCCCAGGCCAGGCTTTCTCAGCAAAAAGAGGAGGATTGGCAGATGTTAGCTCATGGCCAATCCTCCCCCCTGCCAAAAAAAAGAAAGAAAGGCACGTTACATGCAATGGAACACAGACAAGAACAATAGCAGATTTCTTGGCAGAAACTATACAGTACATAATGCAATGGGAAACATTTTTAAAAATGATGAAGAAAAAAGCTGTCAACCTAGAATTCTAATCTCATCAAAAATATACTTCAAAAGTAAAGGTAAAATGAAGAATTTTTCAGACAAATAAATGCAAGAGATTTCATCACCATCATATCTGTACTACAAAATATTGAAGAAAGTTCTTCAAGCAGAAAGAAAGTGATACCACATGGAAATTCGTATCTTGGAGTACACAAAAAAATGAAGAGCACCAGATATAGTAAGAATGTAGATAAATATAAAAGGAACAATGTCATACAACAGATCTCCAGAACTTATTATTCTTGCTTAATTGAGACTTTATACCTGTTGATTAGCAACTCCCCATTTCCTCTCCCCATAGCCTTTGGCAACCACTATTTTACTCTTTGATTCTTTGAGTTTGACTGTTTTAGATACCTAGTATAAGTGGAATCATGCAGTATTTGTTCTTTTGTGGCTGACATTTAACTTAGCATTATGTCCTCAAGGTTCATCCATGTTGTCACACATGGCAGGAGATTGTAGAAGTTCCTTATATATTTTGGATATTAATGCCTTACCAGATATGTGGTTTGCAAATATTTTCTCCAATTCCACAAGATGTTTTTTCACTGTGTTGATTGTTTCATTTGCTTGTGCAGAAATTTTTTAGTTTGATATAGTCCCACTTATCTATTTTGCTTTTCTTGCCTGTGCTTTTGGTGTCATATCCAAGAAATCAGTACCAAGACCAACATCATGAAGCTTTTTCCCTATGTTCTCTTCTAAGAATTTTACAGTTGCAAGTCTTATGTTTAAGTCTTTAATCCATTTGAATTGATTTTTCTGTATGGTATACAATAAAGGTCCAGTTCCATTCTTTTTTATGTGGATATACAGCTTTCCCAACACCATTTGTTGAAGAGACTGTCCTTTCCCCATTGTGTACTCTTGACACCCTTGTGGAAGATCTGTTGCCCCTATATGCATGGATTGATTTCTGGGCTCTGTCTCTTCTGTTCCATTGGTTTATATGTGTGTCTTTATACTTGTACCATACTGTTGTAATTACTATATCTTTGTACTATATTTTGAAATCAGGAAGTGTGATATCTCCAGCTTTGTTCTTCTTTCGCAAAATCATTTTGACTATCTGGGGCCTTTTGTGGTTTCATGTGAATTTTAGTATTATTTGCTCTATTTCTTTAAAAATTGCCAATGGGACGTTCATAGGAATTGCATTGAATCTGTAGATCACTTTGGGTGGTACAGACATTTTAACAATATTAAGTCTTCCAATTCATGAACACTGTATGTCTTTCCATTTGCTTGTATCTTCTTTAATTTCTTTTATCAATTTTTTTTATAGTTTTAAGTTGACAAGACTTTCACCTTCTTAATTAAGTATATTTGTAAGTATTTTATTCTTTTGGGTGCTGTTGTAAATTTGATTGTTTTCCTAATTTTCTTTTCAAATGATTCATTTTTAGTGTATAGAAACACAACTGATTTTTATACGTTGATTTTTTATCTTGCAATTTACTGAATTCATTTGTTAATTCCAACAGTTTTTTTGTGAAGTCTTTAGAGTTTTCTATATGTAAGATCATGTGATCTCCAAACAAGAACAATATTATTTCTTCCTTTCTGATTTGTATATCTTTATTTCTTTTTCTTGCCTAATTGCTCTGGCTAGGACTTCCAATACTATGTTGAATATAAGCAGCAAGAATGGGAATCCTCACTTTATTCCTGATCTTAGAGGAAAAGCTGTCAGTTTTTCACCATTGAGTATGATATAAGCTGTGGGCTTTTACATATGGCATTTGTTATGTTGAGGAAATTTCCTTCTGTTCCTAGTTTATTGAGAACTTTTACCATGAAAGGGTCTTGAATTTTGTCAAATGCTCTTTCTGCATCTGAGATGATCAAGGGATTTTTATCCTTCATTCTGATGTATCACCTTAGTTGATTTTCATATCTTGACCCATATCTGCATCCCAGATAAATCCTACTTGGTCATGGTATATAATCCTTTTAACTTGCTGTTGAATTTGGATTGCTAGTATTTTGTTGAGGATTTTGGCATCTATATTCATCAAGTATATTGGTCTGTAGTTTTCCCTTTTTGTGGTGTCTTTGTCTGATTTTACTATCAGGGTTATTATACTTCCTTAAATGTTTAGTAGAATTCACAAGTGAAGCTATTTCGCCCTGGGCTTTTCTTTGTTGGAAGGTTTTTATTACTGGTTCAATCTCTTTACTATTTATAGGTCTGTTCAGACTTTCTATTTCTTCAGGATTTGGTCTTGGTAACCTGCATGTTTCTAAAAATTTATCAAATTTTTTCTAGGTTATCCAGTTTGTTAGCATACGATTGTTCATAGTAATCACTTGTGATCCTTTTTATCTCTGTGGCATCTGTTGTAATGTCTCCTTTTTCATTTATGATTTATTCTATTTGAGTTTTCACTCTCATTTTCTTAATTAGTCTCACTAAAGGTTGGTCATTTTTGTTTATTTTTTGAAAAAACAAACTTCTAGTTTTGTTAATTTTTCTGCTGTTTTTCTATTCTCTATTTTGTTTATTTCTGTTCTAATCTTTATTATTTCCTTCCTTCTGCTAAATTTTGGCTTAGTTTGTTCTTCTTTTCCTTGTTCCTTTAAGTGTAAAGTTAGGTTATTTGTGTGAGATCTTTCTTTTTTAAAATAGACATTTATCACTATAAAAATCCCTCCTAGTACTGCATTTGCTGTATGCCTTAAGTTTTGTTATATTCTATTTTCATTTTTCTCAAGAGATTTTCTAATTTCCTTTTCTATGTCTTCTTTGATCTATTGATTGTTCAAAAATGTGTTGTTTAATTTCCACGTATTTTTGAATTTTAAGTTTTCCTCTTGCTATTGATCTCTATTTCATTCCATTGTGGTTGGAAAAAATACTTGCTATGATTTCAGTCTTTTTAAATTTGTTAAGACTTTTTATGTGACCCAGCATGTGATCTATCCTGGAGAATGTTCCATGTGCACTTGAAAGGAATGTGTATTCTGGTGCTGTTGGGTGAATTGTTTGTATATGTCTATTAGGTCCACTTTTTCTGTAGTGTTGTTCAGGTCTGCTGTTTCTTTGTTGATTTTCTCTATGGTTGTTCTATCCATCATTGAATGTGAGATATTGAAGTCTCCTATCATTACTGGATTGTTGTCTATTTCTCCCTTCAGTTTTGTCAATGTTTGTTTTACATATTTAGGTATACTGATGTTGAATGCATACATATTATATTTATAATTGTTATATCTTCCTGTTGAATTGACTCCTTCATCATTATATAATATCCTTCTTTGTTTCTTGTGACAGTTTTTGTCTTAAAGTCTACTTTGTCTGCTATAAGTGTAGATACTTCTCCTCTCTTTTAGTTGCCATTTGCATGAAATATCTTTTTCCATCCTTTCATTTTTAGCCTATATATGCCCTTAAATCTAAAGTGAGTTTCTTGCATTGATAGATACATATAGTATAAAAGTCAAAGACAAGTATTAAAATAACTATAACTTAAAAAATTGCTAATAAATACACAATATAAATGGATATAAATTGTGACATCAACAACGAAGTGGGGGGGAGTGCTAAAAGTGTAGAGTGTATGTAATTGAAGTTAAGTAGTTATCAGCTTAAAATTGACTGTTAAACTGTAAGATCTTTTATGTAATCCCATTCTAACTGCAAAGAAAATATCTATAGTAGTTACACAAAAGGGAAAAAGAAGGAATTAAAGCATATGAATACCAAAAATAATAATGAAACACAAAGAAAGACAGCAAGAGAAGAAAAGAGGAATAAAGAAACTCTTGTGCCTTTTGTGAGTAGCCTATAATTGTGATTTTTTGTTTTGAATTTTAGTCTAATTTGAAATATTTTTATTGAGCCATTTATGTTATATTTAATATAACTACTCTTACATTTGGAATAGATCTATAGTCTTATTATTTTCCTTTTATTTCTTTCACCTGTTCTCTCTCCCTTTCTCTCTCCTTTTCTTCTTTTGAATTGATAATTTGATATAGAATTTTTTATTATTTAATTTACCCTGGAAATTATAATCACATTCTTTACTAATAAAAGGCTAAAATAAATCAGTTCTTTCACTTCTTCCCAGACAAAATATGGGCCTTAGAATACTTCTCTTTACCCACTCCAGATTTATATATTTTTGTCATGAGTTTTAATTCTTCATATATTTAAAATCCTGTAAGACATTATTATTGTTTTATATCATTAAAATTCATTTTGTTTTACCTACATAGTTACGTTTTTTTTCTTGCCATCATTTCTTGTTTTTCTGAATTTCCTTCTAAGCCTCATCTATCTGAAGAATACTCACTAGTGTTTCACTTTGTACAAGTTTGCTGGTGACAATGTCTCTATCATTTTTTTCATTTTTCAGAGTGTTTCTCATTTTGGTATCTGATAGATTTAATGTAAGGAAAATGCCTGCATTTTATTGTGTGAATTTAGATAATCTTTTAAACATATCTATGTTTAATATATATATCCAAAGAATCATTGGATATAATGGATTTTGAGCTTTCTAGCTCAGAAATTTTTAATTCCTAATCATATGAGAACCAGTGTAAGCTTAAAAGAAAAGAATTGACCATGGAATTATAAACCAATAGCAGAGGATTGTGAAGTATTCACCATTATTCAGATACTATAAATACTACATGGATGATTAATGATGTAATATTAAAAGACTTTTAGGCCCAATACAGAATTCAACAATATCTGGCCAGTCTAGTTGAGCAACAACTTATCTCCATGCTTGTGGATAAAAATTGGACTTCTCACTAAACAATTTGCCACCTGAAATTTGGTTTCTGCGTACTGTGCAAGGTAATCCTGGAAGAGAAAAGAATAGCAATAGTCTACAATAGCCCTATAGTACATGAAGTATAAAATCATAGAGATCATCACTCCTATACATTCTAAGTCAAAGACTGATGTTAACGAGCTTAATATTGAAGTTAAATTGCAAGACTGCCATGACTTCCTTGGTATAAACTGATTAAAACAAACATTATCAATATATCAATCAATATAATTAACATATTTTCTGTCTTCATCTTATACCCTTATTCCTGAAAAAGTATGGCATTTATGTATTTGGTATATCATTCAGATATATTTATGAAAAACATAAAACCACTCATTACTTGGGGCCCCCAAAATGTCCTTGTTCATTCTCTATGTAGAATGAAATATATAAAGCATTGAAAGATCACATAGATAAAAGTTATACATGAAATTAGCCAAACCAAATCTTTCTTCGTAAATGTTCAAACTCAATTCCTTGCACTAAAGCGGTTTTCTTCCCTTAATATTTCGATGGACATAAAGAGTGTCCATAAAATTAGGGCACTTTACAAAGGATAAAGTGATAGGCTGAAAACTGAAGGAAAGATTAAGGTTAAGTGTACCCAGAGAAATATTATTTGAAATTTAAAGTTAGAAATGAATGTCTACCATGATCTGACAAGATTGGAAGATTCACAACATATATCTAAGGGAGATTCATGTGAATAAACCTTGCACAAGGAACAGAGTGAAGAATTTTTTCTGAGGTAAATATTTAGCAGAGGACATCCATAGTGGAGGAGACTTTTAATAACCAGGTGTAGAATAGGACCCATTCTTTGCAAGTAAGTCAACTCTTTCCCTTCCACCATGAAGCTTACTCAATGGGCCAAATGCTGTCCATATCAGCAGGAATGGAAGCTAGGTATGGTACCAACAATATGGACTTCTCCACACAAAAGCTGATCTGGCACTTCTGGAATCCCCCAACAACAAAGGCTAATGCCAATTAAGCCCTTGATAGTACAGACTTGCACCATTCTTAGAGGTAAGGAGGGCAGTTTGGCCACCTAGTGTTAGGTTGAATTGGACCTCTTTTTTCAGATAGGAGGTCGCAATTTGTCCTAAGTGTTTCATGTGCAGATATACGTTCCCTGATTACAATGCGCTCACCAACACAATCCATGACTCCAGCTCTCTCTAGGCCTCAGTATTATTTCCTCTCTTTGTACTTTCAGGCCTAGGATGGAAATGTCTTCTGATTGCTACCTATCTTTTGGTGTTTCACTATCCTTCATTGGTTCCTTTAACCCTTCACAAAGCTCTGTAACTAGTCCCTTCATTTAACTCTGTCTGGTTAAAGCCTTTTGAGTGTGCTTATTGTTTTTCACTCAGGCTCTGACCAGTAATACTTGAGGTCATGAAGGTACTTGTTCAGTCAGAGAATGGATCATAAAATGAGAAATAAGCTGAGAAAAAAAATCCAGAAAGCAGGAAGAAGACACATTCACACCTGGATGGAGAAAAGTCAAATTGGTAGAAGGAAAAACAGAGATAGAACAAAATATAACAATATCACAACCAGGATATTTACATTGATACAGCCAAGATACAGAACAATTCCATCACCACAAGGATACCTCATGTTGTTCTTTTATAAATACAAACACTTCTCTCCCACCCTCATACCCTGCTTAACTCATGGTAACCACTTATTCTCTATTTCTAGAAATTCGTCATTTCAAGAAGGTTATATAAATGGAATGATATAGTATATATAACATTTATATAAATATAGACCTTTGAGGATTGGCTTTTACCACTCATATAATTCTCTCAAGATTTATCCAAGTTGTTGCAAGCATAAATAGTTTGTTCCTTTTTATTGCTAAATAGTATTCCATGGTATGGCTATACTACAGTTTTTTTTGTTTTTTTTTTTGTTTTGTTTTTTAACCATTCACGCTTGAAGGATATCTGGGTTGATTTCAGTTTGGGGCTATTACAAATAAACCTATAAACACAGGTTTTTGTGTGAACATAAGTTTTCATTTTTCTGGGGTTAATGCCTTGAAGATTATTTTATGATACTGGGTCATATGGTAATAGCATTCTTAGTTTTTTAAGAAGTTGCCAAACTGTTTTCAAAGTGGCTGTACCATTCTATGTTCTAACCAGGAATGTGTGAATGATTAAGGTTCTCTACATTCTTGCCAACATTTTGTTATAACTATTTTGTATTTTAGCCATTCTGATGGGTATGTAGTAATATCTCTGTGGTTTTAATTTGAATTTCCTTAATGGATACTGATGTTGATTATCTTTTCATGTGCTTATTTGTCATCTGTATACCCGCTTCAGTGAAATATCTGTCAATGCCTTTTGCTTGTTCTAATTGGATGGTTGTTTTTTACTGTTGAGTTTAGAGTGTTCTTTATATATTCTAGATATTAGTCCTTAATTAGATAAGTGGTTTGCAAGTGTTTTTCTCTCAGTCTGTAGCTTGTTTGTTCATCCTCTTAGAAGGGTCTTTCAGGGAGCAAAGGCTTTAAATGTTAGTGAACTCTAATTTATCAATTTTTCCTTTTTACGGATTGTGCTTTTGGTGTCAAGTCTAGGAACTCTTTGACAAGCCCTAGATATTAAAGATTTTCTCCTATTTTTTTCTAAAAGTTTTATAATTTTATGTCTTACATTTAAGTCCATGATATATTTTGAGTTAATTTTTGTAAAAGGTGTGAGGTCTATGTTGAGGTTCATTTTTTTCGCCTAGGATGTCCAATTACTCCAGCACCATTTGTTGAAAGGACTGTCCTTCCTACATAGAATTGCTTTTCTACTTTTGTCAAAAATCAGTTGGCCAAACTTGTATGGGTCTATTTCTGGGATTTTTATTCTGTCCTATTGATTAATGTGTCTATCTGTCCACCAATACCACACAGTATTGATTACTGTAGATATACAAGTCTTAAAATTGGGTATACTGAGTCCTCCCAAATTATTCTTCCTGTTGTAGCTATTCTAGTTCCTTTGTTTTCTGTATAAATATTAGAATAATCTTTTCTATATCCACAAAAAGTCTCACTTGGATTTTGTTAGGAATAATGTTAAACCTAGGGAGATGTGACATCTTTACTATGTCTAAAAACCTACTCTGTGCATAACGCTCTGGAAGATGCTGTTAGGCTGCCTAATCATTCATGACATGACTTTATTTTTATTATAAGATAAAATCAAAGTCTAATTGGGAAAATGACACACCCAAATAAAAGACAAAAAACAATATAGAAGTTAATAAGTAACATGCCAGAATATTTCAAGAAGTCAGAGTAAGTTCTAGGTACTTGACACAGAAAATTTAGAGTTGTCTGAAGTTTAGCTCACTGCTCTTTGGTTTCAGCTGCCTTCTCTTCTTTCCATGAAAATACCAGATTGTTCTCTGCCTTAGGGCATTTGTATTCATCATTCTCTGAAAAATTCTGCTCCCAGTCTCTGCATGGCTAGCTCTTCTTGCATTAGTCTCAATTAAAATGTCACTTCTTCGTTGAGGTTCTTCCTGATCACTCAATCTAAGAAACCCTGCTGGTCACCATACTTGAATCTGTTTTATTTCTTTTATAGCACTTGTCACCATCTCATTTTTAATAGTAGCAGTATGTCTGCTGTCCCCAAAACTACTCACTAGAACATGGTTCTTTGAGAGTAGGGACCATGTTGGTCTTGTTCACTACTGTATCCTCTCTACATAGCACAGGGCCTGACACACCGTGGGTGCATCATTCTTTGTTGAATGAGTGAATGAATACTGTTTGTTTAGGCAAAGAAGACAGAAGACAATTCGAAGAGACTATGGCTAAATCAAAAGCTAGAAAACAAGAGCAATGCTTTGACTTCCAGTGATCAAAGCAGTATAAAGAGAAAGAGAGAGATTTAATGGGAACTTGATGCTTGATTGTGGAGGGCTTTGATCATCTAGACTAGATGATTTTTCTTTCACCTGGAGGTAATGAAAATGCTTTTAACAAGGTGACATAATAGTATACTATTTTAATCAAATTAAGAGGAAACAATACAACAAATTGGGATGAGAGTTGGAGAGCTCAAGTAGAAGCAGGATACTAGTTGGGAATTATCATTGTGATAATACTGCTATGAGGTGAGAAGACCTGGAGGGTGGTGGTGTCAGTCATGGCAGAAGGAAGACTCAGCTTAGAGAAAACTTGAAAAGTTTAGTCTTCTTCAGCTAGGCCTGCTTAACAATCTCATCAGTTAAAAACAATAGTACTGATGAATTTGAGAGGTAATTTAATAACTCTTCAGTGTCATTTTTCTTTCATGTTTGTTTGCAAATATGTTTCTTCTGTCTTAAGATATTTTTACAGGTAAAAATCATTCTACCTGACTGTTAATGAACTAGTTCCTTCCAGCTTAGTTGTATAAAAAGTCATTTTCATGTTGGTAAAACTATTTCTTCATTTTAGAACTGGAGAGGCTATTCATTGAACTGACCTAAAAAAGGCAATTTATTTGAAATAGAAACAAATCATGTGAACTTTATTTACTTCTAAGCACTCCACTGTGTCATATTGAGAATGTTTTGTACTTTTAGTTCTTATTCTATTTTAGTACATCATTTGATTTAAAATGGGAAATAATGCTCACTGGAGTGCCTGATCTTCTCTCCCCAGAGGTTTTGTGGTTCATTGTTCATTTTGCTCAGTCTGTGCTCCTGCAGTTGTCTATGGCAGTCTTATAAAGTGGGGTCAGCCTAGGATAGCAACAAAGGACTTTTCTTGTGAAGGGCTGCTCCTAGCTCATCTGTTCTACCCACGCCCCAAACAAAAATTCCAAAACCATCTACTGGCATCAGGATTTTTAGGCCAGAGTCCTTTTGCTGTGAAAACTTGCCATGATTTTCAAGGACTGTTCTATATTCTTTTTAGTCAATTCTTTAACCTGGCAGAATACTGCACTTTGAAACTCACTACCAAGAAGCAGTTGCTGTAGGAAAACCAAATAGTCCTGACATCTCTACTTACCAGTTTTCACTTACAGTTCATTTCAGAGTGTGACAATTAGAAGAAACAAGGAAGGGCTTTGTTTTGTTTTTCCAGACTCATTTCAAGGAACGCTACACACAGCCTGCCTACGCGGTTGTTTGGTTAAAGAAAATGTTTCCACTCATATTACAGCTGCATTGTAATGGAAAATTGCTCCAGGTGCCAAACCCACCAAGAATGTTAACATCACCAAAGAAGACCTCTGCACTTGACTACTGTACGCTTTTTTTCTTCCAATATTTCAGCCACAAGTTATAAAGTGTAGCAGGCTGCTGGAAGAAGGACAGAAGCAGTCAGGATCAATTTATCCCCACTTTATGTTGACAGGCAACAAGATGCTTTCTGAAATATAAGGTAAATAGTTTCACATGGGAATGAAGCAAGGTAATCCTTTCAGAATTTGGCTTACTGGCCTCAGATTCACACCTTTGTACTGAGGTTTGCTCTATAGAGTATTTGTGATGGTTATTAAAGTTGACTTGGAAGGTTAAAAAGACCAACAGAGACACTGTAGCTTCTAGGGCTGTTTTGACATATCTTACTAGAGTTTCTTCTAAGGTAGTATTAGAGATACTATTACTTGTACATATTATTGTTAGTTAAATTACAGTATACCTCTCATTCAATTTCACACCAGAGAAAAATTGAAAACTTCTAACAGACAAGGAAATTATTATGTAAGGACTTGCATGGTACAGACTAATCCAAGAAATGAATGATTCATCTTCAGCATGCATGAAAGACACCATATTATTAGTCTAACACATAAATAGCAGAAATGAATTATCTCGTGTCTATATGTGGCTTTATCTGGAAATATCAGCTTCTGGGATCATATTTATGAATTCATGGGCATAATGTAATTATAAAATATTCATTATGGTTTCATTGTACAAAAGTGTAGAAATTACCTCCATAGTCAAAGTTTAAGGTAGAACTCCCAGTTCGATAAAAAGGGTCGGTTTCTCCTTTTAGAGGGATTTACAGTGCTCATCAGCAGTATAGTTCATATTAGCATCTAGTGACATTGCTTTTTCTGTATATATTTCTAGCTGTCAACAGAATGTCCTGAGGCAATTGCATCCTGATTCTATAGCTATCTCCTATTCTTTTATAATACACAAGGGTCTAATTTTCCATCAGCAAAGCATGAAATGATGTAAGAATGCCACATAACCAGCATGTGCAAACAAGTAGCACTTTTTCTACACATAAAAATGCTTCATAAAATAACAGATAAATTAAATCTTCTTGTTCAAGTAAAGAGCTTGGGAATTAAGACCTTTTATACAAAATTAGAATTTTCTGTACAGAGCTGACAGTGTCATGTAATTCAACTAAATTTGTTCATCAACTTATATATTAACATGTGTGACCATATCATTTTTCTTTGATTTACAGCGGAACTGTTTTATATCCAGGAACGTTTTATGGTTACAGATAACAGGCACGTTAACTTCATTAAGATCAGTATTTAGCAATTATCAAATTAACAAAGTGATGACTGGAGGATATGACTTGTATCCAACTATATTAGCTTTAACACTCATTCAACACTGTCTAGTAAAAGGACATAGAAACCAAGCGTTCATCTTTATTTATTCATATTTTGGGTACAGTGGGACAGGCAGTCAAAGTAAACATGAATCCTCAAAAATGACATTATAAAATATACTAAATGATGCATTCAAGATTTCTCTTCCCTCTCTGGAACATATCTAAGTTTGACAAACTGTTTGAAATTATCAATTCAATGATACCCTTAAAAGGGTTAGCTTTGGCATATATTTAAAATACATTCAAGACATATGTCTTTTCTGCTGCAAGAGCTACAGAAAGCTCGGTTTAACATCAGTGAGATGACTGAAACTGCTTAAATTATCATTCTCTATATGCATCTGATATTTCTACAACTTCAGGGTATTTTTAAACACTTTCTACATAATGTACAATTTACTTAGCATGTGGCATTCATATGTCTAGCTGTAAAATAACTTGTTGTAATTTAAGCAAACATGTTTTAAATAAAAGGTAGCTAAGGCTTCTAATCTCTGATGTATTGAGTGCAATGAAAGCTTCTATAAAAATGGATTTCCCAGGCAGCCAAAGACCATGGAGGCTCCCCTTAAGAAATATATTCATCTACGATTTACCGTCGTGTATTTCAATAAATCTGACTGATCAGTGTCACCAATGATGTGATGCCATTGACAAATTAGACTGAAAGCAGAGCACAGAAAAGAAAATTACATCTTTTTTCCTACAAAATTCTTTTTGTTTACTTCTTATTTTCAAATATTAGCAATCAATATAACAGCAAGGTTCCAACAGCTTTTTTTAAAAAAAAGATATTTTAATGAGTTATAAGTGACACAGAATACACTGCATATACTTAAAAGGGCACAATTTGATAAGTTTTAACATATGTATACTTTGGTGAAACCATTATCACAATCAAGATGATGAACATATTCATCACTCCCAAAAGTGTCCTTGGGCCCTTTTATAATTCATCTTTCCCACCCATCTCTGCAGCCCTAATCTGTCCCCAGGGGTCTAAGTAACAAAATGTTTCCCAAGCATGCCTGTTAGATGGCATAAATAAAATGCTTTGCATAAGTATCCGCTTTTATCACTATACTTTAGTTTGCATTTTTTAGAATTTTATACAAATGTATACTCTTTTTTTAATCTGGCTTCTTTTGCTTTGCATAATAATTTTGAGTGAATGATTTTGAATGAATAATTATTCATGTTTTAGCATATATCACCAATTTTTTCTTTTTATTGCTGTATAATATTCCATTTTATGCATGTACTACAGATGCTTTATGCATTCACCTGTTGCTGGGCATTTGAGTTGTTTCCAGTTTGGGTCTGCTAAATAAAGCTGCTATGTATATTCATGTAAAGTTTGTATAGACATATGTTTTCATTTTTTTGTGTGTAATTGTCTAAATGTGGAGTAGCTAGATCATACGGAAGGTGTGTGTTTAAATTTTTAAGAAACTGCAAAGCTATTTTCCAAAGTGGTTGAAACACTTTAGATTCCCCCCAGAAGTGTGTGAGTGATTAGTTCCTCTACATTCTCACCAATACTTGGTATCTTCAGCTTTTTAATTCTAGTTATTATATTTCTCCCTCCAAGCAGTAACTACGTGGCATCAGTCCCAGCCACTGAGTGGTAACTCAAGAGAAAGTAGTCATCTACAGTCCAAATGGCTGTTGCCACGATCCTCACCAAACAAAAAAAAAATCCATGTCCAACTCTTAAATAAGTACTGAACCAGGATATAAAGTGTCACAAACTCTTTTGTGTTCTAAATACCAGAATTGGGCTGGTCTAGGGAAAAGAAAATAATGAAACTATTTTCTAGAGGGAAAAGCAAGCTTCTGAAGATTGTGAAAACCATCTCTATAACGTCTAGGAATTCTGGCTACCATCTTCCCCTACTGCCAGATTTTCTCTAAGTCATTGCTTTTAATTTGTTCTTTTTTCCTTTAAAAGAATTCCTTCCCGAAAATGGTTGATAATCACACATGGAAATATCTAAAAACCCATTTTTAGTCTTTATTGTAAGTACAGTTGTCTCAAGATTTTAGATAATGCCAAATAAATAGCAGTGTAGTAAAGGCACATTTGGTTCGAAAAAAATATATACTGAGCATTGTTAACTGAGTCCTGGCTAATTTGGCATAAACACTATGAAATAAAGACATTTTATCATTAATTGATGAAATAATCAAAATGGGTATTGGTGAAAAATGTTACTTTATAAAAAAAATTAAGAAAGTGATTAGTATCATGGCAGTGTGAAATGCTTCCTTTGTCTCTACCCTTCAATCTACAACTTGTAAAAATCTATAACTCAACAAAGGAAGCTCTGCCCAGCACACCAGAACGCTGGAAAGATCCACACATCTGTACCTCTGAAGGTGGGTGGATTGAAATATACAGAGGAGGCAGAACTGGGGAAACAGTGGAGGCGGCCCCGCAGAACCCCAGCCACAGTAGCTGAGCCCAAAGCTCCAAGGAACCTGGTAGCAACAGCAGAGGTGGTACACACAACTCCAGCTTCCTGGTTGCAGTGGTGCCCAGGCCACAGAAAACCAGGAAGCAGTGGCAGTGGGGCCTGTGACTCTGGTCTCTCTAGCTGTGGCAGTGCCTGTGACTCCGCCCCCTGCCCTGGCTGCAGTGATGGTGCCCAGGAACCTGACAACCCTGGATGCAGCAGAAGCACACACAACCCCAGCTCTCACTCCCCCTGCCACAGTGGCAATGCCCATGACCCAGGCAACCCTGGACATCATGGAGGTACCTGCTATCCTGTTGCCCCCAGCAGCGACATCAGTGACCGCATCAGCTAGGCACCATCGACCCCAGAAGCATAAGCGGTGACAAGGAGGGCATCTGTGACACCTGTGACAGAGGTGGAGGAGGGTGGAAAGTGCCAATGCTCAAATACGGTCACATACCACAAAGCAAAGTTTCGATCAATGATGGACCACATATACAATGGTGGTTCCATAAGCACCATAGAGCCTAGTTATGTAATAGGTTACACCATCTAGGTTTGTGTAAGTACACTCTCTAATGTTCGCACAACAGCAAAAACGCCTAACAACGCATTTCACAGAGGGTATCCCTGTGGTTAAGAGACACATGACTGTATAGATAGAGGCAGCTCAAGTAAGAGAAACAAAAATCTTGATCATCCAGGCAGAAAGGCAACAAGGAAACATCAGCCTTAAATAAAACATAAAAACACATGGACTTAATAAATATATACAGACTATTCCATCCAATTAGCAGAATACACATTCTTCTCAAGTGCACAGGGAACATTCTCAAGGATAGACCATATGTTGGGACACAAAACAAGTCTCAATAAATTTAAGAAGATTGAAATCATATCAAGCATCTTTTCAGACCACAACAGTATAAACCTTGAAGTGAACTACAAGAAAAAAGTTGGAAATATCACAAATATGTGGAGTCTAAATAACATGCTACTGAACAACTATTGGGTCAATGAAGAAATCAAATGAAAAATAAAAAAATACTTGAAGACAAATGAAAATGAAACTAAGGCATACCAAAATATATGGGATGCAGCAAAAGCAGTACTAAGAGGGAGGTTTATAGTAATACAGGCCTAACTCAAAAAACAAGAAAAATCTCAAACAATTTAACCTTACACCTAAAGGAACTAGAAAAAGAAGAACAAACGAAGCCCAAAGTCAGTAGAAGGAAGAAAATAATAAAAATCAGAGTGGAAATAAATGAAATAGAGCCTAAAAAGACAACAGAAAAAGAAACCACTGACAAGAAGAACTGGTTCTTTGAAAAGATAAACAAAATTGACACATCTTTAACTAGATTCACTAAGAAAAAAAGAGAAAAGGCTTAAATAAATAAAGTCAAAAAAGAAAGAGAAGTTACAACAAATACCATAGAAATACAAAGAATTATGAGAGACTACTATGAACAACTATATGCCAACAAATTGGACAACCTAGAAAAAATGGCTAAATCCTTACACTCATACAACCTTCCAAGACTGAATTATGAAGAAATACAAAATCTGAATAGACTAATCACTAGTAAGGAGATTGAAAGGAGTAATCAAAAGCCTCTCAAAAAGCAAAAGTCCAGGACCAGACGGCTTCAGTGATAAAGTCTATTAAACTTTCAAAGAAGATTTAATACCTATCCCTTTCAAACTCTTCCAAAAAATTGAAGAGGATGGAACACTTCCTAACTCGTTTTACAAAGCTAACATTACCCTAATACCAAAACCAGACTAGGACAACACAAAAAAAGAAAATTACAGCCCAATATCTCTGATAAACATAGATGCAAAGATTCTCAACAAAATACTAGCAAACCAAATACAACAATACATTAAAAGGATTATACACCATGATCAAGTGGGATTTATTCCAGGGATGCAAGGATGGTTCAACATCTGCAAATCTATGAACACAATATACCACATTAACAAAATGAAGGATAAAAATCATATGATCATCTCAATGGATGCAGAAGAAGCATTTGACAAGATTCAACATCCACTTATGATAAAAACTCTAAATAAAACAGGTATAGAAGGAAAGTACCTCAATATAATAAAGGTTATATATGACAAACCCACATCTAATATCATACTTAACAGTGAAAAACTGAAAACTTTATCCCTTTAAGATCAGGAACAAGAAAAAGATGCCCACTCTAGTCACTCTTATTCAAAATAGAATTGGAAGTCCTAGCCAGAGCAATTAGGCAAGTAAGAGAAACAGAAGGCATCCAAATTGGAATGGAAGAAGTAAAACTGTCATGATTTGCAGATGACATGATTTTATATAGAGAAAATCCTAAAGACTCCACCAAAAAACTGTTAGAAATAATAAATGAATACAGTAAAGTTGCAGGGTACAATATTATATACAAAAATCTGTTGTATTTCTATAACTACAAGCTTGCAGAAAAAGAAATTAAGAAAATCCCATTTATAATCAAAACAAAAAGAATAAAATACCTGGGAATAAATTTAACCAAGGAGATGAAAGATCTGTACACCGAAAACTATAAGATATTGATGAAAGAAATTGAAGAAGACATAAAGAAATGGAAAAATATTTCATGCTCATGCATTAGATAGACATTGTTAAACTGTCCATATTATATAAAGCAATCTACAGATTTAATGCAATCCCTATCAAAATTCCAACAACATTTCTCACAGAACTAGAACAAAAAATCCTCAAATTTGTACAGAACTACAAAAGACTTCAAACTGCCAAAGCGACCCCGAGAAGAAAAGAACAAAACTGGAAGAATCACACTCTCTGATTTCAAATTATAGTACCACATTCCATGTACTGAAGGAAGGAGAAACAAACTTTTATAGAGGAGAAGAGGAAGATGGGAGGGTTATTGTACACAAAGGGTCCATTGGAGGATTTGAGAGGTCGAAGTATAGTGGCTTTTCGTTGGCTGAGTTGTGACAGTCTCTCATTGGCTCTTGCAAGGCAAGAAGAGGAAGTCTTTCTTCTTCCTGTCGGGTTCTGTCATCGTCATTCGGTATGAGAGCTCCCCTTCTGGCCTCCTGACTCCATTAAATAAAGTTTCTGTTTATCAATTTTCACAAGATATCACTTCACTCCCGCTAAAATGGCTATTATCAAAACGACAAGAAATAACAAGTGTTAGAGAGGATGTGGAGAAAAGAAAACTCTTGTATGCTGTTGGTGGGACTATAAATTGGTGCAGCCATTATGGAAAATGGTATGGCAACTCCTCAAAAATTAAGAATAGAACTGCCATATGATCCAGCTATTCCACTTCAGAGTATCTATCCAAAGAATATGAAAACACTAATTCAAAAAGATATATGCACCCCTGTGTTCATTACAGCATTATTTACAATAGCCAAAATGTGGAAACAACATAAATGTGCAACAATGGATGACTGGATAAAGAAGATGTGGTATATACGGACAATGGATTACTATTCAACCATAAAAAACATGAAATCTTGCCAATTGTGACAACATGGATGGACCTTGAGGGTCTTAGGCTAAGTGAAATAAGTCAGACAGAGAAAGACAAACATCATATGATTTCACTCATATGTGGAAGATAAAAAAACAGAATAAGTGAGCAAACAAAACAAAACAAAACAAAAACAAACACATAGATACAGAAAGCAGATTGAAGGTTACCAGAGGGGAAGATGCTTTGGGGGAGAGAGAAATGGGTAAAAGGGGTCAACTGTATGGTGATGGATGGAAACTAGATTTTGATGGTGAGCACACTGTAGTGTATACAGAAGTCGAGTGATAATTTTGTACACATAAAACATATAATTTTATAGACTGATGTTAGTGCATTTAAAAAAAGAAAATATTATAAGCCTCAAACACCAAAAATAAAACCTTGCATGTTTGCAGTTATGCTTTTTCATCGTTTATTACTGCCCTACTTTTCCTACACATGGAGAAAAGTATCAAGGAGAAAATATACTCAGGAATGATTATAAAACCATGGATTTTAAGGTTTTCAAGAATTTTAAGTTATTCTAAAAAGGGCAGAACATTTCATGACTAGGACAAAACTGATGCCCTTAATAATATCCAAGAAAATTTCCTCCGTGAATTTTGAGACAATTCCATCAAGAAGTAGATGAAGGAAAATAAATTAATAAATCCATAGAATAAAAATTAAAGCCTAAACTATAGTGGAAACTATGCAATCTTCATAAAGAATAAAACTCATGTAGAGGCTTTTAAATTTAGGCATCTTGGATATGTCAGACCTAATTTCAAAGGAGTGTACTCTAAAAATGTTTATAGTATATAAAGGCATCATTTCAGCAGACTGAGTTGTATACATCTCACTAGGTTTTCCATGAATTCTATCAGTCAGCAAAGATAAATCCAAAATATTTTTTCAAAGCAGATTAATCATATGAAAAATTTACTTCAACATGGATAACAGCAGAAAAGGAGTGAGAAAGGGAGAGACAGGGAGACAGAAGGGATCGAAAGCGATAATGAAGCAGGAAGAAAAGCATCAACTCAAATCAAATTTATTAAAAAGGGCTTAAAATAAACGAATCTGTCTATTTTTTGGTCCCAATGTAGTAACACTTTCATGAATTCCAAACTTTTTCTTCATGTCGTGGAAGCACAGAACAAGAGACTGCCTGCCTGGAGCCTAAGGGAGGAGGGAGGTCCTGGAAGACCCTAGATAAGCACATGCTGGTGGGAGACAAGTAGAGTGTCAGCAGCCACATTCCATCATTCCATTTGGAGAATGCAGGCAAAGGTGGCCAGTCCGTTCTGAAGGCCCCTTCAGCTCTACAGTGCAGTGCAACGCCTGCCGACATGTTAAAGGAGAAAAGGAGATGGCGACCGCATGAAGACCATCTAGCTTCTGACCGCCTGAGAGAGAAATTGCCATCCAGGAGACAGGATGGCTATAGGATTATCATAAGAAATCCTCAAATCCATGCGTACACCAAGTTCTTTCTGTAGCTGAATAAGTAAAAATGCCACTTCAATCCTTGGAAAAGGGCACTTAGCCTCAGAAAGATTAGGAACGCTGACCAATTGACGTTTACTTGAATCATTCATCCACATATATTGATGGAGGGCCTACTATGCTACAGGACCTGTGCAGGCTCTGCGAACAAACATATGAATTGGACATAATCTCTGCCCACTGGGCACTCTAGTCTGCTCTGGTGGACTCTCAGGCCGCTGAGCACAAGTCTTTGCCAGCGAATCCTGTAATTTAAGAATTAAAATTTTTCGGCACACTCCACTCCTTTCTCTCTCTACTTCCTCTCTACATGACAGTCAAAGACAGGCTTCATTCCCCCAGATACATAGATTCTGTTTCTTGTGACTGAAGAAAAGTGATCTAATGATTACATTAAATGAAAATAATTTAGCAGTCCTTATAAGTTCGCTCTTGGATGATGGAGACAAATCTTTTTCTTGTTGTAATTGTTATTTTTGCTTTTACACAGCATCTTATTCTCTATAAGTGTTACTTTACGGAAGATAGGATTTGCACTGCTGAGCACTAAGTTCCTGTAACATGCACTTTGTTACATGCAAGTCCACTGACACATTGCTAAATATTAGTCTATTCTTCTCCCTCCGGATACAGTGTCATTGGCAAATGAGAACCAATTGTCCTTTCAAAAACTCCAATACAAGAAACTGGAAAATGACCCCCAGTAACTTCTCTAATTCTAAACTAGACAGGAAATTTCTGGCTAACCTCAACTCCTTATGTTTCAGTTAAGCTTTCTTCCTTCAGACCATCTGGCCTTCAAACAGCAAATCATTTTCCATGATTTATTGTGTCCTTAAAAACAATAATATTTATTGTGGCTGCATAAAATGGAATAATATTTACTGTGCCCCATGCCAAATGCAATGATAATTAGTATCTCTCTACAATACTGAATAACATGAGATTATCCCAGAATTCCACTATATTCTTGTACCAGTTGAGTATTTCAGTTTCAGAGAAAGGGGATTTAGCCTTTTCATAATGAAAAAAAAAAAAATAGAACCGAGTATTTCAAATGCTTCTATAATTTCTAGAAGACATTTTTCAAAATTCTGTGTATAATGTTAGGATTAGGGAACAGAAATTTAATCCTTTGTATTTGTGAATTTGATGTTAACTGTAATAAAAAAGCGGCTCAGTTTCACCCTATAGATTCAAAAGGAATATTGAAAAATAAGTTTGTTTTTTTTTAAACCACCTGATAAATTTGCAGAAATTATCAAAACAACCAGGGTCCTGGAGTTCAAAGAATTTACTCCCAAAATAATTCCTACGACTTAAAAATACATTCTTTCAAATAATTTGGGGTGGGAATGATTCTGGTAAGAAAATCTTACATTTACTATGTTAATTGTTATTTTTGAAAAACAAAAACACTATTATAATATAAGGACAAATAATTCCCAGGAAAACTGTTTGCTCATATAGCTATCTTTTTAAAGCTACCTTAATGATTGCTTTGCTAGGTTGATTGTTATCGTCATTCCCAAGAAGGAGTCTGACATTTTATCAATATCACAGCATTTTCAAGGAACATAGGAAATAGCAGTGTGCCACTTCCAAGGATCTTTATTAAGCAGAGAATTAAACTGACAATTAACACATCAACAACATAAGCAGATGCTCATATCAGATTTGGTCCGGTCAAACTCTTCTGAGTGTTTATAAACCGTAGATTCAGAGCAGATGTATACATATCTTCATAATTCACCATTTTAGAGACGTTATGCACTTTTCCTTGTAACATTCTAAAATTTCGTGGCAGGGTTTTTATTATATGCAAATTAGCAGCATTTGATTAGCTCCTGAGGCAGCGTCACCTGGGTGTTCAGAGGAATAGCAATGGGAAGTGAGGAAGAATATTCCATCACTGAAGTGTGTTTTCCCATGGGGGACACCACCATTTGATTTTGACATTTATTTGTCCTATGCTATAAAGGACAAAACTACAGTTACACTTTTTTTTCTACTGTGCAGTGGGCACAGTGTCAGAAAAAATTAAATCAAAGATAGTATGTTTGTGCACAAAACAAGCTCTAAAACCAAACTTACTGAACAAATCTCCAGTTAAAATCATAGTGCATTAAAAAATTCTATTTGACTAACACACAATGTTAAGTGTATATAGAAAACGTCCATGAGAACCCAAAGAAACAGGATTGCATCTACTGCATAGTGTTGTCTTTGCTTTTTGCAGCAAAAAAAAAAGATGTGTTCGATACTTGATTACTAAGTTCCTGTTTGCCTTATTCCATTTTTAGAATCCTGAAACAAAAATGTTCCCTGATAGTTAATTTGGTCACTCTAACAAGGAACAGATGCTTGCCAAAATATGTTTTGTTGCATTTTAAATGTTTTGCAATCTATTTTAAATTTGAAATCTGTAGCACTTTACTTTTCTCTGTCATAAAGTAATTGACAACCACATGAGCAGTTGCACTCACCTTTTTCACGGTTGGACTTGATCATAGTAAAACCAGTTTGACAATGTATTTCATTTGTCCGTTTATCAAAACACAAATACCTTCACAAATGATTACCCTGAGCAACAAATACAAGGAAAGAGACTGAGGATAGACAATGACAGCTATAATTTTTCTTAAAGATGAAGTTAGTACTTATTCCCTAATTATGCATAAGTCTACCAATTATAAACAATTCAGTAAAGAGCCAACGAATTAAAGCTTTCCTGGAAATATTCTAAAATTTACTTCATGATTCATGATGAAGTAAGTTCTTGATTTTCTCTAATGCATCTCTTTAACGAAAGAAAACAGTTGCAAAGCACATTGTTCTTTAGGTATCCAAATAAAACTAAAATTACCAAGACCTCAAACACCCTAGAATTGATGCTGTAGGGGAGGAAGAAATTCTCCTCTACCCTTGTAGGTTCTTTTGGCTGGTCCATGAATTAAACTGACGTGAGATAGAATAACAAGAGAAAATCAAACAAAATTTAATGACGTGTACATGAGAGAAACCCAGGAAAACTGAGTAACTCGCCAAAATGGCTGAAGCCCCCACATTAAATACCATCTTCAGCTAAAGACAAAAAAGGATGTTGCAGGTAGTGGTCTGGAACTTCAAAGGGGAGGAAGGTAATTCGCTTGGAGATGAAAAAGTAAATGTTTGGTAACCAAGTGTCTGCTGGGCTATCTATACACAAGGAGACCCAAGAGAGAACGTTGATCAAATGGGCCTTACTCAGTTCCTCCCTGTCTACCACAACTAGTTCATATTATACTATACTTATCTATGGTGATAACTCCTTCCTGGAACAGGCCTTCTATCTTAAATTCTTTTATGCAGTTAGGGAGAAGATCAAAGTTTCTTTCTGAGTCTTTTGTTCTTAAAAATAAACCAAAGAGACACATTTTGGGGTAGCAAATTCTGCTCCCATACAATGCATTTCTATGGATTTCAGGAAAAATTACCTTTTTCTTTTATATTTTATATGTCCACATCTAAACATCATAAATCTAAATACAAATAAGAATTATGTATCTGGCACGTGAAAACATGTCTATGATGTCAGTAGTGTCAAAGTGAAAACTGTGAACCAGTAGTATGTGCTAATAGTGAAAAGTAAGATGAGATAAAATCCTCTCTAATTAAGACAATCGTAAATCATGAATGATGTAGCTATTATGAATTATTAAGGATGGTCCCAGTAATTTAACCAAAAATAGTCCTCTTAACTGTATTCCCAAAAGCCAAGTATCCTAATAATTTAAAGCTATGAAATCTTTCCTTTACTTTGAAGAGAAACAAAATTAAATTACCTTTTTAAAAAGCCAAATGTTGAACCATGAACTCCTTTTTCTATCTAAAGTAAAAAGATCCCTTGTTTAGTTTTAATTGGAAATACTTGCAACAAAATTTAAAATCATTAATATGATTAAAAGGAACATTTTGGGTAATGAATTCGACAGGAAGCCAGGCAAATCTTTATTTTTTTCATTTGATTTTTTCCCCTTCGGATGGAGTGAGCCACTCCATCATGCATTTTCTAGAATGGTCCTGAAGAGGGAAATCCAAAGAAATAAGAATTAAAGAATAACTGGTCCAGCTCTTTACAAATCAACTTATGAATGGATAATCCAAGCTTTCTTAGATCAACTCAAGTAGTCAAAATAAAACTATCATACAACTGCTGCTTCACCACAGAAGCACTCCTCTTTTTTTTTCTACAAAAGCGTTGTGATCTTGCTGTTGTTTTTTTTTTTTTTTTTTTAAAGATTTATTTATTTATTTTCACCCCAAAGCCCCAGTAGATAGTTGTATGTCATAGTTGCACATCCTTCTAGTTGCTGTATGTGGGACACGGCCTCAGCGTGGCCGGAGAAGCGGTGCGTCGGTGTGCGCCCGGGATCCGAACCCGGGCCGCCAGCATCAGAGAGCACGCACTTAACCGCTAAGCCACAGGGCCGGCCCCTTGCTGTTGTTTTAGGATGACTTGGTTCATCTAACTTCTAGGAGATGAGTTTAATGAGTTTAGAAATTGACTTCTGCTAATGGGTCAAAAGAGGAAGTAGCCAGTGAGAGCATTGCTACAAGGATTGAGATTATGAATATGACAAAGCTTTATGAACAGGCAAGTGCAATACCAATGTAAGATGTTGTTGTTGTTATAAATTTAAGAGATCTAAAAGACGATGAGGAGAGGCTGGGAGTCAAGGGGGAACCAAATCCATGCCACACAAGCTAGTGAATATGCATCATCTAAACTTTATCTCGTCTATGAAGCTGTTCAGTTCTTGTGAGCTGAGAGGCATCTCACACCCCCCACAGTGTTTTAGAGTATGCACTGCAGTGATAACCAAGCCATGGCCTGGGGCCACGCAGAGCTCTTCAGAACATCATGCTTACGAGACCCTTGAAACAAATTTAAAGAGAAAAATCCTAATTGTCATTAAAAACTGCACCGATGTTATGACTAGAATCTCAGTAATATCTTATCCCTTGGAAAACTGAGAAATATTCTGATGTAGGGAAATACATGCCGCATTGTAACAGACTAGCGTGATGGGCAAAAAGGAAGTGAATCTGGCATTAATATCTTAAAGAAAACATGATTGTGGCCTTTTTCTCAAAGCTGCCTTTTCTCATGTGGGCATTTTACGTTTGATCAGATTCACCATGACATGGGAGGCACTCGCTAAATTCCTGCTGAAGAGAATTGATCAGACACACAAATGCCCTTTATTCCTGACCAGGTGCTATATAATGTGTTTACTTAAGAGTCAGACAATTTCCTTAAGGAAATCATGCACATTCCATACTAATCCTGATTCTAGCCCCGGTTAGGCCCGGTGTTGTGGCCCAGACTTGCAGAGGGAGAAGCCACTGCAGCAGGGGCCCTGTGGGAACACACAGCAGATACCCCCACAGGACACATGCCGCTGCACCAACCACAGGAGCATCCACCTAAGTCCGAGTTAGGGGAAGCTGTGTGCCTGTGTTTGGCATCATTTCTCTACGGCTCTAGAACATCAAATATACAATCTGCATGCCCAACTGAAGACTTGAGGAAATAATTAAAAGCACATTCCATTAAAAGTACACAACCCACTGAGAGTCAAGTAAATTCTCTTAAAAAGCTTCAGATGATTGGCCTTTTCAAAAAATCAAAAATCCTATCGACTTTTCAAGAAAATCACCCTCTCATGAATTTACAAATCGTTTCTCAATTTCACCCATTCCATTCACTAGTTCCACTATGTCTCAAGAAAACATAATCCATCAATTATAACAAAAAATATGTTATCCAGGTAACTAAAAGCTTTGGTAATGATATAATGTTTTCTCTTTATATTAAAAATAAACACAGAAATTCAAAAGATCTTTTCCTTGAAATATTGTATAATATAGGCACGTACAGGAAAATGAAGAGAATTGGTTAATCAGTTTAAAATAGCAAACATGAATGGCTCTTCCTTCTTTTTTACGTCTTTAGTAATAAAAACTGACAAAGAATATCAAGTATTGGTTTGCTCTGAAGGGCATTGTGATTAAGAGATTGAAATAATGTTAGATATTGCAAATGAGGATTTTGTAAAATATAACAGAAAAATTTCGTACAAGTTTATTAAATATTTGTTGAGCTCCAATAACATGGTGGGCACTGTGAAGCATTTAAGTATGGTTCCTGCCCTTGTTTCCTTATTAAGTACTTTTGTTTTTTGTTAACAGATCTGACTAGCTCCCGCAGCTTTGAAAAAGAATTTAAAGCCCATAAATTTCACAAATCCTAAGCAAGAAGCATATACTAGTTCTTCAAAGCATATTGATATATTTTTTAACCTCGGGATTTTAGCTTTCATGTGATAAAAGTTTTAGTGATTTTCTTACCGTGTCTTGTTAAAGCTTAAGTTCCTCATTTACATATTTGATGTCTCTCAGGAGACAGACAAGCTTCAAGTTAATTATCTATGTAGCTGTAAGAACTCTTGTTTCCTGGTTAAGAACTCTCCAAAAGAAAACTAATAGTTATTAAATGTTACACTGAGTCACCAAAAGTAATCAGGATACACAATAAGAGGCACTAAACAGACACTTAAATTTAATAAAAACCTCAACTTTCTGCAAGATAAATGAAATATAAATCAATTAAATCTCTTACAGTAATTTTCAGGGAAAATAGCCAGCAGAAACCAAACAGCTAAAATCTCTGCTCTGGAAAGTGATTAGGCACTGCTGGATGCTTGAGGAAATTACTGTAAAATTCTGGATATAGACCCATTGAACTCAGATTCATAACAGAGCTATAACTAAAGAAAAGCCATATCAAAGGAAATTCTAGCGTCTTCTCCACCAAATGTGTATTTGCATGTATACGTGTGTGTGCATATATATATATATATATAACGTATGTGTGTGTATATATGTGTGTATATATATATTTATATATAATACTATGTGCTGTATATTGATAAACATGTGCTTTATTTTATATAATGACAACGTAATATACGTGGAGGGAAATGATAATCTTTGAATCCGAAAGTCTATTAAAGAGCAGTTTCATGGAATGATAACAAGAAAGAGGAGAAAGAAGGGCAAGCATAAGATAGGCTTGAGCTGCAGTTGGGAAATTGGAACCACAGCTATCAGGTGAGTTAATTAATCCGGGTATCGTTCAGTAAATGAGAGTGTGCCATCTATTTCACAAGGGCCCATTGTGTCTTGCATGTGAAACAAATTTACCCTGTTTGATTAAGGATTACTGATTGCCTCCAATTTATTATATGTATCCTATAATTAAGTCACAATGAGTTCGAATGAAATGGGGATGGTCTCCTCCACAAAGAAGACAACAAGCTCATTCTAGGAAGACCTTGGGGGTCATTCAAGAAGCAATTAAATGTTCTCCAGTGTGCATTAAAAGGAAAAGAGCCTGGTGGGCTGAACGGCCTCTCCTTATATTCCAGCCTTCTCAATATTCTCCTGCTTTTATGGAGACAAATGAAACCATGTCATAAAATAACTCAAGGCACTATCAGCAAGGAAAACAATGCTGTCTGCTCTTATACTAAGGAAAACGTTGCCAAGAAAATAATATATGCTACACAGAAAGTAAAGAGGCACATGAGCCAAAATGATGCAATGTCAGAATCCATGTAAAGGGCGGTCTAAACAAATCAACATTCTCTGGAATAGTGTATATGACCTTTGAGAATTAAACATAATTTTTTTTTCTGTGTACAAGTAGCAAATACCTAGGATAAAATCTTTTTGGCACATGAAACGAAATGAAAAAGACCAAGATCACTATCTGTGTTGTGCCCACAGATATTTCTCCATATTTTTATAAATACTCTCAAAAGTGACCACTGTAAAAGAAAAATTATACAGGACACTTATTTAAAGCGGCAAGGAAGACTTTATTCAAGATTATTGCATTATTATATTTCCGGGAGAAGATTTATATCTCAAAGGGGTAGAGAAAGAATTTACAATGGCAAGGTTTTTTTTTTTTCTTAAAGTAGATGATCTAAGAAAAGAGAATTCAGGGGTCATGGCCAGGAAGAAATCTGGTTCAAGTTCGGGCAAGCTTTAGACTATCTTGGTCAGTCCAACCGCTCTGAAGTTGGAGAGGCCTCACATGGAACTGGGAGCATTCCTACTTGAACCATCCCCTTTATAAATGCATCTCTTTGGGAGATACATACCCTAAAATATGCCAGTCTGCAAAGAGTTAATATGAAAATTTAGATTACTGTAGTAACCAAAATATAATAATTAGAAGGTTAGTTTTTACACACAAAAAAAGATAATTTTGTTTCCATATAAATCAAATTGTGAAAACCTCATCAACTAATATGTGACCCAAAAATTACTCACCAAGACTTCTCTTTTCTCAGCATAGTCCCAGAATGAGCCCATTTGTACATAGAAACTACATGTTATAATGGAAAAATAAATTGCAAAGGGAGTCTGAAGAACTTGGCCCAAATCTCAGCACATAAGTCATTTGTTCCGTACACTTAGGAAGATTATTTACCCTTTCCTGAACTTGATTTTTCTCATCTTTAAAGAAAGACAGAACCTGCCCTGCTTACCTCCGTCTAAATGGAAGAAGGCCCGAAAAACATGTAAAATTTGTAATGAAAGGTGATACTAGAGAGAAAAGCAGAGGTCAGGTCAGAATGGACCTAAAAGATATATTTAGGAATCTTTTCCTGAAACCTAAAAGCAGTAGGAAAGTAAGGAAGGATTTTTAAGCAAGAAAGTGGCATGATATTATTTTCATTTGCAAGTAATCACACTATCGGCTGTGTGGAGAATGGGTTAGCTGAGCACAATATCAGAGACAACAGAGCATGTGGGGCCTTGGGGCAAATCCAATGTGATAGGTGCTGGAGTTGAGGCAATTTGGAGGTTCTGTAGAGGACAAAGAAAACAATCTTCTAAAACAAAGGCATTTGCAAAGGCCTGTGGAACTGTAAAACCCTAATGCTAAAGCTCCATTAGCTTAGCAATAACTTGGCCTCTGAGGAGGCTGTTGAAATACCAACACGGATAATGGTAAACTTACGCAGAGTACTAAAAGTGGGGATGAGGACACTAGACAGATTCAAGAGATGGTATGGGAGCAGAATCAGTAGGGCACGTTGCCTGATTATGTCAAAGATAAGTGAGGAGGAGTCAAGGAAGATGCCTGGGTTTCTGGCTGGGTGGATTCAGATCTGTAGGTGACAGGATTCACCTCAGGCAGGAGGGAACACCTCTTCTTTTACAACAGGAAAGAAGAAGAAAGTTTGAGTGTGGATGTACGGATTTTGTTGGCTAAATTGAAGGGTTCCCACCTCCAGTGGTGAATCTGTTATGAAGGAAATTGCAGTACAAGAGGGCACCATTTCAGAAAAGAAGGAGTCGGAAATGTCAGTGCTGCAGCAAAGACAAGGAAGGTGAGGGCTTACAAATGTCTCTTGGAATAAACAACCTTATCTTTGTAAAAAAGCAGATTCACATGTTGGTAGGAGTGAAAGGGAGATGATAGAGGGTGTGGATGGGGAAGTGAATATAGCATAGACAGAGTATCCACAGCTCTTTGGAGGATTCGGCCAGTGAGGAAAAGAGTGATGGAGCCATAGCTAGAAAGGAATGTGGAGATGGGGGGGCACTTAAAGAGAGAAGAACTGATGATAACTTGGTGAGGAGGTTGGAGAGTGAAGATACACGAGAGACTAACAATCTGAACAGCAGCATCGTATAAAATGATAGGACTCAAAGCTCAATGGAAGGGGTAATCCTCAAGTAGAAGGGGTGTCTTTTCTGATACAACAGGAAATAAAGAGGAAATGATAGTTGCTCGAGTTTGGTTAAGTTTTTTGACTTGAGAAGGAAAAGTAAGAGAGTACCTCTTCTTTTTTTCTAAGAGGCTTGAGGTGAAGTCATCTGCTGAAAGTGAGAATGGGGAGTGGGGAAGCGGATCAGAAGTCAGAAGCTAATGGAGAAGATTTGAAATAGGCACCTTGGGAAATAGAGGAAAGCTAAACAGGGACACCAGAAGAAATGCCAGACAGACAATTGCCACATGAATTTTTGTGGCAATAGTCCATGCAATATGTGTGTGTGTGTTTCCAACAGTTCATCAATCAATGTGCTATTATGAAGAAAGCACATGGCTGGATTGATCCAGGATTGGAATTTTACCAGGTGGATGAGATAGCAGGATGGGTTAAGGGTTCTGAGGAGATAGACAATAATGTGGTTAAAATAATGGACTATGGCATCCAATCAGGACAGGGAAGAAAGGAAAGCAAAGTGTAAGCTGATATATAGAAAACTAGTAGAACAGTGAAGAGACTGGATGTCCCTAAGAGACTGAAGGTTGAGAAGAGTGCTGGTAATTGGATGAAGAGTTAGAAAGACAGGAAGTTGTAATTATAGGGGGAATGTTTCAGTGCATTATTTTAGAGAAGGAACCATTATAAGCGATTCCAATGACCGGAGTGTGATCATAGGGTTGAGTACCTGGAATAACTGAGGATAAAGACCACTGGAAGAAAGACAAAGAGAAAATGAGCTAAAATGTTGGATTAAAACATCAATGAGAACAGCGAATTCTCATTATTGCCGATGATGGAAGGAGTTGGATTAGAAGGGAAAATAGTAAATCAGGTCTAAACACCTGACTGACTGGTAGTCTCTAAGTTGGTAGAAGGAAATAAAGAGCTTCAAAGGACTGAGAGTTTTTATTTGACTGGAAAAAATGATTCAAAAGGAGCAGTTGGAAGGGAGGAGTGTGCTTACCCTACCCTAAGGTATGAGGGAATGAACAACCTCAGTGTAATGAGCAGCCATGGAAACTGTACCTGTAGGGAATTCCAGGTCTCTAGGTAAGGTCAGGGAAAAAAGGAAGCATTCTGTGAAGGGTTTGAGGATGCAGGCATAGCTGCGGATTCAGATGGCACAGTGAAAAGTTCAGGGGGATGAGTGCAGTGGAAGAGGAGTCAGGCAAGGTGTAGCACAGAGCGGTCTGGGATGAAGGTACCAGAGAGAGTCAACAGTTGCAAGTTAAGAGCATCCAGTGACAGCAAGGATGCAAGGGGTTGTGGGTTGTTTTTCCTAAAATCCCATGGATGGGCAGATGGTGGGCTAATCTCAAAGGCATTCAGATCATCTCCAGTAGAAGGGACAGCAAGTTGTCAGAGAAATAGATTGGATTCCTAGAAAAATAGGGTGGCAGGGAAGGAAGCAAGGACAGATTTGATATGGTCACAATTTTGCTTAGGAGGAGCCATGGTTGTCATCTATACACAGCTTTGGTGATTCTTTCTGTGGCTTAGATAACCAATAGAATGACTGTCTTTGATTTATGTGTATTTCAAAAAATCAGGCTTTTCTTAGGTTAGATCTAAAACAGGTGACAAGAAATGTCCAATTATTTGACCTTGTTATGCATGCTATTGTCGTCAACAGCATCCTCTCACTGTCATGAACCTCTTACATGACCTCGTCTCTTCCAGTCACCCTGGTCTGCCCCCAGTTTCCAGAGCACATTATTAACTTTTGTACCTCTTTTTGTTTGTTCCTTGCCTAGAATTTTCTTCACCTTCTCTCTCTTTATCCAAGCCCTACCTTCCTTCAGGGTCAGGCTCTAGCACCTAGTCATCCAAAAATCCTTCTCTGAGGACCAGCCCTTGGAGATTTTTCTGAACTCCTATAAATGTGATGATACATTACACAGATAGATGTAATGATCTACACAGATGCTTCCTTGTCTCGTTCTTTTGTCTTCAGCATATGCACCCTGCCTCTCCAGACTGTAAGCCCCTCCGAGGCAAGGACCCTTATTTATCCTGTGCCCATTTGCAACCTTAGTTCACAGCATGATGCTCTCCCATAGCAGGGTTGCAATAAGCTGGCTGTGCTGAAAGACAATCCACGCATGTGAATTTAGTTCAGAATGTCTTAACTAAAAGAGCCCCTTTCAGGGAGGAATTTCAGGTTTCCTAACAAGCTGGGGAAATATTTATGGACAGAATGGCCTGTCTACACCCCTTAAATTATATAAGTTAGTTATAGGACCAGCCCTGGCAGGAGAGGGATTATTAAAAATGTATATTTAAACATAAGAACAGTTATATAAGATATTAATTTTTTTTAAGTTTGCTAACAGTAAACTTACTGAGAAAATGCCCAGGTTAGTAGTGGAGGATTCGTTTGAGTGATGCCATAAATATTTACTAGACTAATGAAATCTGAAGACTCGATCCTAATAACCGAACACAAGTTGCTTTTCATCCCGAGATGTCCTTTGACCAGCTGTCTCACATCTGAGCACACATCTGTGCTTACAAAAGGAAAAATTCAAAGAGCAGACAAGTAAGGAGGCCACCTGCCTGAGCTGGTCAGAACACAAGCACTCTGCGCTGAGCAGCTGCTGCAGAGTTTCCTTCTCACAGCTGGAAGATAAGGGGTGATGGCACAGCTGGCCTGGGCGGTCACTGCATCAGTACCCTCTTCCTCGCCCTGGGCTCTGCTCCCTGGTCTCTGGTTATTTCAGGAATGGCAGGTCTTGAGAGAATCAAACTTCCCAGAAGGCAAAGGTCAGAGGAGCTGTGAAAGTTTTCCATATATGTATACATTCTCTGTACCTTTCTTCAGGATAGTAAATGCCCTTTCCAGACCTCCCTTCCCAGGTGAGATGTAGGATCAAAAAAACAAAGTAAAATAAATAAATAAGAATCCAAGACATTTAGTAGTGAATTAACATCTAAAATTGGGAAATAGGTTGTTTCCTCTGGGGCCGTATCCTCTGAGTTTTTTGACACAAATTTCAGGCAATAAAAAATAAATGGAGATGAATAGGACTCAATTTATAAATTAGGTTAAGAACCGAAAGAGACAACAAATGCACAGAAAGTCAAAATGTAGAGCAAAAAAAATATGCTCAGAGTTTCTATGAAGCCACAACTTGAATACTGCAACAACTCTGAAATGTTTAGTTGTGTCCCTGTTTGAAAGGCACACAATGAAAAGGGGCTGGGAAGGAATGGAAAATGTTTGAAAACAATAATGCTATTCACATAACAGGGAATCCACCTAAACTCCTGCTGCATAATGGAGCTATGAACTATTCCTGTTAAGAACTTAGCTTTGAAGCTACCTGTTTGAATGCACTAAATACCATCCTCTCCCTCCTGGCTCCTGGCACAGAATCAGATCAAGAATTATGACTTGGAAGCAACCTAAGTGCCCATCAAGGGACAAATGGATGAAGAAGCTGTGGTATATATACACAATGGAATACTACTCAGCCATAAGAAACGATGAAATCCAGCCATTTGTGACAACATGGATGGACATTGAGGGTATTATGCAAAGTGAAATAAGTCAGAGGGAGAAGGTCAAATACCGTATGATTTCCTTCATTAAGTAGTAGATAATAACAATAATAAACAAACACATAGAGACAGATTGGATTGGTGGTTACCAGAGGGGAAGGGGGGAGGAAGGAGGGTGAAAGGGATAATTCGGCACATGTGCGTGGTGATGGGTTGTAATTAGTATTTGGGTGGTGAACATGATGTAATCTAGGCAGAAATAGAAGTATAATGATGTACACCTGAAATTTATACAATGTTATAAACCAATGTTACTGCAATAAACAAAAAATTAAAAAAAAAAAGAATTATGAACACGTCTCATAATTTTTTCCTTCCTGTTTAAAGAAAGTGCAGAAATTTTTAAAAGTCTCCCTTACATTTCAGTTTTTTAAATCTAAATTCATGTTAAATATGAAAAATTGGTTCACTCCAGGATATGCTTTTTGCCCAAATGCTGAACTTGGTTTACCACATCATGGAAGTACTCAGACCACTCACTTTGAGGAAAGGCTGTAGCATTTGCTGAAGTTAAATAAAATAATGTTTTCATGTGAAAAATTAGTGGAGATATTGCAAAGCTAATAAAAGAAGTTGTAAGTGAAAATCTTTGTGACTTTGGAATAAGAAAGTGCTGCTTAATCAAGATCCAAAAAGATCAGCAGAGTGAAGACTAAACCAAAATTTGGAATTTCTGTTCATCAGTTACCATGGACTAATGGTTGACAGACCAGGAAAGTTGAAGACCTTTCAAAAACAAAAATTATTAAGGATTAATATCTACACTCTCTGGGGCCGGACCGGTGGCACGGCGGTTAAATGCGCGCACTCAGCGTCGGCAGCCCAGGGTTCGCAGGTTCCGAACCTCAGGCGCACACCGACGCACTACTTGTCAAGCCATGCTGTGGCGGCGTCCCATATAAAGTAGAGGAAGATGGGCCCGGATGTTAGCCTAGGGCCAGTCTTCCTCAGCAAAGAGGATGATTGACATCAGATGCTAGCTCAGGGCTGTTCTTCCTCACACACACAAAAATATATCTACACTCTAAAAAAAATTCCCACAAAAAGACACACAGAAACAGGAAACGTGAAAGAAAAAAAACTGAGCAAGAGACAAAAGGATTCACAGATGGGAACATAAGTAACTAAAATATTTGTAAAGATGCTCAACCTGAGTAATTAATAGAAAAAATACAAATTAGAGTACCACTTCACATTCAATAGATTCGTAAAAATTAGAAAGTTGAGTAATACCAAGAGTTAGCCAAAATGTGGAAATAAAACTGGTACAGTCATTCTGAAGAACAATCTGGCAGTACTTAGTGAAAATCTGAGTGGTGTAAACAATGACCCAGGAATCCCTCTCCCGGGTATATCCCTGGAGAATCTCTCAAACAATTGCTTAAGGGGACATTTAGAAGAACATGTCACATTAGTGGTGATGGTGGCAGAGTTGGAATCAAATAAGATGTTCATCACTAACGGAATAGATGAGTAAAATATGGTGAAGGCATACTGTAAAATGTTATACCTTGCTTAGAAACAATGAACTAGAAATGCAAAGCAAACGTGGATAGATCTTAAACATAGTGTTAAGAAAAAGAAAAAAGGAAAAAATACAAGAGCTAAAGTATCATACTGTTTATGCAAGTTAAAAATTCATAAACATACAAAATATAGTGTATAAAAAGAAAAAGTGAAATCTATGGGGACAAACAGTGGCTTTAAAAAATTCAAGACTTAAACATTATAAATTATAATTGAGGTTAAGTCCACATTTAATTTGAAAACAACACAGTAATTATTATAATGAATAACATTCCCTACTTTATAGCTATATGTGGAAAAGTAAACTATATCATTCACAGAGCGCATTCTATCTCAAGGGAGGAGCCATAGCTCCAGAGATAGGATTTCTTAGATCCTACCCCTCTCAATTTTGCTATGAAAAAACAAAGGCTAGAGGTGATCTGAATCAGGGGCAGGATGCTAAGGGTTGGACAGAAGTTTTTACCCCAGCTTCCTCCCAAAATTTATCATTCTGAAAATTTGGGGATAAAATTAGTAAAACTTACTAAATACTCATCATAAATAAAATCTGGAATATAAGAGTCATATCACTTTATCAAAAATATCTCTGTAGTAGAAAAGCTCACATCTGTTGGCTAATTATACAATAAAATTTATTAAACTTGTATAAAAATAAGACAACATAGTCTATATTGTAAACAGACATGCCATGCAGCAGAAAGAAGTTCTGCTTTTGTGAATTTAAAAATGCAATAAGGAAAATTAAATACATAAAAGCATAAGAGAGCACATACAGAGAAAGCATTTAAATAAGTGCGATATAATCCGGTAGTGCATATGATGTTGACTACAATGCAATGGAACTCCTTCCAATCAATCAACCAACTACATAGAACTAAAGCTGCTGTTATTTTGCTATCCCATACTTGATGTACTTTATGGATTCCAAAGAGATACTTGAGTTTAAGAAAGAATTCTGAAGCAGTATTCAAGTTCATTCATACAAAGTGAGGTAAAAGTTGCTATACATTTGGAAAATAAGAGGTACAATAAAATTTAATAAGAAATTTCCCTTGAACATTGGTGCTTAAGGTAAATTAAATTAAATTTTTAATTATAAGAAGAAAAGAAATCATTATAGAGTCTGAGGAAGTTTCAAGATATTTTACGGTTGATGCCATTACTTCCTGATATTGTCTAGTTTCACTGTAAAAGGAAAAACTTTCATTTTATTTAATAAAGATATTTCATTAGCTATATTCTTGTACTTGCTTGACTTGACCAGGATCATATGAGATTCCCAACTAGCAAAAGAAAGAGAGAATAAAAGTAAAAGAAATGAGGTTTTCTGTGGCAATAACTGAGAAAAATCAAAGAAAAAACAAAGAGATTGAAAGTGCTTAAGAGACAGTGGAGGATAGAGTTTTAGAGAGCAACTCTTTGAGTGGAAGGTCCCTGAGTCAAACCCTTGCTTACTGGTCGGTAGAGCTTGGGCAAATTATTTAACCCCCTTAGTGCCTAGTCCTGCAGTGGCTTTTTCTAGAAGATGGGACTGGGGGTGGGAAGAGAATTCCCTTTCTTCTTTGTCCTTTTCTATACCGTTATTTCATATATGAGTAGTGTTATTTTTATATTATGTATATGTGTGTGTATATATACATAGTGAGCATGGGCAATTTTATATAAAAAACTTACTTTAAAATACATTTATTTAAAATAAATAAGAAACAAAAAGGAATAGGCAACCAGCAATTAAAATTAGAAAGTAATTAGAACTTAATTACGTTATAAAATATTTGATGAGTATGAAATTGATTTGAGGAGTAGTCTTTTAGCAAGTCAGTTGTAATTAGGGTAGTTCTTTTGTTGGTCACAATTTTTGCATGGGGAAGGAAAACATATGGTTGAGCAGCTGTGCGCTGCACGAGGTCTCTCAGCAAGGCGTCAGGGGAGCTGGATCCAGCCCAGGTTCCTCTGGCCAAACTCTACCTGTCCCCTTTTTCTGATGGAGCTCCATTTTCTAATTTATTCAAAGGTATCACAAAGTGCAATGTATATAATGCATATATATAGTGCAGTAGTCCTGTTTCCCACCTAAATTCCAGAAGAGTTTTTAAAATTTTCTCTTTTTCCTAAAGAGGCAATAACCATTCTTCCCTTGCAAATGAGCGGGCATTAAATCTGAGGATGTGAACACAGACTGCTTCTTCGTTACGTAGTTCCTGGGGGGAAAAATGACATGAGTCTGTCTGGGCTCACAGCTGCCTCAGCACATCATCTGTACCACCTCAGCCTCAGTTTCACTGCTGACCCCAGGTCATTGAACTAGGTCTCCGGTCGCCTTAGACTCTTCCTCTGTGGGCCGGGACAGCAACCTCCTTCATTTGTTGGAAGATGTCAATGAGTCACTGTTCCAAAGCAAGATTACCTTCCCCACCCCAGCTGCCAGGAGTTGTTCCCAAAAGTTTTATTAGTAACAATTTTGTTTGACAGGTGATTTGATTTAACAAATGAGTATCTAATGTTGTCCTCTCAGTGTTTTAAACACTTGTTGGACCTTCGTTCTAAGTAAACTTTGAATCCAGGCTCCTCTTGATCAGAACAATAACTCCAAGCTCAGCAGTATCTTTTGAATCAACCTAAAATAAATAATAAAGGTCCACGCTTTCCCATATAGATGCAGAATTGTGTATTTTTATGTTATTATATTTACATATCTCTACCAATGTGGAGTACATGTAATTATTTTAAATAGAATGTTTAATCAATCCAGATATGCCATTCGTTCCCAGACCGTTAGATAATATTTGGTACTTTATGTTCTTTCTTTCTCTTGAAAGCTTCTGATCATTAAGAACTTATTTAGCCTTAACTAATTCTTCTCAGGTATGGTCACAGTATGAAACACTCTACAGATGAGTAAATATCAGCATAACGCGATAGTTAACAGTAATGGATACTCTGGACACAGAGAAACCTATAATATGTACGGAAACTTAATTCAATTAAATAAGCAAGTTAATTAACTTTTGTAACCCTCAGTTTCCTTTTCTCTAAAATGGAAGACATAGACCCTATGGATTGTCAGACAATACCTTGAAACAGGGTTTTGCACAATTTGTAGCTGTTTTGCCACCAGAGGCAAAGACCTGACTAGGGCGAAGTTGGTGACAAAGGGTAGTGTGAGAAGTGGGAGCAGTGGTGGAACCAAAATTTATTCCTCGATAATTTGGAGAATAGGTCATTCAGTGAATTGATTTTTAGGAAATTAGCTTTAGGCAAATTGGTCATTTGGCAAATTGGCTTTAGCAAAAGAGTTGTCAGCTCATTGGCTTTCTGTGAATTATTTTATGTAAATGATCTGTTTCTTTTCTAAAGTAATGTTTGAAATTAGTAGACATTTCTTCTCACAAACGGAATAATCACTGGCCTCAATAAGATTGAGATTTAGTAAAAATAATACCTGTCAATGGTGACAGCTCTCTAGGGCTATCACAGAAGAAGCAAGAAGGGTGTCTGTTTCCTTGGGTTATCAGCAACAAGTTTGGAGAGGAAGGTTCTCTCCCTTGTGCCTGAATGCTTGACCTTAACGGGAAAGTATACCAGCAGGCGATCTCTTTCACCCAGATTAACTGACAACATAGCATAAATTGTGCCACATAGGTGAGCTGGGTCATAGCATGGTTATTCTCCATATTTCAGCCACCTTCTTATTCAAGACTAACTTCTATCATCAATGAATCGAGTTACTATCTATAGCAATTATTAAGATAGTCAAAATAAATTATTCTCTCCATTTCTCTCCAATCTAAATAGCTAATCTATTGACTATTCTCATTCTTGGACTTTGCTCCTATTATGTTACCAAACTAGCTATTTTAAGCAATTAATTTCTGAGGTTGACGTATTAGAGAAAGATTGACGGGGGGGAGTTATCCTTCAGGTTAAAAAATATTGTTTCCATTCTAGTGAATTTTTGTTTTGCTTTCTGAAAAGATGTTCCATCTCATTCTCTGTGCAAATATTCTGTGAACTCTTCTGAAAGACACACATCTTGGTACCAAGTTTCCTCTATCTTCTCAAAAAAAATGCAGTCACTAGTTGTCCATTTGTAACTGTAACTGGGAAAAACTGAATACATATACCACCAACATCAGGATAGAAGCTTGGGGGTCAGAAAGAAAATACTAATGAAAGAAACATCCATCCACCTTTGCACAGACAGAAACCTTTTGGCTAATGTGGTCACCATTTGAAACGACTAAGTCCAGCAATGAGACAAATGCACTATTAATAAAATGATACCAGAGATATCACTTCAAAAGGAATTATGCCAAAGCAACATTGCCATATAGGGAACACACCTTCTTCACGTGAGAATGTATTCATGGTAAATGTGTTTGCACTTGGGTAAACTCAAGAAGAAACAGGCTTCAACCCTCACTGACAGAGGCAGATGGAACAGGATGCATACATACTCTATAAAGTGAACTGTTTTATGTATATATATTTGTCAGCCAGCAAAATTTCTCATCCTGCCCCCTCTTCTTCTAGTCCCAGACCTTACCCCATGTCTTGGGGGCTGACCTCCAATAGTGATTGCTCCAAGACATGAGCCCATGACATAAGCAACACCAACAGTTCTGTCCTAGAATAAGTAAATGGCTACTGAAGCAAATAGATTCTTTTTTCGCCAGCAGAACTGACAAAGACTATATATAGAATGCAACCATGCAAAGAGCTGCGGAAATGACAGACTAATAGAAACAAGGTTCGACCAGGTAGCACTGGGTCTCTGGTTCAAGTCCTCATTGAATATTCTTCTTGGAAAAAGTGAACTACTCCGGTACTCTTTCCAGCTACATAAACCAATGAATTTTCTCTTTCTTAATCTGGTTAAATTGGGTGTCTGTAAATTGCAATCAGAAGAGATCTGATTAACATGTACTACCTTTATCTAAGGAACCAGATTTCACCCATGCCCCTAAAAAGCTAGTAGAAACCTGGTCACAGCAAAACTCCCACCTATTATGGGGCATAGAGTGAAGGAAGTACCCTCACGGCCTCGGAAAAGGGAGAAAGTTGGGACAAAGTATCAACTTCCGTGGTCTGGAAAGGATCAAAGTTGACTACGTTGCATAGCTGTACACATATTTTGTCAAGATTTTTAGTTGATCAGCCTTTTATAGAGGCAAAAAAAAATTTTTCCCTCGCCAAGACTAAATCTGTCTCTTCTCTGCCAGAGGATAGCAAAGAATACAGGTACTTTACTGTGGGATACAAATGAAGGGCTTTCCACATGGGTTAAAAATACAAAAACAAGCACCCTCTTCTGCATATACGCACCTTTTGTGTGATTGCAAAGAGGAGGCATGATATTGTTAAATGGTTCTCCTGTGGAAGCCGCAAGCGAAAATCCTGCTTCTACGGGAAGATGAGGTCTCTCCTGAAGTCTGTCGATCACTCACTCACAGAAGAGCGATTTCTAGTCTTTAGACAAGAGATGTGAAAGAAAAAAAGAGACAAGTCTGTTTCCGCCTCTGTATCTTCCTATTGACTTAGAGGCTTCTAGATGATTTTGAAGATGTTTCCAAGGGGCAGTGGTCAGATATGGTCTCTGTCATTTAAGGACAGGCAGGTGGGGACCTAAAAAAGAACTATGTTATCCTGATAGCAAAATACAAGCTGACATTAAGTTCTTACCCATAATCCAGATAGTTTACTTTATCTACTTCTCTAAATTTATTTCCATTTTGTTATTCTTTTTATTTATTTATTTATTTTTTCCCCCAAGGCCCCAGTAGATAGTTGTATGTCATAGCTGCACATCCTTCTAGTTGCTGTATGTGGGATGTGGCCTCAGCATGGCTGGAGAAGCGGTGCATTGGTGCGCACCTGGGATCCGAACCCGGGCCACCAGCAGCGGAGCGTGCGCACTTAACCACTAAGCCACGGGGCTGGACCGTTGTTATTCTTTGATAAAGTCCTGTCTGAAGGGCTTACTTCAACTGCACTGCAGGTTATAAATGCAAGACTACGATCAAAAAGGAACAGCCAGAAAAGCATTACACTCTCTCCTCATAACAAAATTAGGATCAGGGTGAGAGTTACAAGTACAGTAGGGGTAAATACGGTGAAATCCCCCCAAAAGAAGACCATAAAATCCACCTGCCTCTATTCAACAACTGATTCAGCTTCTTTAGACCAACCTTGGAAAACTGTTTTCTTTTACGTAAAAGAAAAGAATGCTTATTAATTCTAGAGACACAATACCATGTAAGTTTACCATTATAGAAAGTTTCTTAAACAGAAACATCAGGGCAATATAACTCAATATATTTCCAGTTTATTTGGACATATACAGTGACATAATTGAAGAAACAACTCCACTACTATTTGTTAGTCTATAAAGAACTAAGGCAAATAATGGCTAAAATTTTGTTTAAAACAAAGTAATTATTTTGAATATTGTAAAATAACAAATAAAAAGTTTTTTAATGAGTTCATCATGTTTGGAGGTATGCTAAATGTTATTTTTCAATTATACAATTAGAATAAAAAATCAAGTTTCAATGCAGTTATTCCATTATAAATGAGAGCTAGAGTTACCATTGGCTTGGGCCAAGGTCTCTTAAAAAAATAATCTTCTAATGCATCATAAATTACTAAAAATTCCTCAATAATTAATACTTGAGGATGCAAAATTGTGCGCATTCATTATATTCAAGTAAATTATGGTATAGTACATATAAATTCCTCTTTCTGTTATTGTTTCTGAAAGGAAAGAAAAAACTGCTAAAGTCTTGCTACACTGGGTTTTTAACTCTACCTGTTATGCAAACATGCACATTTTTTGAAAAATGAAATGCAAACAAATAGGCATTTTCTGGTCTAATGAGTTATTTCCATCAAAATAAATTCCCCAAATGGAAATATTACACGGCTCATGCTAAGCTTTGCAATAATGCTTTATATATTTTCAGAGGCGTTGCAATATCCCAGTAATACACGAACTTTGAGAGCCAAGCGTACAGCTGCAGTGAACGTTCTAACAACTGTATTCTTCACTTCTAATCAGAGCAGCACCCAAGAGCCCTCAAAACAAGCAACGTGAGTAAAGGCTTGAGGGGAAAGAGAAGTTCAACAACAGTGGAGTCTCCCACTGCTTGAAATACCAGGCACTTTCCGTAGGTCGGATTTTATTATCTGTTGTATAACGTCTCAGGTTTAGTTATTTCAGTAAGATAGGAGGATTTTCAGGTGGATTTTATTCAGGTTATTCACAAAATGTACTGCCCAAATTATGGAATGTCGTGATGACGGCAATGAACGATGGCATCGATTAAATAAAGCTATATTCTTTATATGATTGACCCCCAGCCCTACCTCCCTCCCAGCATTGTTGTACGGCTCAAAAGAGTACAATATGTTTAAACACTTCATAAACATTCTAGAAATGTGGTCAAAACCAGGGCTGGTTAGACAGTAGGATAGTGTTATTGAGGGATAAGTAGTCACTGGAAGGGGCACGCGAGACTTCCTAGATGCTCACAGAATTCCGTTTCTTAATTTTGATGCTGATTACATGGGTGTGTTTAGTTTGTAAAAATTCAGTGAGGTGTACACAAACGTGCACATTTTATGTATATAATTTTTCCATAAAATTTTTCTTAAAAACGTGGTTAATGGCATGAAATAATGTCCTTCAATTGTGTCCAACTCAAATGCCTACAGGGGCCAGTCAAGACAAGTAAATAAATATGCAGGATGGGTTGGCCTCCTTTGAAGGGATGAGTGAATGTCCTATCTAAAGGGACGTATTGCTCAGCTCCATGCTTTGTGGTGGTGTGAGACTCACGGGCCTTGTGGTGCCAGACTTTCAAGAAAGGATGCAAATTTAGATTTTGCATGTAGAAAATCGCTGTTTTTAAATGTAAGCAACCATTCGAAATGTTGAAAGCTTTATGGGCTCTCAGGGGCAAGGAGGCTGTGTCCTGATCTCAGTTTTCAGCACTGAGAGTTAGCCCTGGGGAGCAAGCCATCAAGTGTGATGTGGCAAAAAGGGGGAGTCGTAGGCAATACCCTCCACTGATCAGTTATACAACCAATGAATTTTCTGGAGAAAGTTGCCCAATCTCATCATCAATGGCTGTGCCAATATTATGATAAATGGAAAATCTTTCTACCTAGGCTTACAGGCTACTCCTGGACAAGAAGACATGACAGGTCACAGTAGATGGCACCCCATCCTAACCACAAAGAGGTGAATTTTTAACTTGGTTTTCTTGTGAATCTTGTATTATTTGAAATATCATGCAAAGGGGTGTTGTACAAAGGGATATTGTGAAGGATGACATCATTGTCTCAACAGTCCCTTCATTCTAAGGGCAAATAAACCTGACCTTTGAAATGATAAGGATGTGATTTAGAAAATGAAAAAAAAAAAGAAAGGAAAAAAAAAGCTGACTCTATAGTATATTCGGGGCTTAGTTATGCCAAAGGGGGTTAGTGGAATGCTCTAACCCCACACTGGGCAGCCTCAGAACCGTGGTTAAAGAAACTCGTGGGGCCAGCCTGGTGGCGTAGTGGTTAAGTTCACACGCTCTGCTTCGGCAGCCCGGGGTTCATGGGTTCGGATCCCAGGTGCGGACCTACGCACCGTTCATCCAGCCATGCTATGGCAGCATCCCATGTACAAAATAGAGGAAGATGGGCACAGATGTTAGCTCAGGGCTGATCTTCCTCAGCAAAAAAAGGGGAAGATTGGCAACAGATGTTAGCTCAGGGCCGATCTTCCTCACTAAAAAAAAAAAAAGGAAACTCATAGAACAGATCTTTGCACCCCTCATGGAGATCAGAAAGAGATATTTTCTGTAGCACTTGGTGTCAGAGTTCCACCATTTCCTGCCCTACCCCTCCCAGATCCTCTGTGTGCATTGCTCAAGATGATGGAACTTTCTGCACTCAGTGTCAATTTTTTGTTAGATTACTTTTCCATAAAACTATTGTCAACCAACCAAAAATAATTTCAATGTTTTATTTGTTTAAGGTGTGAGAGTTTTAACTTTCACAACTATTAAAACAATCCTTTGAAGATAAGCCTAAATGGAAAAAAAGGAACACATGAGGGCCAAATAAAATAAACCTACTTTGTTGATCTTAATTATAGTAATCTTTGAGAAGATGCAAATATTCCAGTCTCCCTTCTCTGGTTACATATTTTTTCCTTCCCCTTCCTTTAATAAAGTGGGGAACAGTTAAAGAGAGGTCATTCAAGTTACCTTCATTCCCTACTTTTAAGACTAAAATGCCCTCACTATATTTCACAAATACATACCTACTTTTGAATAAGAATATATTGCATATTTATGACAATAGCAAGTAAAGATGTTTCGTTTACGACAGACCTCTCACTTTGGTCTACTGTCACCTCTCCATAAAAATTTTTAAAAATAAATTTATTCGAATTCGTATACATTTTTAAACCACCGTAATGTATAGTAAGGAGTTAAACATAGAAGAAATTAGGCATATTGCTGCAAATTTTTGATGTGTAGCCTTTTTTATTTTAGCCAAAGTGTACTTATAAAATGAAGGAACCAGAAGTATCCAGCAGGCACAGTTTGACCATTTCCTGATGGAAGCTGACTTTCGGGTGGTTCAACTCAGCAACAGTTCTTTCCAGCTCAAAACTGAGGATTTCCTGAGGGAAGGGTGGATGAGCGTCACTCCCATGCTATAGAATCAGTAAGAGAAGGTTATGTCAGCCATTGGAGCCTGTGCAAATACCAAGTGGGTGTTTGGCCACGAGAGAGCCAAAATAGTTAAGTGTGTGAAGGAGAAGTATCTACCGTGAGATCCTGTTTGAAAAGAGCAGAAAAAAATTTTAAGATGAAAGCAAAAGACCATTAGAAAATAGTGAAACCTGAATGTACAGGCTTTTACAGTAAAGACAATAAAGCCTAATAATAATGGGAACTACAAGCAAACATTGAGTCAGTGCTGAAGGAAGTCTGCAAGCCTCTGAAACATGCAAAAGAACGTGAACCGAACTATTCCCAAAGAGGAGCAGCAGCTGAGTTAGACGGAGCAACAGAGCAGGGTGGGCACTTTAGAAGACGGCAAAGCACAGACAAAAGGAGGTTAGAGATACACTGGAACACAAACTGAGCAAAGCCAGGAAAACATTATAAACCCCCAGTCAGAAGATACTGATAAAAAAAAAATTCATTTTTGTATTTACTGTTTACAAACCTCCTCTTTTCAAAAGGATTTGGTGCCACTAAAATTCAGCATATACTTATAAATTTACTGCATTTGTTTGTAATTTGTTGTGTATTTTAAATTGAGCTGAAAAATCTGGTTAAAATATTTAGACACATTGAGGTAGCTGTTGATGATTCATTTCTGTTTAAAGTCTCCGAAATCGTTTGAAGTGATATACTGCAATGAGCAGACTCGTTGAGCGTTATCCTATCTGAGACAGCATAAATGAAGATAGTGTGGTCACAGACAATGGGTATAGACAACAGCAGCAAAAAATCTAGCTAAAAATCTTGACTCAGTTAATAAAGAGCTGTGTGACAATATACAGGTCACTATTTTTGAGACTTCGTTTTCTCACCATTCAACGAGAGAAAGGAATGCTACCAGTACTACTTCTCTCACAGTTGTGTTTTAGAATCAAATGAGATAATATACATTAAAAACATAAAATGCTATTTGTTGATGCAAATGTTACATAATTAGTGGCCATTTTTCCTGGATCCCCATCCTTACTCAATCACTTGCTGTGTGGTTTATTGGGCACATATTGTTACCAGGCACTATTCTAAGCTCCTTCCATGTACTAACCCATTTAATGTATTCACAACAATCTTCTGAGATAGACACTACTACTACCTACCCTATACAGAGGAAAAAACTGAGACAGAGAAAAGCTAGATAATTTGACCACAGCTAGTAGTTGATAGAATCAGGAAACAAACTCACTCAGGCCCTAGATCCATCTCAGTTAATAAGTAATGTATTCTACTTATAATATGTAAAGGCTTAGTGAATGCTTCTATAGTACAGTTATTATTAATTTACCTATCAGATCTAACTCTAGCCAAAGAGGTTTGCAACAGGTTTGATTTTAGGCAAACTGACTTGAATCCTGTTACTTTCAGTATCATAACAATCTAACCTATAAACTTTAACTTTGTTTTCCTAGTATTATTTTATTATGCTCAGCTTTGACAAGGAAATTTATTTTATTTATTTTTTTGAAATATATTTTATTTTGATAACAGGACAGAATCAAGACCTATTTTTGTTTGAGGTCGAAAAGTAGTAGAAGGTAACTCAGGTGCTACTCCGCTAAGGGCTAAAAGACTTTTCGGTGTTCACCACACCACTCAGAAGGATACTCAGTAAACAAATACAAGACCAGACACTGAGGATAGAAGGATGAGCAAGACAGGGCCCCTGCCCTAAAAACCTCAGAGGCTAGCTGCGCAGAGAGACACATAAACAAATAATGATAGCACAGTGGGATTCTTACCAAAACAGGAATGGGCCATGGGAATGCTGAGAGGAAAGCAGTATGCACAGCCAATGGATGTGGTTCGCACAGCCTTCACAGAGAAGGCTCAACCTGTGCTGGGCTCTAAAAGAGACAAAACTTACCAGATGGAGGGAGATGAGAAGGACATGTCAGGCAGAGGAAATTGCATGAACAATAGCACGGAGCATAAAGGTAGATGGCGTTTTTAGAAAATAGTAGATGGTAGGAAAAAGTTTTCCATAGGTCTCCCTTTCCTGCCTGTCTTGCAAGCTAATGGGCTGTGGACAGATTTCACAGACGTGTAGGGAAGCATGACATTGTGGGTGGGGCCATTCGGGCCAATTCAATGTTTTTGTTATTTCTACGTCTGAGTGTATAGTAGGAATTGATACGTTATATGCTTGTGCTTTTTCGTCCCAAAAGTGCCAGTGGGGATTCTTCTGATTAGGAAGAGCTGCCTGTAGAGAAGTGCTGGTATTTTTGGAGCCCCACAGATCTCATGACCCTTTTGAGCTTTAAGTCTCTGTGACTGATGATTTAGCTAGTAAGAGCCTCTGGCAAAGGCAACCTCCCTGACATGACTAGTAGGTACATCCTGTTGAAAATCAGATATTACTTCCTGCTAGGTTCCTATTGAAACTGAACACCTGACCCAAAGAGGCCTTGTAACTCTCTGGCCTGATATTACCATTTTGGGGTGAGTCAGCTTAGGTTCAATGACTAACTAGATGGGAAGGATCCAACGGGCCTTCGTTGTCTTGGTGTAGCCAAGAATGGAGCCAATCTGGCCACAGCATCTCAGCTTTATAAGAAACAGTGGCAGCTCTCCCTTTAGGGGAATCTGCTCCCTTACTCTGCTACCTCAATCAAAACTGCTGACTCAATAGGCCCTTGATTCACAGAGATGGCCGTAAATGTCTGGGCCTGGTTCACTGATAGTTCAGCTAAACTGAATCTGGATGCTTGTCCACTGAGCTGCTGTGGCTGCTCAACTCAGCACCAACTATTGCAGAACTGAAGTAGATTTGGTCATTCTGCTCAGTGGGCATGATGCAAAGCTGTTCTCATTGCTACTCCCCCCGAATGAATCTTGTTATATTTTTAGTGACTCTTGGGCTGGTGCCAATGTTTGGTCTGCCACTTCGAGAACTACAGACTAGCAGATTAAAGACATTCCTCTTTGAGTTTGTGAACTGTGGAAACAAATCATGGCTTTTTTTTTTTTTTTTTGTGAAGAAGATCAGCCCTGAGCTAACATCCCTGCTAATCCTACTCTTTTTTGCTGAGGAGGCTGGCTCTGAGCTAACATCTATTGCCAATCCTCCTCCTTTTTTTTTTCCCCCAAAGCCCCAGTAGATAGTTGTATGTCATAGTTGCACATCCTTCTAGTTGCTGTATGTGGGACGCAGCCTCAGCACAGCCAGAGAATTGGTGCATCGTTGTGCGCCTGTGATCAGAACCCGGGCTGCCAGTAGCAGAGCGCATGCACTTAACCGCTAAGCCACGGGGTCGGCCCCAAATCATGGCTTTTGATCAAAGCTTCTTGGTCACTCATATAGGAGATGGCCACAGTAAGGGCCTGTTTTCTGATGAGATTGCCTGGAATCAAGCTGCTGATAGAGCCTGAACCACCTAGATTGCCATGATTGCTGCCTGGGTCTATCATCTTAATGGAAATGGAAACATCCACAGTCATAGACCAAGCACAAAGTAAAAGACTTTAGGTTAAGATGCAGATGCTCCCACCGCATGCCAGACCTGTGGCTCCTGCCAAAAGTTGACCCATTTGTCTCACAGCAAGAGAGGACACATTACAAGAAGCATTGCTCCCTCTTACTCCTAGCAGATTAACTACATCGGAACTTTGATCTCCCTCTTGGGGCTATTGGCGGTGCCTCACCATTAACACTCGCAGTTGACGTTTTGTCAAGTACAGTGTTGATGTGCTTGTCAGATCAGTTGACTCTGGCTCTACCATTATGGTCCTTGAAATTATCTGTGTCATATTTTTGGCTTTTCAAACGATTTACTTTCTGACAATGCCTTACCTTTTGTTGGAAAAGCCACTCAACCATAGCTTATATTCCAGGTATGCGATAGACCTTCCATGCATCCACGGTATCTGATATTATTGAGCACTGGAAAGGTTTCCGCAAATGTCAAGTCAAAATATATCTAACTCTACTTTCCTTACCTACTCCTGGTCCACAATGTTGGCAAGACAGTTTGGCCACTGGAGGTGGTTGTTTCAGAAAAGTATCCTTTCTTCTCACCTGCTTCATGAGTAATGAGAAAGTCAAAAAAACTGGGGGGATCTATTTTGAGAATTTGGCATTCTGCCCTGACCATTCCTGGACATGATGTGTCTTTCTTTCCCCAAACAGTAACCTCAGGCAGGCTGGCTGCTATAACCTCTGGGCATCAGCCTGGTTTAAAAGGGGCCTACGGGACCCAAACTTAATTGCAGTTAAGTCATCTGGATTCTTTTATTGGACTTATGTGACCCTGATTATAAGGATAATGAATATTTGTTTAAGCATACTGTTCGACAAGTCCCCTACAGTGGCCCACATGGACCAAAGTGGGCGGCATAATGTGTCTCTGTAAGTTTATGAAAATGTACTCGTCCTTCTTGTGTTTGATGTTTCCAGATGAAAGTTATGGATGCAAATAGGAGGTAATTGGGAAGAAGATGGCATTATAGCTACAGGTATGGGACACACTGATTTTGTGGCAATAGAGGCTCTAGACAGCAAAAACATAGATGGGGATGAGGAGGTGGAGGATAAAGGAGAATGTTAGTGGAGGGGCAGGTATATTAAGACCTGTGTTTTGTTAGCCACCCTGGAGGCTTCCTTATGCACAAAAACACCCTGGTACAGGTGTCCCAAACTGTTGCAAGAGTCTTATATTTGACTGATTGCTGGGTCTACCATTTCTCATCAGACTGCTATTACCATGATTTGATCACTATTGCCCTCAACCTTACAGGGAAAAGGGATAGAAATGGTATCTCTCTCCAGATCAAAAGGCAGGCATATTATTGTCCAGTAAAATAAAGATTAAGATCTCCCTCCAGAGCAAAAATTGCCATGCCTACTGTCCATTATAAAATACTAATTACCCTAAGCTAAGAGTTTTTCTCCTGTAATGCAACCCACTGCATGTGCAGGTGTCACCTGGTCCTCTGAGTCCCTATGTGGGAATCAGGGCTTTGGAAACCAATGCAAAAAAAAAAAAAAAATACTGATATTCTGGCTGCTGCTATTGCTGTGAGTAATAAAGTCCTTTGTCTCTGACCCAAGAATCTCTTGACTTTTGACAAAACTCATGAAACTATTGCAAGTAAACTTGTTAGCTTGGAAATAGGGTAAAAATCTCATAATTTCAAAGCTCTTGACAGTACATAAATCCAGGTGGACTGAAGCATTACCGTTTAGGAATAAAGTAGCAAGATATGAGGCTGGTAAAATGGATTAGGGCTGGATTGTGAAAGGCCTTATTTGCCATACTGTGGTATTTGGAATTTTTCTGTAAGTAAGAGGCAGTCATAGATGATTATTAATAAGTAGAGTGGCAGATAGGAGGAAAGATTGTGTGAAGAAATATTGGTGCTCATGGGCCGGCCCCGTGGCTTAGCGATTAAGTGCGCACGCTCCACCTCTGGCAGCCCGGGTTCGGATCCCAGGCGCGCACTGACGCACCGCTTCTCTGGCCATGCTGAGGCTGCGTCCCACATACAGCAACTAGAAGGATGTGCAGCTATGACATACAACTATCTACTGGGGCTTTGGGGGGAAAAAATAAATAAATAAAATTATAAATAAAAAAAAGAAAGAAATATTGGTGCTCAGAAACCCTGTTAGCAGACATCTGACAGTCTAGGTGAGAGATGACAATGACATTTCCCAGAGTATTAGAATGGAACTGAAAAGGAGCATAACATTTCAAGAGCCATTTTAGAAGTAGGCTCAAGTAATTTGGCTTCCAACTGAATGTGAGCGATGAAGAAAAGAAGAATTCTAGTAAAACTATGAAGTTTTTAGTTATGAGTCTGTCTAGGTGTACAAACAATTTTGATTAGTAATACATGGCAGTCAAAATTCCAGAAATTTTAAAAGCATGAAAAATTTTGGACCACTGCTGATTTAACTATATTAATTGTCCAGCCCTGCATGGTTCCTTTAAGCAGTCACATACTTACTTGTTAATTACAGGCACTACATAAAAGGAAAACTTTGGCATTGTCTTATGTTCAGGGCAGTGGAATAGTAAGGGGTCATAGAGTCTACCAGTCATTGACCTAAATGTAACACCATTTACTAGCCATATTATTTTGCCTCTCTGAGCCCATTCCTTCTTTATAAAGTGGGGATGCTTATTCCTACCTGACAGGGTTATTGGGTGAATCACACAAGACACACATGTAAAGTTTCTAGCACATGATAGGACCTGGTCATGTTAATTAATCTCTGCTTACCTTCGTTCTTCTCCAAGTTTACTACTGTCTCCTTAGATCTAAATTGTTCAGCTAAGCCCTTCTCCCATAGCTTTTCTCCAGTCTTAGTTTGGCAGTCAGCTCTGTCTTCATGGCTCTTGACCCACCATCTTTGAATGTCTCCCTCATGCTATGCTTCCTTGGGCTGCCTTATTTAGTTTAGTCTAGGACTCCCCTCTCTCATCACACTTTAGGCAGATGCTTCTGAATCCAACTTCTCTCATTTAGAACCAGATATAAGCCCTGGGGTTGGGGGAAATCAGTAACATTAAGGCTCAGAAACTGGAAATTTTCCTGCTAGGACTTTTGTTTTTTATTTGGTTGGGTAGTGCTAAAATGGAGATAATGACAACACTCTATGGCATATCTTCTTGCAAAGGTAGGTGATGGTTATAAGAAAGGAACTAAATATTAAGCTCCCCATGTGGCTCCCATGAAGTCCACAATTTAGATCTCAGGTAGGGCAGGATCAACAAAGTGTTATTCTGTGGGAGCCGTGTCCCCAGCCAACAATGGTTTAAAGAGGTGCTGTCTAGAGTTGTGATTAAAATCAGGCTTCAGGTTCAGGCAGGCCAGGGTTCCATTGCTAGCTCTGTCATTTACAAGCTGGGTAACCTCGGACAAATTACTCAATCCTTTGAAGCCTCAATTTCCTGACTTATAAAGAAGAAACAGTAAAGGTGCCCATGCCAGGGGTCATTGTGAGGATGAAATTGAACAAACTAAGTAAAGCACAATGGCTGGCAGTTGTAAATGCTCCATAAATGTTAGGTATTTCTAATACGTCTTCTGTAGAGTGGAACGTAAAGACTGGATTTGAATCCAGACATTTGACTCAATGTTTATATTTTAAAAAGCCTATATGAAGTGATCCTAACTGCGAAGCGATTTATTTGTACGATTGCTGTAAGCACAGTATGTCGTAGTAGATGTCAAAGCACAGCATTAAACGTGCTGTACAAATATGACATGATTATCATTAAACACGTAAGTAAACAAACAGCAGATGTGGTTATTAATCTCAGACCAAAAGAGTCTATTATTCAAAGTACTTTCAGAACACACAGTCATATAAAAAAAAAACTTTCTCAGAAAGTGTGAAATTAGGCATCTTTAAAAGCTTTCATTCTAATAGCAGCACTTAGATGACAAATCATAAAGAGATTTCATTAGCTATCACGTTCTTATGAAAACGCTCTCATTTGCAATGTAATCTTTCACGATATGTTATTTACCTTAATCTTATCTGAGAATATTAATTTTTAAAATGAATATTACAAGGACTCTAAAAAATAACTATCAAGCAGATAGAAACAACCAAAGTACCCGTAATAAAAAGTGACATACACTTCTGCAGTACAGATTGAGTTTGTATTTTATACGCTCTGCAGGCAGTAAATGCTGTATTTTATCATGTAAATTCATTTCTAGCTACTCCTTATAAATCAGAGGTCTGATACAATATATCATAACAGTTTGTCCTATAAATACTTCTTGAGTCGTGCTTTGTTGACCTTACCATCATATTTGTTTATCAAACATTCACAAAACCCACATTGTAAAATAAATATTTATGAGCTCTTATTGCCAAAATTTAACTAGCTATGGTCAAAACATTCTAGAGGTGTCAGGATATTCCCATATTCTATGTCCATATAAAGTCATGAAGTCATAGAATCAAACCTTTCACAAGCAAATGTAATTTCACCCAGCCTCCTTAACACCTGATTTCTTCCCAGCTGAACTGAAAAATTCATGTCATTCCAGTATGATGGTGACTATACCAGAAAATATCAGTTTAACAATGTTTATGTGTAATGGGCACAAAAGATCTACAGAAACAGGGGGATGCTGGAGCAAGTCACGATCACTAGTGTATCCTTTAAAAGAGATATTCTTGGGGCCGGCCCCGTGGCTTAGCGGTTAAGTGCGTGCTCTCCGCTGCCGGCGGCCCGGGTTCGGATCCCGGGTGCGCACCAAGGCACCACTCCTCCAGCCATGCTGAGGCCGCATCCCACATACAGCAACTAGAAGGATGTGCAGCTATGATAGACAACTATGTACTGGGGCTTTGGGGGAAAAGTAAATAAATAAAATCTTTAAAAGAGATATTCTTAAAATATTTGTTCACCTTGTATTTAGAGTGAAGCCTGAGAATTTCATGAGGGAAAGAGGAAAGGGACCATCTCTCTGGATGGTTAGACTGAAATGGAGCTCAGTACCTCCTCTCAGTCCAGGTGAGTCAGCTTTGTCCGATTGACGGACAGTCCATCCAACAAAACGAAAGCCCCAAGAGAACTACATCCACCGCATAGGAGAGTCCACCATGTTTTATTCCCCCCTCTAGTCCATAACAATTACTTCTTTCTGCCTCATAAATATTCTCCCTGAAAGGATATATGGAAATACCATTTAAAGGATTCTGGTATGTTTCCAGAGATATTTTGGTGCCCTAATAATGTTTCAACATACCTTGAAGATTAGTTCTCAAGCCAGCTTCCTGACTCACCCCTCCTTCATTCTGCTCTAGGTGCTGAGAATTCAGTGATGAAAACATGATGTCTACTATTCACTGAGATAATATGCTAGTGATTTCTTCATAGCAATTACATTTTTTTTTTTTTTTTTTTTTTTTACTTTTACTAAGTGCAGTAGTTTTTCCCCTTTTTCAATTTTTTGGAGTTATGAGTGAACGTTTTTCTTCTAATTCTCATCTATTTTACTCCACATAATTCTCATTGTTTTTCCCTTTTAAAATCAATAAAGTATAAACTACATAAGTGCTGAATAATCAAAATTTCATGTGCTCCCAAACTAGCTTCATTTCTAGGTAAAATTGCAACATAACTAATGAACTCCCTTTAGCTGAGAAATGCAACAATTTTGAAGTCCTCAACCCAATTTTTCCATTAGTTAAAGGATAGGTTACCTTACTCCCAGTCACTGCTTCAGCCAACACTTATTCACTAAAACTGATGGAGGGGTATTTGTCACATAAGATAAGGAAAGTTCCAGGACTATTCTTCCCCAAAAACCTTGATCTTTTTTGGTGACTATGATGATGACCAATTTCTGTACAATTAAGCAGCTAATCACTATCAGTATATTATACAATCAGGCAGTGTTTTACAGTGTGGAAAATACTGCTGCCAATCCAATCAACTATACAGAATTTGAGTCTTTTATCTCAGACAAATAGGCTGCAAGCAGATTGGCCAAAAACGAGGAAGTCCACATCACCCTTTAGTGGAGTAACTATTTTGCAAAAAACAATAATGTGGGGAGACTATTGATCATATTGGTATACCATGAAAGCATTTTGCAATCTTTTAAGAATCTTTAAGCAATTTTCTCTATTTTTAGATTTCTTGATTTTTCTCTTCACTTCTGCTTTATCATTTTTTTATTGAGGTATAATTGACATATAACATATTAGTTTCAGGTGTACAACATAAATGATTTGATATTTGTATATATTGTGAAATGATCATCACAATAAGTCTAGTTGACATCTATCATTATGCATAGTTAAAAATTTTTTCTTGTGATGAGAACTATTAAGACCTACTCTCTTAGCAACTTTCAAATATGTGATACAGTATTATTAACTATGGTCACCATGCCGTACATTATATCCCAAGGGAGTTACTTATTTCATAACTGGAAGTTTGTACCTTTTGACCCCCTTCACCCATTTTGCCCCCTCCCATCTCCTGCTTCTGGCAACCACCAATCTGTTCTTTGTATTTATGAGGTGAATTTTTTTTTTAGATTCCATGTATAAGTGAGATCATATGGTATTTGCCTTTATCTGCCTGACTTACTTCATTTAGCATAATGCCTTCAAGGTCTATTCCATGTTGTCTCAAATGGCAAGATTGCCTTCTTTATTATGACTAAATAATATTTCATTGTTTATATATCTATGGTCCATATGTTATATATAATATTCCATATGTTTATATATACGTACCACATTTTATTTACCCATTAACCCATCAAAGGACACTTAGGTTGTTTCCATATCTTGGCTATTGTAAATAATGTGCAAGGAACATGGGGGTGCAGGTATATTTTTAAGTTAGTGTTTTAGTTTTCTTTGCGTAAATACCGACGTGGAATAGCTGGATCATGTGACAATTCTATCTTTAATTTTTTGTGGAAACTTCATATTGCTTTCCACAGTGGCTGCACCAACAGCACACAAGGGTTCCCTTTTCTCCACATCCTTGCCAACATTTGCTATTTCTTGTCTTTTTGATAATAGCCATTCTAGCAGGTGTGAATTGATATCTCGTTTTGGTTTTCATTTGCACTTCCCTGATGATTAGTGATGTTGAACATCTTTTCATGGACTTGTTGGCCAGTTGTATGTCTTCTTTGGAAAAATTTGTATTCAGATCCTCTGCCTATTTTTTAATTTGATTGGTTTTTTGCGATTGAGTAGTATGAGTTCTTTATATAGTTTGGATATTAACCCCTTATCAGATATATGATTTGCAAATATTTTCTCTCATTTGGTAGGTTGCCTTTTGATTTTGTTGATGTTTTCCTTTGCTGTGCAGAAGCTTTTTAGTTTTATGTAGGCCCACTTGTTTATTTTTGCTTTTGTTGCCTTTGTTTTTGGTGTCAAACCCAAAAAAAATCACCAAGACCAATGTCAAGGAGTTTACCACGTATGTTTTCTAATTCATTTTAAAATCTTTAGTGTTTCTTTCATTTCATAGATATTACCTACTATGTGCCAAGCACGCTGCCAGGCTCCAAGTATAAAAAGTGACCAAATTACATGGGTACCTGCCTTCACTGAAATTATACTGCACTATGAAACAGACATTGAGCAAATTCACATTTTAATAAATATGTAATTACAAGTTGTTGAGTACTGTGGAGGAAAAGAGCCTATAAAAAATAACAGGGGGGCCAGCCCGGTGGGGCAGTGCCTAAGTTTAGCTCGCTCTACTTCGGGTGCCTGGGGTTCACAGGTTCAGATCCTGGGCGAGGACCTCCACACCGCTCATCAAGCCATGCTGTGAAAGCAGTCAATAAAATTAATTAGAAACAAAAAGTGGAAAAATAAATTTAAAAAAAACGAGTCATGAAGGATTATAGAACTGCTATCTTTTGGGGCACCAAAACCATCAACCCTTGAAAAAGCCCAGAAACTGTGTTATTCATTTTTTATAATAATCATCCTTTCCATCAAATTTTAGGGCCAACCAAATTGCTTTACATTATATTTTTCTTTCTTTTTGTGTGTGTGTGTGAGGAAGATCAGCCCTGAGCTAACATCTGATGCCAATCCGCCTCTTTTTGTCAAGGAAGACTGGCCCTGGACTAACATCTGTGCTCATCTTCCTCTACTTTATATGGGACGCCGCCACGGCATGGCTTGACAAGCAGTGCGTTGGTGCACGCGTGGGATCCGAACCTGCAAACCCTCGCTCGGGCTACCAAAGTGGAGCGCACACACTTAACCGCTGCACCACCGGGCAGGCCCCAATTATATTTTTATTGAACACACTGCTTTTTACAAAGTCATTTTCAGTCAAATCATGTGTTGCATTTTTGTTGTTGTTGTTAATAATGTAATCTATATAAACTATGCCAAGTGAAATGGAGAATTGAGATATATTTCCAGGAAATGTGATTTTGATCACCTAAATTATTTCTCTAGCTCAAATGAGGTATATGAGGCATATAGAATCAATTTAGAAATGACTTCACTGGGCCCATAGTCTATACTTACTAAGCACTTGTTGATTGGTTGTTTAGCATAGATAAGAAGACAGGGAACTAAAAAGAAATGGCACTGCTACCAGCCATTGACAAAAGCTTTGATACATCTTGCAAGAAATATTGGCACTGTGGTCAGCAAAGGACACCATGTAACAGCCCCAACACGCACAAGTCAACGGATTCAAGAAGTTCTAGGCGTTCTCATTCTGTTCAGACTTATCAATAGGAGGCTAACAATAATATTACTGCTATTTACATATTGGTACCACACTGGCATGGATTTGCATAATGTATTGAGGCTCTATGCTCTGGAGAGTTGCATTGTAACATATTGGTGCTTAATGAACTCTGAAAAAATTGATTTTCCACAGAGTAAATTAAGGAATGCATTATAGCTGTTAAAGCAATCTTAAGGGAAATTCGAAGCTTCCACTGCAGCACCATGCTTAGTAAGTAATAAATTACATGTTATACTTATTTGCCTTAATTCATGCTAATTTTGTCCAATTAATGTATCACAGTAATTCAGAAGCCTGTCACAGGAGAGCTAATTATTTATTGGATTTTTGTGTTCAGCTCCCTAGGAATCTACTAGCAAACAAACTTGTGACTGTATTTCTCTTAGGTCCACAGTAACATTCTTAAGTCTTATTGTGGAGAAGTGAGATTTTTGCTTCTGTTTCAAGTTTTAAAACGAATTATGGGGTACCTGAGTCAGACTCTTTTTTTTTGATTGGTGAAATAGTTTGACAACCTGCCACTCTCTTAGCACAAGACCTGCTTTCTTCCTTATCAAAGTATTTCTACTTCTGAGTCTGTGTATTTCAGAGATCTCATTATGAAAAAACGCTTTTTTATTTGTCCACATTAAAATATTTCTACTTCTTATGGGTTTGTATACCTATTTATTTATTTATTTTTTGTGAGGAAGATCAGCCCTGAGCTAACATCCATATTAATCCTCTTCTTTTTGTTGAGGAAGACCAGCTCTGAGCTAACATCTATTGCCAATCCTCCTCCTTTTTTTCTCCCCCCCAAAGCCCTAGTAGATAGTTGTATGTCATAGCTGCACATCCTTCTAGTTGCTGTATGTGGGACACGGCCTCAGCATGGCCGGAGAAGCAGTGCATCGATGCACGCCCAGGACCGGGCCTCCAGCAGTGGAGCACGAGCACCCAACCGCTAAGCCATGGGGCCAGCCCCAGGGTTTGTATATCTATACACCCAAAGTGAATTGGAATATGCAATTATCTGGACAATTCACACCAGAAATCCCTACTTATTCGCCTCAATCCTCTCTATATTCCAATGGATTATCAGGATACTTGTATTCTTCACGTCACTCTGCACAATCTTGGTTCTAAACCTTAAAAAGGCACATGCAGTGTTCTAAAAGTATTGCTTGTAAAGAAAAATGGAATCTAACTCACAACGACAATCGATATTAGCTTTGCAAAAATAGATTTTTATTTTACCATGGTACACTGTTCATTCACAACCACCAAAATGAATTGTTTATAAGATTAATTTATGTAATTTGTACCTAGAAATAATGTGGCAGTTGCTAAATAATTTGCCCACCGTGATAAGAGGCAGAGCATCAGAGTCAAAGAAGCAGTGCTTCACCAGGTGTGAAATGTTTACTATCTTCTGGAATCTTGACTGACCCATACCTTTGCAGAGTTATTTGTAGAGGGTGAGAAGCATTTTCTCTCCTGTTTTCCTCCCTCCTTTGAGTATCAAGAGAGCACTTGTCTGCTGATTACCATCTTCCAGCCAAATGAAAAAGAAGTGGTATCTTTTTAAATACACAATGCAACATGATGTTTACCAGCAGGTTCTATCACAGGGATCCAACATGAGGGTAGATGAGATATACCACTGTTTATGTCACAGATGATAAAAAACAAAGTTTACCTTTACAACTCTCTTTAATATGATGGAGAAAAATGATGACAACTTTTTATTAGTCAGTTTATACTAACTGTTTGCCCATAACCAATGGAATATCTGAGAATCAGCAAACTTCTCTAAGCCATGTACAGTTTTATACCTTAGTATATGATTACTTCAAAGGAAATTGCCACCTAGTATATCATGTTATTTTCCCCTCCTTTCCATTTTTATTAGCCATTCAGAACTGAAAATAAATTATCCTTTTTCTTTTTGTTTTGCTCTCTTTTCCATATGGCATTAAGGTTTCAGCCACTTTTTCTGTTTCTTTCTTTTTAGCTATAATTTAGAAGGTTAAAATTAACAAGTCACTTTCTGGTTCCTTTCCTTACGAGACAGTGGTGCTATGAATGACATTACTTCTTAGGAACTGCAACTTCAGCCTTTATTAACTTGGATAGAATAGAATAGAATAGAATAGAATAGAATAGAATAGAATAGAATAGAACAGAACAGAACAGAACAGAACAGAACAGAATAGAATAGAATAGAATAGAATAGAATAGAATAGAATAGAATAGAATAGAATAGAATAGAATAGAATAGAATGCCTTGTTTATGACTGAATAGAAGTCCTCTGAGGAAAATGCAGATATGGGAAGTCCTATGTTGGTTATTTCACGTGTATTCCTATTCCTTCTAAGGTCTAAACTCCTCCCAACCTACTCCACCCTGCTGCCCAGTATTGAGGCCTTGCACAGTTTTAAGTGTCTTATTTTTAATGAAAGATTCAAACTTTTGCACTCCTCAGTTTTTGTATACACTTGCTTTACCTCAATTTTGACAAGACTATGACACTAAAATCCTGAGTCCTGCCCAAATGCTAATGGAGATAATTAAAATTCAACCTCATCGGCTCTGCGCAGTTTAGTTTAGATTAGTCTTTTTCTGGATTCCAAAACATCTTGGGACACAAGTAGGCTAGGCTAAGCCAGGCCTCAGGTCTGTGTTTTGCTCATCCTTGAGGTAGCAAAGCCTGGCACCCAGGAGCTTCTCACTCCAGGTCTCTTCAACTCAGACGACAGCTTTTATCCATGTTCACGGGTTCCCTCCCTTCTCGGTGTTATGACTTGGCCCTCCTGGACTTGGTCCAGTTAGGAGACACTCACTCTGTGGCCTGTCTGAGGTGGGAATGCAGCACATGGTGGGCAGTGGGCTGAGCTGGAACTGCCTCAGGCTGTATTTGTCACAAGACTTCCCTGGGCCTGAACTACTTTACCTTTAAAATGTGGTCCCTCAGAGAGAATCGTCACTGAACTTTCAGGTGTGATGTTTCGTTTTTCTCTGAGTCCGTTTAAAAGCACAGGTGATGACAGGCCTTTCTGGGCAATAGCAGATCTCCTCATGTCCTGCGGAGGCAGGCCCAGGCCCAAGGAAGGATAACAAAAGTCTTGAAGGGCGTTTCTCTCCTTCAACCCTCTTAAATATGGAAAAAAGAATCCTATCAGTTTTATTTGACAAATTTGACTGCAGCTTGTTCTTCCTTTGATCAAGGTGCCCAAGGTGCTGGGTTATCACCTGTTCCATTCTGAGTAGCATATTGGGTGTTAGAACTTTAGGTTTGTGCCCCAGAGTCTAAAATAAGGGTGACATATGCCCACTGTCCACTTCCTCTCCTGTCAATGGGTCTGAGTTCTGAGAAATCTGCACTTCTCAGAGTCTGGGCAAGGTAAGCTGCCTCCCAATTCAGCATCACATCCACCCTAGGAGGAACCCTAGACAACAGCACTGGTGCTGAAACTCTCTCTGTCTCATATTATGGTTCACACACATTCCAGAAAGAAAATACAATTACAAATACAATTGTATTTGTAAGTCAAATTTAGCTAACTTTAGAGTGAAAAATAGAGAACATGTTACGGAAAGTTTTACAATAACACATCTATTTTCAGCAAGACAATTTATTTTTTGTTTTTTTATGTAAACCTAACCTTTTCACGCTATAATATGTTGTCAATATTTTTCCATCTCATTAAATCTGCCATGACAGCAACATTTTAAGGATATTTAAATCATTCTCAATCTCTCCATATTATAAATAATACTCTAATTACCATTCCTAAAAGGTAGCTGTGTTAAGAGTTTAAGGCTCTGTGTAAATGCCTGGGCCCCACCCAGATCAGTTCAATATCTGAGCACGGGCCGGCATCTGTATTATTGAAAAGTGCCCCAGGTGATTGCGGTGGAGAATCTTAGGGTTAGGGTGGAGAATCTGTGAGCTACGGAAAGCAGGGGCTAAGAAAGACTTTACTAATTTTGACTGCGCCTCAGTTTTGCACCTGCCCTTGTCCCACCTCTAGTCTTTCTGACTCCCCTCTGGGCAGCTTGAGTCTCAATTTCCTTGCTTAGATTTTGGCTTTGCCCATTTCTCAGGGCTGGTTAGGCAAATTATTTGCTCAGGTTGACTCTTTGCTTTAGCCTTAGCCCTGAACATCGTTTTTCCACTCATTTAGCTGATAGTCCAAAGCGATTTCCCCACTCCTCCACCCATCCCCACCCTCCTCCAGCAGCAGAGATTTCAATACATATATATTAAAATTTAAGGAGATTCTGAAGTGATTATTGGGTAGCCCTAAACCCAATTCTTCTTGAAACATGCACATGTACAGAACCCAGCAAGAATTTCTCCATAGCAGTGTTTCCATTCAATGAATGGCGGGAAAGAAGGGTAAGAATGCATAAACTGCATGATGTTTCATCAGCCACTTGGTTTTGTTTGTACTGAAGGTTTATTAGACATAGTCTGAGAATTATAACTGTCAAGAATGAGCTGTAACATTGAGAAGGCTTTTCCTGGTTCTGTTCCTTTTTTATTAGATGTCAAAATGGTAGTGAAAAGACATCTCCCAATTCCAGTTCTAGGGGAATATTAGGCTGTGCAGGTCCAGAGTCTACCTTCTGGAGTTCCAGTGAACTGCTGACCCAGACCTCCCTGTGCACAAGGCCTAGTTTCTCTCCCACAGGTGAAGGGGAAGCTCATATCAACTACAGGATAAATGACATTTTGATGATGAGAATAACCCACAGCTGAGCTCGTGATTTTAGCATGTAAGAGCTCAAATCATAGGCCTATATGAGCTTACTTTATAGTTCTATGACCATGTGTTTTCATTTTATGAAGTTCATTGAGTGTGCCGACATCAGGACTAACTCTAAAATCCACATCTTTTGTCTTCAGATGCAATTGTCAACGGGGCACAAATTGGCACTTTTCACACAAAAGTGCTATTTGTTTAAATTGCTTCCTCCTGGTGTGGAGGAATGAGCACTGGATTTGGAGTACTGGATTCGATAATGACTTCCAAAATTTTTCTCCCGCACAGATCTTGCTCCTGATCTAGAGCCTTATATGTTAATTGATTTACATTTGAATGTTCCTTTAGATGCCTCACACCTGCCTAGTCTAAAAGAGGAGCCAATATTTCTCATTATTGTACACTTACATACTCACGCAGACATCTGCGTGACTGTTATAAAAGAAGACTAAGACTCTTTTTTTATTACAGTTACTGAATTTGACGAAAAACATCAATTTACAGTTTCAAGAATCTCAGCAGACTTATACAGGGTAAATACCAAGAAAATTCACACTGAGTGCATATAGTCAAACTGATGAAATCTAAAGACAAAAAGATATTTTTGAAAGCATCCAGAAAAAAATAAACACATTACACACATGAAGCCAATGATACAGATGATGTCAGTCTTCTAGTCAGAAAAAAAAAACAACAACAAAAACCAGAGACCAGAAGGCAATTAAATGTTATCTTTAAAGAAATGAAAGGAGAATAAAAACCTATTAACCTAGAATTTTATTTCCAGTGAAAATATCTCTCAAAAATGAAAGATAAATGAAGACATTTTGAGATAACTTTAAGATCATATTTAGGATAATGGAGAGAAACTGAAACCAGCAAATCTGCACAATAAGAAATATTACAAGTTCTTCAGGCAGAAGGGTGAAGACACCAGATGGAAGTTCTGATCTTCAGGAAGTAATGAAGAACTCCAGAAATGGCTTATATGTGGGGAATTATAAAAGATTATATATATTTTTTCTCTCATCTTAAACACCATATGACTATTTAAAGGAAACATAACTTATGTTGTGAGGTTTATGCACATGTAGGACACCAGCACAAAGGACAGAGGGTAAATGGAACTGTGCTATTCTGAGTTTCCTATAATTTATGAGAAGTAGTAGAATATTCTAAATAGACTCTGATAAGTTAACGATGCATAATGTAATCCCTAGAGCAACCATTAAAAATTGCATAGAGATACAGCTAAAAGACAGAAGAGGAATTAAAATTGAGTACAAAAAAAATTCTATCAACTCAAACAAGGATAGGAAATGGGGAACAGAGAAACAAAAATCTGATGAGACGCAGTAAAGGGTGCCAAATGGCAATGGCTCTTGACGCTCAACAGATTGTGCAGAGTTTTTACTTAAATGACTTTTTTCCCTAGAACTTATAGAATAGTCCAAAGGAAAAGGGGGCAAAGATAAATCTGAGAGACAGGAAATAAGCTGTATTCCTCCCTCTCAAAGACAAATAAGTCTTTGTTAATGAATCAAGCCTTGAGTCTGGCTGCTATACACATCCTTAATGACTCGATAACTCACCAGAGGTCCCCGTGTCTCTCCCATGAGTAGACTTCTGGTGAGTTACCTGCCCACAAGACAAACAAGGGCTGGTCTTAAAACCAAATATGGATACAGTTTTAGTTTAAATTGACACCACTGGCTTTACTAGCAAGCTAGGAGTCATTCTTGACTCATTCCTCACTGCATACATTCAATAAACAGTGAATCATCAGGTCTTGTACATATTTTTCTCCAAGAAAGGTAGTTCTTAAAGACAAATCCTTCATCCTTAAAATTGCCACATTAGTTTGGTTTTTACCATCATCTACGTGAACTACTTTAGTATCTTCATATTCATTAGTTGTTTTTTTTTTGTTTTTTTTTTTGCTGAGAAAGATTCCCCCTGAGCTAACGTCTGTTGCCAATCTTCCTCTTTTTTTTTTTCCTTTTGCTTGAGGAAGATTAGCCTTGAGCTAACATCTGTGCCAATCTTCCTCTATTTTATATGTGGGTCACTGCCACAGCATGGCTGACGAGTGGTGAATGTCCACACCCGGAAAACAAACCTGGGCCGCCGAAGCAGAGTGCACGGAGCTTGACCACTACACCATGGGGCTGGCCCCTCTCATATCTATTCTTGCTCCCCAGAAGCACCAAGTTTAACAAATTAGGTCAGAATGTAAGTTGGTGCAATTGATTTGAAAAACTGTTTGGCAGTTACTTAAACATTTAAACCTTTACCTATCATACAACCCAGACATTCCACTCCCAGATTTTTACCCAAGAGAAGTTAAAACATATGTTTTCACAAACACTTGTAAACAAATGTTTATAGATAGCTGGTTTATTCACAATAGTCAACAACTGGAAATACCCCAAATATCCATCAACAGGTGAATGGATAAACGAAATGTGTTATATCGTACAATGGAATACTACTCAGCAATAAAAAGGCATTAATTTTTAATGCATGCAACATTATGTATAAGCCTTAGAAACATTACGCTGAGTGAAAGAAGCCAGACACAGAAGAGTACATATTGTATGACTGAATTTTTAAAAATGCAAAAGCAGAGCAATAGTTACCTGAAGGCCGGCAGGGAGGAAAGGATAGACTTCAAACCATGTTTGAAGACGTGAACCATGTTTTTGGAATGATGGAAATCTTTTGTGTCTTGACTGTGGTAGTAGTTTCACAGGTACATACAACTTTCAAAACACATTGAATTAAACAATATGTTCAATTTAAATGGGTGAGTCTATTGTGCTTAAATTATTTCTCAATAACATTGATAGAAAAAATTCAGCACTCATGGGAGTGGGAGCGGCAACTTGTGAGATAGGAAAATTATTATAATTAACATTCCTATTTTATGCATATGGAAACTAATTTCAAAAGGTCATGTGCTTGCAAGTAAGTAGCAGAGTAGCATTTTGAAGTCTAATTTATCTCAACACCCTGGGATTCCCACCACCTTTGATTCTCCTAAAATAAATGGTAGAAGTTGGAGGAATAGGGTTGCTCAGTGTTTCAGTGTGTAGGCTTTGGAATCACACAGTTCTGCATTTGAATCCTGGCTTCACCATTTATAAGTTGTGTGATAGTAAACAAATTCTCTCAGCCCCAGTTTCATCTGTAAAATGCTAATAATAATAATTGTATCTACCTCATGCGATGTTTATGAACATTAAATAGATAGTACAATGCACATAAAACACTCAGTGTGATGCCTGGTGTGTAGTCAATAAATGTTAGCCAGTGTGCTTCATTTTCTTCATTTGTAAAATGACTATGGTAATACCACCTACTTGTAGTGGGTTGAATGGTGGCCTCCAAAATGTATGTCCACATCCTAATCCCTGGAACCTCTGAATGTTAATTTAATTTGGAAGAATGTCTCTGCAGATGTAACTAAGCTAAAGATCTTGAGATGAGGCGATCATCCTGGAAGATCCAGATGAGTGCTAAATCCAGTGACAAGTATCCTTATAAGAGACACAGAGGAGACATAGACGGGAGAGGAGGAGCAACGTGACCATGCAGATAGAGATTGGAGTGATGCAGCTGGCAAGTTAAGGAATGCCAACAGCCACCAGAAGCTAGAAGAGCCAAAGAATGGATTCTCTCCCAAGAGCCCCCAGAGGTAGTGCATTTTTGCTGGATTTTGGGCTTCTAGCTCCAGAATTGTGAGAGAATAAATTTCTGTTGTTTTAAGCCTCCAAGTTTGCGGTAATTTGTTACAGCAGCACAAGGAAACATACACCCCCTCATAGAATGATTGTGAGGACTGAAGAAGTTAATGTATGCTAAATTCCTAGTCACTGTACATAATGCATTATACGAAGATCCGTTATGTTGTGATGGTTGTTACTACCAGCCAAATTCTAACTCAGTTATACATCTGTAGTCACATGGCCTCTGACTTGGAAGACATTGTGAAATGAAATAAAGAAAGCCCCCGTGGTTAATTTCTTTAATCTAAACTTTAAGCTGATTTGTTTTTTTCTTCCATTTGTCTACAATAACTCCTTCAGGAAATCTACTGCTCTGTTGCTAATTTTAACTGTATTGGTTGTTAAGTGCTCTAGGCTTGCAGAACAAAGGGCACTGTAGCAATGTGAGAATGTATTGTTCTCTCTTATGTTCCAAAGGGATGTGTTAATGACAAGAGTTTTAAACTAAACTCATAATTTCTAGGGTTTTGTTGTTTTAAATTTCCAATGTCCCTGCTCTTTTAAAAGAATTGATTTTTTTCCCCAAATTTGAATCTAATCCAACACAGTAATATTTTAGAAGTATTCCATTTAAACCTTCACTCATACAGTACATCTGAGTGATAAATTAAAAGCAAAAATATTGTCCACTTAATATGCTGTCTGTGCAATGGCAGATCCAGATGACAATAGGTTTGTATTTTCCAGGATGCATACTGAGCATGACACAACTCTGCATTTTTCTGTAAATAATTTAGGTTACCTTTATACATATCACCATTCTACCTCATCAGTTCAGGACTGTGGCTTGCCATTTTAGCTAACTGTCCAATTAATTCATTCCAAAGGACAAATTGTTTCACTGACTAGTTGGATGATTCAGCCATGATGGTTGGACTGCAGGTGTAGACACACCTAGAGAAAAGCACTGGGATAAGCGTCTGCTCCATTCCCCAGTCATGAGGCACCAATTTTCTATTTCCATCCAATAAGCTCAGATCTGGGGAAGAAAGAAAGGAAGAGGGAGACGGAGAGCAAATCACTGGCCTTCCAAATTCCCAAAAGTCTAGGATTACGGTAAGAGAGAAAATCAATCAGGGTGTTTCTCTGTTTTCTTATTAGAAATGGACCACACAGAGTGAGCATCAGTAACAAAATACAACTGTGAAAACAAGATTTTGGCAGGAAAGAGAGGTGTGAGGAGGAAGGTGAGAAGGGCATATTTGGAAGTATTCCACCTCATTTTCCTGGGAATAGTTGGTGAGCCAAAAACATAAATCAAGAAAATGCTTAAAAGCATTTATTATCTTGGAAAATCATTTATTACGCACATATGAGGTCAGCCCGGTGATCTATGAAAGAACAAGTGAATGTGTAGTAAGTGTGCCTGAATTATCAAGAAATGAAATAACATGTTCACTTTTTTCCTAAAAAAGAAAAAATAGCTACTATTGAGTAATATATTTCAAAATCCATTTGAGTAAATAAAATTCCAGAAGGCGTTTGTTCTTCCTTGAGTGCTTAAAAACCAGAGATAGAATATCATTTCTGATATGTTACTGAACTTTATTTAGAAAACAAAGTTTGTTTTCTTTTTTTTAAAAAAAGGTAGCATTCTTCCAATAGTGTCGAATTTTCCACATATATATAAAAATGCAGGGTGCTCTAGGTGCATGCTAAAATAGTTTGGAAGTAATTTATTTCTTATCAATATATTCCAGTGATTTGTTTCATAATCATATTTGATACAGAATTCAGTGCAAGTAATGGTCGTAGATACCTGTGTAACATGGGCAAAATATTGCTTCTAAAGTGGTAAATGAAAACTTCTAAAATAGACTTCAGATGAAAGTCATGTCTATTAGAAAAGGTAAACATTAGCTTTGGAAGAACAAATGGAATGTTTCTTAACAGGTTTGGCAAGATGTGTGGAAAGTATTTCTCATACACATTTTTTTTCTGAACAAGGCATAATTTGTGAAGGGATAAATTAGTGTAGGAAAAACACATTGAGATAGATTGTAAGCAACAGTTTAACGAGTAAACCATCCACAGATTCCCAGAAACTGTTAGGCATTGAAAGGACTTGTCACTAAATATATGGTAGTGATTACCTTGAAAACCTCATTCAACTCAGAAACATACAGTTCATTATCCCTGATGTTATTTTTCTGAGTATTTTTGCATGTGTACAAAATTTGCCCAGAGCCTGGAGACTGTAATTTTCCTTCTACAAATACATGGATTACCAGTGTGTTTGGTAAGCAGCCATAACTCAGACAGACAAATTTTTATGGTAGACATTTCCAATTATTGAGCAGAATGAATTGATAATAAGAACTTAAGCATTTATCATATGCCTGGCATTAGGCTAGAGAGAAATATTGAGGAATATGATGTGGCTACTGTTCTCAAGAAGGTTACTCATTTCATTGATGAATTTAAAATAGCACACAAAAAATAAGTAGAAAGTATGTGTCATTTATAAGTGCCATAGGAGTTCAAAGAAGGGAAAGTAGTTAAGACGACATTTAGGTAAGGTTGAGGTTATACTGACATGAGAGGAGTATGGGACTTAACTATGTTTGTGATTTTCAAAGGAGGGAGAATATCAGGTTCTTTGAAGTGGAAGATGTTATTTGAAAAAATGCATATTCTGTATTATAACAATTTTTTATTTAAAAAAAGATCAAAACAAATGATTTTGGCTTTCATAATGCAAATCAAGGAAAGTAGTGTTTTACAAATCCCTGGCTAGCAGGATAAACAAAAACTATGATTCTTAATGGGGTGAAGGAATGAGGGGCATATCAGAATCTATGGGGGCAACAGAAATTTTTGCTTACCGCGGTTGAGAAACACTGGGAGCAAAGTGGATGGGCATGCATTCTGGGTGGAGATGAGGTGGGATGGGGAGGAAGTGGGAAAGACCTTGAAATGTGTGGACTAAAGTGAAGATACAGGAGTCGAGAGGAGTGTGTTGGGTAGGGAGACCATTGAAAGATAGAGTGCCAAGTTAAAGTGACTGGACTTGATTTGATGGACAGCAAAGAACCATCTTTGATTCTTAAGCATGAGAGTGTTAAGATGAGTGAAGTTTAGGAAAATTAGTCTATCTGATATTGATCTATAGAATAGAATAGAAAGATTGAGAAAGAAGAAAATGGGAGAAGATAGATGAGTTAGAAACATATTGGAAAATTTAGCCATGATGAGCCAGGGTTGGGGATCAAGTGAGGTTAGTAGACTTATTTCTGTGCCAAAGAAAAGGAAAAGCTATGACTTCAGGTCTGGAAAACTCAAAAGATTTATTGATACTTACCTGGCAGGGGAGATACCATCATCACAAGGTGGTTTTCCCAGGACCAGGATGTACTGATCCCTGTGATTTCCCCAAATGTGGGAAACTCGACTGCATAATTTGTGGTAGCGGGGGACTGTGTTTTTCTCCCTACGGGGGAAAAAAAATTTGTTGTAACCATGCCCACACTCCGAACCTTCCTTCCTCAGAGTGCATGTAGGCATGCTCTTCTAATGCAATTAGAGGGGCAGTTAGCTGAAAAACACAGTCAATAGTTTAGGGTGGAACCCAATTTCAAGGATTTAGTATATTTCATGCCATGGGTTAGCATTATCCTTGTTTCACTTTGGTAAAAATAGTACTAAACTACAAAAACAAGATTAAATTTCTCCTTTCAGTTATGTAAATGATGATCAGGTAAACCTGAGAATAGTTAAATAAAGTGTTTTTGCCCACGGGTATATGAAATGTAAAATAAGTAAATGTCTTCATTTTTCGTTTGTGTGCCTCTTCCAGCATATGGCCTTCCTTGTCTGGTAGTTAAGTGAGAATCATACTTCAAAATCTCAAGTCCAATGGTATTGAATTGTCCCTTCCCACTTGTGGGTTCCCACTTTTCCTCTGGAGCTCTGAAAGTTGTCCACAAATCTGTGTTGCCTGGCATGTGGAGAAGTTACCAATTGTGGATCCAAAACTGTCTACTTGAAGGGGGCATAATGAGAAGCAAGTGTTTCATGCCTGACCAGCTCATAGATTGAGTAGCTGCACCCTAGGGAGTTGGAATGAGAGAACTAGGTAGAACTTAAAAATGTATGGTTTCAATCTCACTCTGTTTCCCACATTATTCTTAATCAAAGTCAGATCTGTTGTCCCAAGTTATTTTTACCCTGGCGTGGTGAGGTATGATTTTAAGTGCCAGTAATATGATTGTTTCCACAGTACTGTGACATTTATTTTCTTAAAAAAAAAAAACAAAAACATGTGGGCCACCCCAAGGACTCTGTACTGTCAGTGTCATTTTTAGTGGTGTCAAAAAAGCCACTGCCAGTTTTGACAAAGAAGACAAGTCTACAAATATAATCACCACAGCTGCCCAAGTCACTAGAGAATATGATAGTGTTTGGAAGAGCTAAAAGTAAATTATTTAATACTTAGCGTGCCTTTGTGTTCAGCATGCCACCACCCGGATAAAGTGATTTACTTCTATAGAAAGAAGCAATTAAGGAGAACACACACACACACACACACACACACACAATTTCCAGCTGCCAATGATTTCATTGGATTTAAATAGAGTTTCAGCTGGAATCTGATATTTTGAAGAAAGCAATGAAGAACAGGAGAAAACAGCAGATTAAGAAGAAGGAGGAGCAAAGAAGAGGATGGGAGGTGGGGTGACAATATCTGCTGATGTTTTTGACAATTTCTACACCCCTCACATTAAGTGAAGGGGTATTTTCTTAAGTCTTCCTTGTCAATTAGCAACATGATACTCTGCCTGTGGTGTCTATTTGATCCTGATGTTTCACACAGATGAAACTGGACCCCATTCCTGAAACCTGCTCTCCATGTCTACATTCACTACAACTTCAGCCTTGACTTGAATTTTTCTAAAGCTTTCTTGAGATGTAAGTCACATACCATAAAATTCACCCAATGTGTATTATTCAATGGTTCTTAGCATGACAGAGAGCTGTGCAACCATCAGCACAATCAATTTTATGACATTTTCATCACCCCAAAAAGAAATGCCTTACTCATTACTCATAATTTCCCATTTCCGTTGCCACCCCTCAGCCTTAAGCAACCACTAAGCTACTTTCTATCTTCATGGATTTTTCTATTTTGAACATTTTATATAAATAGAATCACAATATGTGGTCCTTTCTGACTGACTTTTTCACTTATTGTAATGTTTAAAGGTCCATGCAGGTTGTAGCAAGAATCAATACTTCATTCCTTTTTATTGCCAAATGATATTGCATTGATTGTAAGTGTATACCATGTTTTGTTTATCCATTCATGAGTTGATGGACATTTGGGTTGTTTCCACTTTTGGCTATTACGAATAATGTTGCTATGAAAGTTTGTGTACAAGTTTTTATGTAGACATATGTTTGCATTTCTCTTAGGAATATACTTAGGAATAGAATTGTTGGGTTATATGGTAATTTTATGTTTAAACTTTGGGGAAATACCAGACTGTTTTCCAAAGTGACTGCACCATTTTACTTTCCTTCTATCAGTGCATACGAGTTCCAATTTCTCCACATCCTTACCAACACTTATTATCACTTTTCTTTTTTATTACAGTCATTTTAGTTCATGTGAGTGGTATCTCATGGTTTTGATTTTCATTTCCATGATGGCTAATTATGTGAGCATCTTTTCATGGGCCTATCAGCCATTTGTATCTCTTTGTTGTAGAAATGTCTATTCAGATCTTTGCCCATATTTTAATTGAGTTACTTGTCTATTTATTATTAAATTGTAATAGTTTTCTATACATTCTAGATATAAGTCCCTTGTTAGAAGTATGATTTGCAAAGTTGTTTTCTCCATCCTGTGGGTTGTCTTTTCACTTTTTTGATGGTGTTCTTTAAACCACCAAAAAAGTTTTTACTTTTTATCTATTTTTGTTGTTGTTGCTTGTGCTTTTATTATCATATTTAAGAGATGATTGCCTGATCCAAGGTCATACGGATTTATGCCTATGTTTTCTTCTAAGAGTTTAATAGTTTCAGCTCTTATATTTAGGTCTTTGATCGATTTTGAGTTAATGCTTATATATGGCATGTTGTACAGGTCCACCTTTACTCTTTTGCATGTAGATATCCAGTTGTCATAGCACCATTTGTTGAAAAGACTATTCTTTCCCCCAGTGAATTGTCTTGGCTCCAACTAACTTTAATCTGACTTTTCTACTCAATTTTTCTCTCCGTATTATGCTTTTGGCCTTGGATCCAAGTTCTTGGAGCCCACATTATTTCTCACTATGAAATTTGGCACTTGAACTTTTTTGGGTAAGTTGCTCTCTTCCCTGATGGCCTGAAAACTTTAGCTACTGGCTGGCAGTGGTTGCTTCTGCCCAACTCCTCCAGCACTGCCCACATAAACCATCACAACCCTGCTATGGTGCAACCACTAAGGTATAGTTGGGCTCACTCCTGGTCCAGCCCAGAGTTAATGACTACAATCCAATTTCTACAAAAGTTACCTCTATAAAAATTATTCTCATATGGACATCTCTAACTTCAGACCCTCTCTAAACCTAAATTTCTAATCCTCTGAATGGCATCTCCACAAGGATGTTCCATCACTACCACAAACTCAAATATATAAAACATTGTGTTATCTATAAGACTTGTTTCAACTCCAGTCTTCTGTTTTCCGGTTAATAGGCCATCATCCCAATCATCCCAATCAATAGGCCTGAAATCTCAAAGACATTTCTGACACCCTTGCTACCTTGTCTTCTTTCTTTTTTTTTTTTAATTTTTTGTTTATTGCAGTAACATTGGTTTATAACATTGTATAAATGTGCATCATTATACTTCTAGTTCTGCATAGATTACATCATGTTCACCACCCAAGTACTAATTACAACCCATCACCACACACATGTACCGAATTATCCCTTTCACCCTCCTCCCTCCCCCCTTCCCCTCTGGTAACCACCAATCCAATCTCTGTCTCTATGTGTTTGTTTATTGTTGTTATTATCTACTACTTAATGAAGGAAATCATATGGTATTTGACCTTCTCCCTCTGACTTATTTCACTTTGCATAATACCCTCAATGTCCATCCATGTTGTCACAAATGGCTGGATTTCATCGTTTCTTATGGCTGAGTAGTATTCCATTGCGTATATATACCATAGCTTCTTGATCCATTCGTCCCTTGATGGGCACTTAGGTTGCTTCCAAGTCTTGGCTATTGTGAATAACGCTGCAAGGAACACAGGGGTGCATGTATCTTTACTTATTGGTGTTTTCAAGTTCTTTGGATAAATACCCAGCAGTGGAATAGCTGGATCATATGGTAGTTCTATCCTTGATTTTTTGAGGAATCTCCATACTGTTTTCCATAGTGGCTGCACCAGTTTGCACTCCCACCAGCAGTGTATGAGAGTTCCCTTCTCTCCACATCCTCTCCAACACTTGTTATTTCCTGTCTTGTTAATTATAGCCAATCTGACGGGCATGAGGTGATATCTCATTGTAGTTTTGATTTGCATTTCCCTGATAGTTAATGATTTTGAACATCTTTTCATGTGTCTGTTGGCCATCTGTATATCTTCTTTGGAGAAATGTCTGTACAGGTCTTTTGCCCATTTTTTAATTGGGTTGGTAGTTTTTTTGTTGTTGAGATGCATGAGTTCTTTATATAATTTGGAGATTAACCCCTTATCAGATGTATGGTTTGCGAATATCTTCTCCCAATTGTTATGTTGTCTTTTCCTTTTATTGATGGTTTCCTTTGCTGTGCAGAAGATTTTTAGTTTGATGTAGTCCCATTTGTTTATTTTTTCTATTGTTTCTCTTGCCCGGTCAGACATGGTGCTTGAAAATATGTTGCTAAGACCAATGTCAAAGAGCATACTGCCTATGTTTTCTTCTAGAAGTTTCATAGTTTCAGGTCTTACATTCAAGTATTTAATCCATTTGGAGTTAATTTTTGTGTGTGGTGTAAGGTAAGGGTCTACTTTCATTTTTTTTGCATGTGGCTATCCAGTTTTCCCAACACCATTTGTTGAAGAGACTTTCTTTTCTCCATTATATGTTCTTGGCTCCTTTGTCAAAGATTAGCTGCCTACAGATGTGTGTGTTTATTTCTGGGATTTCGATTCTATTCCATTGATCTGTGTGTCTGTTTTTGTGCCAGTACCATGCTGTTTTGGTTACTATAGCTTTGTAGTATATTTTGAAATCAGGGAGTGTGATACCTCCAGCTTTGTTCTTTTTTCTCAGGAGTCTTTTAGCTATTCGCAGTCTTTTGTTGTTCCATATAAATTTTAGGATTCGTTGTTCTATATCTGTGAAAAATGTTGTTGGAACTTTGATAGGGATTGCATTGAATCTATAGATGGCTTTAGGAAGTATGGACATCTCAACTATGTTAATTCTTCCAATCCAAGAGCACGGAATATCTTTCAATTTCTTTGTGTCTTCTTCAATCTCTTTCAGCAGTGTTTTATAGTTTTCGGTGTACAAATCTTTCACCTCTTTGTTAAGTTTATTCCTAGGTATTTTATTCTTTTTGTTGCAATTGTAAATGGGATTGTATTCTTAATTTCTCTTTCTGCTACTTCGTTGTTAGTGTATAGAAATGCAACTGATTTTTGTATGTTAATTTTGTATCCTGCAACTTTACCATATTCGTTTATTACTTCTAAAAGTTTTCTGGTGGATTCTTTAGGGTTTTCTATATATAAAATCATGTCATCTGCAAATAGTGACAGTTTCACTTCTTCCTTTCCAATTTGGATCCCTTTTATTTCTTTCTCTTGCCTGATTGCTCTGGCTAGGACTTCCAGTACTACGTTAAATAGGAGTGGTGACAGTGGGCATCTTGTCTGGTTCCTATTCTTAGAGGGATAACTTTCAGTTTTTCACAATTGGGGATGATATCAGCTGTGGGTTTGTCATATATGGCCTTTATTATGTTGAGGTATTTTCCTTCTATACCCATTTTATTCAGAGTTTTTATCATAAATGGATGCTGTATCTTGTCAAATGCTTTCTCTGCATCTATTGAGATGATCATGTGATTTTTATTCTTCATTTTATTAATGTGGTGTATTACATTGATTGATTTGCAAATGTTGAATAATCCCTGCATACCTGGAATAAATCCCACTTGATCATGGTGTATAATCTTTTTAACGTATTGTTGTATGTGATTTGCTAGTATTTTGTTGAGGATTTTCGCATCGATGTTCATCAGTGATATTGGCCTGTAATTTTCTTTTTTTGTGTTGTCCTTATCTGGTTTTGGAATCAGGGTAATGTCAGCTTCGTAGAATGAGTTAGGGAGCTTCCCACCCTCCTCAATTCTTTGGAAGAGTTTGAGAAGGATAGGTTTTCAGTCTTCTTTGAATGTTTGGTAGAATTCACCAGGGAAGCCATCTGGTCCTGGACTTTTATTTTTGGGGAGGTTTGTGATTACTGTTTCGATCTCCTTACTGGTGATTGGTCGATTCAAACTCTCTACTTCTTCATGATTCAGTTTTGGAAGGTTGTATGATTCTAAGAATTTATCCATTTCTTCCAGGTTGTCAAATTGGTTGACATATAGCTTTTCATAGTCTTCTCTTATAATTTTTTGTATTTCTGAGGTGTCTGTTGTAATTTCTCCTCTTTCATTTCTGATTTTACTTATGTGTGCCTTCTCTCTTTTTTTCTTGGTGAGTCTAGCTAAAGGTTTGTCAATTTTGTTGATCTTTTCAAAGAACCAGCTCTTGGTTTTATTAATTTTTTCTATTTTTTTTTGGTCTCTATTTCATTTATTTCTGCTCTGATTTTTATTATTTCCCTTCTTTTACTGATTTTGGGCTTTGTTTGTTCTTCTTTTTCCAGTTCCTTTAGGTGCATTGTTAGATTGTTTATTTGAGATTTTTCTTGTTTGTTGAGATAGGCCTGTATCGCTATAAACTTCCCTCTTAGAACCGCGTTTGCTGTATCCCATAAATTCTGGCATGTCGTATTTTCATTTTCATTTGTCTCCAGGTATTTTTTGATTTCTTCTTTGATTTCTTCATTGACCCAGTCGTTGTTCAGTAGCATTTTGTTTAATCTCCACGTATTTGTGGCTTTTCTGATTTTCTCCCTATAGTTGATTTCTAGTTTCATACCGTTGTGGTCAGAAAAGATGCTTGGCATTATTTCAATCTTTTTAAATTTATGGAGACTTTTTTTGTGGCCTAATATGTGATCAATCCTGAAGAATGTTCCATGTGCATTTGAAAAGAATGTGTATTCTTTAGTTTTTGGATGGAATGTTCTGTATATATCTACTAGGTCCATCTGTTCTAGTGTGTCATTTAAGGCCAATGTTTCCTTATTGATCTTCTGTTTGGATGATCTATCCATTGCTGTAAGTGGAGTGTTAAAGTCACCTACTATTATTATGTTACTGTCTATTTCTCTTTTTATGTCTATTAATAATTGCTACATTGGGTGCATAGATATTTACAAGTGCTATATCCTCTTGTTGGATTGTTCCCTTAATCATTATGTAATGCCCTTCTTTGTCTCTTTTTACAGTTTTTGTTTTAAAGTCTATTTTGTCTAATATGAGTATTGCTACCCCAGCTTTCTTTTCATTGCCGTTTGCATGGAGTATATTTTTCCATCCCTTCACTTTCGGTTTGTGAGTGTCTTTAGGTCTGAAGTGTGTCTCTTGTAGGCAGCATATATGTGAGTCTTGTTGTTTTATCCAATCAGCCACCTTATGCCTTTTAAATGGAGCATTTAGTCCATTGACGTTTAAGGTAGCTATTGATAAGTATGTACTTACTGCCATTTTTTAACTTTTTTTTTTCTCAGTGTTTTAGTAGTCCTTCTCTTTTCCTTTCTCCTTCTATACAGAATTGATGGTCTCTTTAGTTTGACCACTGCCTGAAATCTCTACTCTTTAACTCCTCTCCTCCCTCATTTTATGTTTTTGGTATCATATCTAACCTCTTTTTTGTGCATTTGTATCTATTACACTCTTACCATAGAAATAGATAATTTTTTCTATTTGTGGTCTTCTCTTTTCCCCTTAAATCAGTCCCTTTAACACTTCTTGTAGCACTGGTCTCTTGGTGACAAACTCCTTTAATTTTTGCTTGTCTTGGAAATTTTTGATCTCTCCTTCCATTTTGAATGATAACCTTGCTGGGTAGAGTATTCTTGGCTATAAGTTCCTTTTAGCACTTTAAATATATCGTGCCACTCTCTTCTAGCCTGTAAGCTTTCTGCTGAGAAGTCAGCTGATAGCCTTATGGGGTTTCCTTTGTATGTAACTTGTCTTTCTCTTGTGGCTTTTAGGATTCTCTCTTTATCTTTAATTCTAGACATTTTGATTATGATGGGTCTTGGTGTGGGCCTCTTTGGGTTTATCTTGTTTGCAGCTCTCTGTGCTTCCTGTACATGGATGTCTGTTTCCTTCCTTAGGTTAAGGAAGTTTTCATGTATTATTTCTTCAAATAGATTCTCTGCCCCTTTGTCTCGCTCTTCTCCTTCTGGTACACCTATAACACGGATGTTAGTGCGCTTGATGTTGTCCCAGCGGTCCCTTAGACTGTCCTCACTCTTTTTAATTCTTTTCTCTTTTACCTGTTCAGCTTGGGTAATTTCTTCTAGTCTTTCATCCAGCTTGCAGATCTGTTCTTCTGTATCCTCTACTACTCTGCTTTTGAGTCCCTCTAGTGAATTTTTCATCTCCATTATTGTATTCTTCATTTCTGATTGGTTCTTTTTTATATCTTCCATTTCTTTGTTGACATTCTCACTGAGTTCATCTATTCTTCTCCCCAGATCAGTGAGCATCCTTAACACTCTTTGTTTGAACTCTCTGTCGGGGTAGGTTGCTCATTTCTGTTTCACTTAGTTCCTTTTCTGGGGTTTTGTCCTGTTCCTTTACTTGGAATGTATTCCTTTGCCTCCTCATTTTGCCTCTTTCCCTGTGCTTGTGTCTACGTATCAGGTAGGTCAGCTACGTCTCCTGCTCTTGGATAGGTGACCTTATATAAGTGAGGCTTTAGGAGGCCTGCAGTGTTCTTCCCTCAGTTCTCAATGTTCCAAGGGTGACCCCTATGTGGGCTAGATGTGTCCTTCTGTTGTGGCCTGTTTGCTCTCCCTGTAGGGGCCCAGGGAGGCCGAGTTATGCTCCTGGCCTGCTGTTGTAATGCTCAGCTGCTTGTATTTGTTGCAGGCCCTTCAGTCTCTTTATCAGGTGTGGGGAGCCCCAGCACTGTTGGCTGCAAGTTCTAATACCATGTTTGTGTTGCAGTATTTCTTTTAAGTGAGTAGGCCCCCAGCGTGGCAGGTTGTTGGGCTCAGGGGCTTACAATTGCTGTAAGCCTCCAGCCTTTAGGTCTCTTGTCAGCTCTCTGAGGATTGCAGCTGGGTGGGGCTGGCCTCAGGCACAGGAGCACCCAATTGTTTCAGGCTTTGGAAGGTTGGGCAAACCCCCTATGTGGGTCTTTGAGAAGCACAAGTCTTCTGCAGCTGACAAGGCCCCCCACCCACAGGTCCACACACACAGTCAACATAGTCCTGCCCCGTGTGCGTGCCCCGACCTCCTGAAGTGGACCCAGTGTCTCTACAGCGGGAGCCCCACACACTCCACCACTGCCCCACCCTCTCCACCCACTCCTTGTGCACGCCCTGCCCCACTGAAGTGGGCTCAGTTGCCAGGCTGCAGAGAATACAGTCACCAATGTATGCAGGCCCACAAGTTGCCTGAGGGCTTGTTGTTGGGTGGGGCCAGTCTCTAAGGTGGGCTGCCTGCCCTGGCTAAGCTGGATTAAATGGGTGCTCTAGTGGGTGGGGCAGACCAGGGCTAGCAGGCCCCAGGGAGAACTCCAATGGCATCTGTGTCAGCATGCCCACACCAGGCCACGACAATGGCCGCTGCCAATGTCCCAGTCCCTGGAGAGGTCTCACCTCTCACCGAGATGCACTCAGGGCCTATCAGTTGAATCTCTTTTCACCAAAGCACTGTGCACCTTTCTTTCTGGTGATTTTTGGTTGTTTTCTGAAACAGGTGAGCTTGTGTGTGGACCCTTTAAGAGTCGGTTTTACTTTCTTTGTGAACCAGCTTTTCTGGGGGTCCTCCCCAATGTTTTAGTAGCAGGCAAAGTCAGATATTATGCCACTCGTCTCGATTGTGCTGGGTCCGCAAAATGCCCACAGCGGGGGCGCTCCCCAGCTCGAGGCCCCGCGCCTCCTGGGAGGCTGCGTACCTTTGGGCTGCTCCCAGCGGGCCGTGACGTGCTGCGGCTTGTGAAGGCGGCGTTTTTTCTCTCCAGAAGGGAGTTTCTGCCTCTTCCACCTCAATTAGGATTGTCGTTTGTTGCAGGAGTTCTTCTTATCCAGTTTTCAGTTCTGTCTCAGGGGTAATTTTTCCGCGAGTAGTTGTAAATTGGCTGTGTCTGCGGGAGGAGGTGAGTTCAGAGTCTGCTTACGCCACCATCTTGACTTCTCCACTACCTTGTCTTCTGATGTAGCTAAATTTTTGTTTGTTTGTTCAGTGGACAAATTGGAATTACTTTCCTGGGGATTTGAATCTTAATCAAAGACTGTATTAGTTTGCTAGGGCTGCTGTAACAATGTGTCACAAACTGGTTAGCTTAAACAACAGAAATTTGTTGTCTCAGAGTTCTGAAGGCTAGAAGTTTAAAATCAAGGTGATTGCAGGGTTAGTTCCTTCTGAGGGCCCTGAGGGAGAAATCTGTTCCATGCCCCTCTCTTAGCTTCTGGTGGATTGCTGTCAATCTTACGTATTCCTTGGCTTCTGCTGCATCACCCTGACTCTACTTTCATCTTCACATGATGTTCTGTGTATACATGTGTGAGTGTGTGCATGTGTGCACCCAAATTTCCCATTTATATCAGAACACCAGCCATATTGGATTAGGGGCCCACTTTACTCCAGCATGACCTCATCTTAACTCATTACACCTGCAATGACCCTATTTCTAAATAAGGTCCCATTTTGAGGTTCTGGACATTAGAATTTCAGAATTTGAACTTCTCGAGGACACAATTCCACCCATAACAAAGACATAGAAGATGAAAGGAGCTAGAGAACCCTATATAGACAATTTCCACTTCCCTGCTGTCGAAAACTCCAGAGCCTATCTGATTACTACACTTTCCAAACTTCATTATTTTCATAGGTCAGAATTTCCTGGGAAACAGACTCTGAGACTAAGATCTGCATATGGGAAGTTTATTAAGGAATTGAAAATATTTCCCCTGTATAGGTATTTAAAGGACTCACAGACTCCACAGAGTATAGTCGTGTAAGGCTTTAATTTAAAGGCAAAAGATACAGTGCTATAAGAGAGAGAACAGGAAAGAACTGGGGTAAGAAAGACATCCAGATGCTAGCTCCCCAGGGTTCTTATATACACAAGCACTGTGCTTTGTATCTGAATTGAACGAAGATCTGAGAAAACTTGTCTTTGGGACAGCTCAAAGCAGAAGTTCCCAATAAGATTTTTATGCCCCTCTGGTCGTGCACTCAAACCAGGCTGTTTAAACCATTTAAACCATTTGGAAACCATCATCAAAAAAACTGACTCTGGCTGTTGTCAGGGAAGTTTCAGACTTTTAACAGCACCTGGTATATCCCACTTACCTTATCTTGGCCAAGAGTCAAAGTCAGACATTTAAGTATCACTGAGGCAAAAATAAAATTTTTCCAATAAAACTGTAAACCAACTCTATCCTCTGCAGAATTGTCCTTGGGATCAACACATACCTGTAAGGAAGTGAAATGAAGCAGATGGGGAAAAAAGAGGGGATGGGCTGCAATGCCACTGCAACAGAGTCCTCAGCCAATCCTACAGAGAACCCCAGAGCTAGAATGGCTCTGGAGCTAGAGGTGTCCCAAACTGAGGCAAGGAAGCAAAGATATATTCTGCTGCCAAGCTGTCATGGGATGAGAACTGAACTTGGCTAAAGAGAGTAGTCTTAATCACAGTCATGCTCCTGGGAAGGTGGCTATCTTCTACGAAGTTCAATTGCTAGAGAAGGAGTCCATTGAGAGCTGTCAGCTTCCAACACACTCAGCAGTTGGAGAATCAGGGCTTCAGTCCTGAAAGGCCAGGAGCCAGAGTATTTCAGGATATACAGCTCTTCCTTCCTTTCTATATCCTATTCCAAAGTCCTTCCAAGATAGTTTATGACTCAAATTTTTGGAGTTAATTTATGTTGCTTGCCATCAGTGAAATTTAACTGAGAACAATGGCTCTATAAAATCAGTTCCCAACTGTTTTCACTGTGTTCATTTTGGTTCCCTTTATCTCGTGGCTGGAGTGACATAACTGTCATGAATCCTGCTTCCAATTTCTTATAATTTATCCTACCACTAGTGAGTCTATATTTATCTCTATATTCCAAATTATGTTTACCACAGTCTTGTAAACATAGAAGTTCTTTAGTGAAATTTGTCACTCTGATGAGCAGAATAATGGTCCTCTTAAGGCTACCTAGGCCATGAATGGAGCATGAGAGAAAGAGTAATATTTGATATAAACTTGCTCAAAAATGATTGATAAGAAATAAGGAAATAACTGCTTAAAGAGTCTTACCCCACCAATATAGTTATAAAAGTCTCAAAGACCCAGAAGCATGGGAGCTTGTGCCAACACAAGAAAGCAGTCAGCATCATGGATCCTAGATGAGACAGGAGATTTCTAGCAGGTTTATAGAGTGCAATAACCACAGACACCAGGATGCACAGTGCTCTGAGCCTCAGGCTGGTGACCAGTCAGAGTGGATAGGCCTCAGCCTCTGGATTGGTGTTTAAAAATAAAGTTCTAGTGTAAGACCAGAAGACTATAGAGTTTAAGGCAAGATGTCAAGCTCTCAGGCTGAGGTTCCCAGCAGGATTCTGGCACTGAACATAAAGGGTAACTAAACCAATTTTGAGAGTAAAGGTCAAGGTAACAACTCAAGTATTAATTGTTTACACCAGCATGGTAGAGATGGAAAGAACCGAGACTTGGAAGCAACATAATTTCTAGTTCTTGAGATGGAAGGAACCAGATCCTGGAGGGATCAGTGAGGGAGATGCAGGAACAATGAAAAATTGTAGCTGAAACTCTATGGTTTGCCTAGAACAGTCCCGGTTTTGCCTATTATCCCAGAGTCCCGTTTCATTTAACATCTGTCCCAGACAAATTTCCAAGTTCGGATGATGTATTATGTGGTCACCCTACTAATCACATGATTTGAAGAATGGTAAAGCCAAATATTAAGGAGCTTTCATTTTTACGTGGCTTTGCCAGGATTAGCTTGGGAACTACCGGTGAGACTTGAGAAAAGCAGAGAGAAGGGGAAACCAGCAGAGGTGCATAGATTATGGCTGAATGTGGCAAAAAGGAAACACTGATCAAGGACCACCTACCAAGGGAGAGAAACAAATGCACTGTGATGTCCAAATATAGCTTTCTTTCTTTCTTTTCTTTTTTTTTTAAACAAGACCAATACTAAAGGCTTAGTTAATTATATAATGCTTCCCCCACTTTTTTGTTTTCTCATTGGCAATCAACTCTGTTGTTTCCCAAATGAATCAGTGATTCGGTTTGGATAAATTTAATCAAAATAACTGCTATCATGATGCAAAAAAATGTTGACTATCCAGTGGATTTAATGGAAATGATTTGTGACTGTGGTGCAAAGAAAACACGCAATTGCATATAGCTAAATGTCTACCAAAATAAAATGATATAAACCCAGCAAAATTATTCATTTTACTAACTTTCTTTAATTCAAGTGAATTCCATAGCTTAAATTTGACATTTTCACTCCTGGGAAGCCAAATTCTTTAGAGATTGAATGTCTTAAATCCTTAGGCCAAGATAGAGCCTTTAATTGAAAAATAATTTTATTCTTTCTTTCTTGTTTTAAGGGTAAAAAAATTAAAATCACTGTATTTTTTTCTCTTCTAGTCCTAAGAGAGGTTTCCCCATTCATGACATAATTGAAAGTTTTCAAACCTAAAACATCTTTAAAACAGGAACAAATCAAGACTAAATAGGATCCCTCTCTATCCTTTTTGGAGAACGGGTTCCACGAAGCTCTCAGAGGGCTCAAAGTAGGACAGTGTAGTAAGAAATGAGGCTAGAAATAAGGGCAAGGTACCAGTGGGGAAAAAAGGCTTAGCAAATAATTGCCTAAGAAAACATTTACCAAAAGCTGAAAACCTTATAACCAGAGTGGCCACTTGGTATTGCTAGAATTTATCTCAGTTGATATGTAAGCAAATGATTAAAAAGAAATAAATTTTCTAATGTATCAATTTTTGTATTTAATGAATTTCAAGGCAGTATAGTGTAGTGGTTAAAAATACAAGCTTAAATATCAGTCTACCTGGACCCAAGCTCTTAGCTCCATTTCCTATAAGGCATGTGACCCCAGGTACATTATACAACTTTTAATTCTCAACTTCATCCCCAGTAAAATTGGGCTGGCCATAATAGTAAGTCATAGAGTTATGAGAATGTGTCCAATTAATGTTGGCTCTAAAATTACAACTATTTTCTCTAATCCTTTTTTCATTCTGCCAGCCAAAATCAGAAAGAATTTTAATAATTCCTCTTCTGGGAACTGGATATTTAAGGTTTCCCACTGACTGAGATGGTTTTATTCATTCAAGTTTCTCTACACAATCACCTCTGGAACTCCTTTTCAACTCACCCTGGTCCAAATAACTATTAACTTTTCCACATGTGGAGATATTTATCCATACAGCCTGGACAACAAATTTGCTTTAGAATACTGGTGCTTCTGTTCTGTTTCTGATGTGGTTTTAGAATCCAAAGAACATTCTTCATCCTGAGGCATAGTCACATACCACATAGCTTGTAACAAAATAATCAAGGCCACCTGTGAAGTACATTGAGGATAAAGTGATAGAAGAATAGGTGTAGACATTGCTTTAATGTCTAAGTCTTAGAATCAATTTTAGCCCTTTCGTACTTCTGCTAAGTATAAATATAGGGAAGCTTCCACTAGTATTATTTGGAATATTGAAAATCATTGAATAACAGGACCACTTTGAGAGTGAGTTGCATAATTTATTGTAAATAACCTTCTCCTCACCTCTTAACGTGAGGCTGCACATAACAATATCAATTCTAATGTTTGTCCAGAGGCACACAATTACTTTACCAAAGGAAAGCATTTTTAGTAGCTTCCTTACCTGCTCTAAGCTTATTTCCTCATGGAAATAAAATGGGTGTAATTTTACCTACATTTGGGAGTTGTAATGAGGATTCAATAGAATAATACACACATAGTATCTATAGCACAGTGCCTCACCTATGCCAAGTCTCAATAAATGATGCATACAACTCAAGAATCATTAGCCGTGGTAGTATTTCAGAGTATATTTAACATTATGTACAAATTCTTAAAATTTATAACCATAGAATTTAGGGAGGTAGAAAATATGACTTGTGTAGATTAGCTACTGGTTAAACATTGGTGTATTTTGTTCTGGGAATTTGAAATATTCCTTATTCCTTTCCAAGTTTTTTTTTTTTCTTTTTACTCACCTTTCAAGTTCTATTTTAGTTCAGGAAAATTCAAAGCTGAAAAATAAGAACACACCCTAATGAGGCTATGATGATGTCTCGAAAATGTGTTCTTTAATTTCTGTGAAATTTAATGGGATGTTCCATTTCCTTCTTCGGATTTGAATAACATTATTTTTGAAATAATTTAAAACATATAGTTACAAATATTATATATGTTCAATAAGAAAATGTCAATAAGAAAGGAAAAGAAGAAAACAAAAATCACTTGTGGTAATTATCTGCTTCAACTAGAACAGAGGAACTGGTCCTGAACTTGTTCTGCCACCAAAAAAAACCAATGAAACTGGACAAAATACCCGAAGCAACTCTTTTCAGCCTTGGACAGTAAGCAGCACAAGAGCAGGATCTCTGAAACAAGAGAAATTCTCAAGGTGAATCACATGTTTGCTCTGGTTCTCTGCCTACAGATAATTTCCTAGTTTCCTAGCCTAGGGCACTGGAGTTCAAGCAGAGCATGGTGGTCCTCCTGAGATGAGAAGGCAAGGATCAGAGTTGGAGGCTGCTAAAGTGACTGGAAAGAATAGGACATATATTATAATATATTATATTATGTTAATATTATTTCAATATTCATATTATATAAATGAATATGAAATATATCATTTTATGAAATATATTAATATTATAGATATATTGATTTTCTTTGACATGCAGTGGTCCATGATAGTTATATGTTAATTATGAATAATCTCTTTACAAGGTAAAGTGACTCTTTGTCCCATCTAACATATTATACTTTTAATGTAATATCAACATGTGTTCTATTTTTTAGTATGTTGCCTGATGTAATCTGACTATTATGTTACTTTGAATTTTTTTGTGTGTGTTTTAGAACGTCTCAAGAACAACATGTAGTTGAATTTAATTTTTAAAATTGAATCTTAGAATCGATTCGGTAAGTCAAGTTGAATTTTTGTAATTTAGAGGGATATACCTTGAGTTATGTTAATCTTTTATATTCTTGATTTGTAAAGCTACTCATTTCTTATTATTTCTCTCATTTTATATGAGGATTCTTTTTCTTTTTTAAAAATTTTCTCCAATGCTTTAGAAAATGTGTCCTGATTTTAATCCTTCTAGTAAACATTAAAGTTCTCAAAAGCATTTTAAAGCTTATTTATTTAATTGTCATCATCAAAAGTATATTTGAGTCTTCTTTAACTAGGAAAATTTTACTCCTTTCCCAGTAACTCCTCACATATACACACTACTCAAGCTTTGATGCTATTACTGGTATTTCTGGTACTGATTATAGGTATTACATATTTTCAAATAATATAGATTTTCATTTAAGAGCAATTACTGTATTACACTTAGTTTCAAACCCAGATGTATGTAATGTAATCATTTCAACCTTTAATTGCTGCTAATACTCATTACAATTTCCAATCTCCAGTCAATGCTATTGCTGTGTCATTTGATGAAAAACATTTCTCCATTTGAAGCTAACTAAGATCTCTAAACAGCAGAGCTCAAAACTGGGGGAAAGGAAGCAAAGCTTCTGCAAGTGTGTTATTAGGTTCAATAAGGAGAGGCTCCACTTCCGCTTCCATCCCTGAATTCCCAGATTCACATATTATGGCTTTGAGAGAAATAATGCTATTGATCTTTGTTTCTGAGTATAGACTGCATCCTGGAAGATCGCTCTCCAAAATGTCAGGTTGCTAGCGCCATAACTCGATCTTCGAGAGACTGTTCCATTACACTATCTGGCCAGACGCTTTTGGATTATGGGGCTCGTGGTAATGCTGGTGAATTCCATATACTATACGAGTCATTGCCACATTTATTTTGCTATGAAATGAGTTCCTTGGCCAGCATTAATGTTGCTTTGCCGTGGTAAGGAATAAGGCATTCATAAGTCCATGGATATGTGGGCAAGGAAAAAAATCCATATCCAAAGAGTGTATTCTAATGAGGGCAGACTCTGCCCCAGCCAAGATGGAAGGAGTACAACATAATCAATCTGCAACCAGGTGTCTGGTTCTTCTCTACTGGGAGGATCAATATCGGTCTCCAAGAAAGAAGCTCAGCTCCAGGCCAAAATCTTATGTGTGATCTTTCAGGCCCAATCACAATTACCAAGGCTGTGGCTGGCAGACCACATGGGGGAAAGGTGGATTCCCCACACCAGACTTGGTGCACAGCCAGTGCAATACACTTTTCTGGAGGGAGCTGCTGGCCCCCAGACACCCCAGGGCCAGCCATGCTCATATGTATATCTGCATTCCTAGCCCAGGGGCCACCATTAGGAGGTCTCCTTATGAGGGGTGCGGGCGTCTTGGCTGAGGCCCTTTTCTTTGCTCTTACTCAGTACCTTTTCACTCCTAGCCATTCCCTTCTACTCTCTCCTTCCCCGGTTCCCTGGGTCCCTAAAATGGCAGGAGCTTTTGCTCCGAGTTCCTTGGCAGTGAGACAATTCCCCCCTGCCTGTGCTGCATGTCGTCTGACCCTCTCCTGGTGTGATTTCGGGCCAGCTTAATGGAAGATTTGTGATATATACTCATGGCACTGTTGCTGGGAGACCCTGCCTACTCTTCAATCTCAGGATTCTGGTGCTAGGAACATAGTTAGCTCTGGAAACTGGTGAAAGGCTGTGTCTCCTCTTGTGGGGACTTTAATCAGATTTTTGGCTACCAGGTCTGGAGGGGTTTTTTTTTCCTACAGACACAGATCGAGTAATATTTTGGTAAATTGTCCATCTATTTCATTCTTAAGAATACTGTGATCAATTAGCTGCCACCAAAGATCCTTGCAGACCGAAACAGTCTCATTACTACTTCCTGCCTGCTACCTATTATAGTACGTGGTCCTCGCTTCTTTCCACCAGCGAAGTGCTTCACTTGGCCGCTACTACACTGAAATCCCATCATCTCCCTTGAAGTCACAGACTTTCAAGAATACTAATACACCCCCCAATAACATCTTTCTCATTTTCTTAGTGAAGGGAGTATCCTCTGTGCCCTCTTAGGGGATGTGGTGGAGAGGCATGGACAAGCCATACATGGTAAATTTACTCCAACATTCCTCCCAAGCATTTGAATTCTTTCCTTTACATTATGCCAAGGAAGTTAATCTCAATCTCATTAACTATAGGCCACAACTGAATCCAAGGTTCAGTCATCTAAACAAGTGAACTGTTGAAGCCATATTCAGCTGCATAAGCTAACAATTAAATTCAAAATTGCCAGTAAATGCACCCATATCAATAAATTTGATCCAAACCAGCATTATATTTCTTCTTCCACTTGGTTCAAGACCCTCAGAATCCATTTCCATACATACTTCCAAGGTTTCTGCTGATATACGTACATACACACGTACACACACACACAATCTTTCAATCTTTTTTTTAATTGAGCTAACATTGGCTTATAATATTATATGAGTAGCATGTGTCAGCGTTATAATTCGACTTTTGTATACACTGTGGCATGCTCACCACCAAAATCTGGTTTCCATCCATCACCATACAGTTGACTCTCTTGACCTATTTCTCCTTCCCCTCACTCACTTCCCCTCTGGTGACCACCAAACTGTTCTTTGTATCTATGAGTTTATTTTTGTTTTGTTTGTTTATTTTGTTTTTTTATATTCCACATATGAGTAAAATCATATGGTGTTTGTCTTTCTCTGTCTGACTTACTTCACTTAGCATAATACCCTCAAGGTCCATCCAAGGTTGTTGCAAATGGCAAGATTTCATCGTTTTTATGGCTCAGTAGTATTTCATTGTATATGTATGTACCACCTCTTCTTTATTCCTTCATCAGTCAGTGAGCACTTAGATTGTTTAAATATCTTGGCTATTGTAAATAATGCTGCAATGAACATAGGGATGCATGTATCTTTTTGAATTAGTGTTTCATATTCTTTGAATAAATACCCAGAAGTAGACTAGTAGTTTTATTTTTAGTTTTTTGAGGAATCTCCATACTGTTTTCCATAGTGGCTGCACCAATTTACCTTCCCACTAACAGTGTACAAAGGTTCCGTTTTCTCCACATCATCTCCAACACTTGTCATTTCTTGTCTTTTTGATAATAGCCATTCTAACAGGTGAGAAGTGATGTCTTATTATGGTTTGATTTGCATTTCCCTACTAATTAGTGATATTGAATACATTTTCATTCGCCTGTTGGCCATCTGTATGTCTTCTTTGGGAAAAATGTCTATTCAGGTCCTCTGCCCATTTTTTAATTGGGTTGTTTGTTTTTTTGTTGTTGAGTTATATGAGTTCTTTATATATTTTGGATATTAACCCCTTATCGGATATATGATTTGCAACTATCTTCTCCCACTTACTAGGTTGTCTTTTCGTTTTGTTAATGGTTTCCTTTGCTGTGCAGAAGCTTCTTAGTTGACTAGTTTAGTTGGTTTAGTTTGATCCCATTTGTTTATTTTTGCTTTTGTTTCCTTTGCCTGAGAAGACATATCCAAAAAGATATTGCTAAGACTGACATCAAAGAGCGTACTGCCTTTGTTTTCTTCTAGGAGTTTTACGGCTTCAGGTTTTACATTAAAGTCTTTAATCCATGTTAAGTTAATTTTTGTGTATGGTGTAAAATAGTAGCCTAGTTTCACTCTTTTGCACGTGGCTGTCCAGTTTTCCCAACACCATTTATTGAAGAGACTTTCCTTTCTCCGTTGTATGTTCTTGGCTCCTTTGTCGTAAATCAGTTGTCCATATATTTGTGGGTTTATTTCTGGACTCTCAATTTTATTCCATTGATCTGTGTGTCTATTTTTCTGCCAATACCATGCTGTCTTGATTACTATAGGTTTGTGGTATAATTTTAAATCAGAGAGTGTGATGCCTCCAGCTTTGTTTATTTTTTCTCAGGACTGCTTTGACTGTTTGGGGTCTTTTGTAGTTCCACACAAATTTGAGGATTGTTTGTTCTATTTCTGTGAAAAATGTTGTTGAGATTTCGATAGGAATTGCATTGAACCTGTAGGTTGCTTTAGGGAACATGGACATTTTAACAATGTTAATTCTTCCAATCTATGAGCACAAAATAACTTTTCATCCCTTTGTGTCTTCTTCAATTTCTTTCAACAATGTCGTATAGTTTTCAGAGTACAGGTCTTTCACCTTTTTGGTTAAATTTATTCCTAGGTATTTTATTCTTTTCATTGCAATTATAAATGGGATTGTTTCCTTCACTTATCTTTCTACTAGTTTGTTGTTAGTGTACAGAAACACAACAGATTTTTGTACATTGATTTTGTACCCTGCACCTATACTGTATTCATTTATTATTTCTAATAGGTTTTTGGCAGAGTCTTTAGGGTTTTCTATATATAAAATCATGTCATCCACAAATAGTGACAGTTTTACTTCTTCCTTTCCAATTGGATGCCTTTTATTTCTTTTTCTTGCCTAATTGCTCTGACTAGGACTTCCAATACTATGTTGAGTAAGAGTGGTGGGAATGGGCATCCTTATCTTGTTCCTGATCTTAGAGGGCTCTTGTTGGCCTTCTGGCTGGATCTATCCTTTGATGTAAGTGGGGTGTTAAAGTCCCCTCCTACTATTGTGTTGCTGTCAATTTATCCCTTTAGGTCTGAAAATAATTCTTTTGTATATTTTGGTGCTCCTATGTTAGGTGCATATATATCAATAAATGTTATGTCTTCTTGATGGATTGTCCCCTTTGTCACTATATAATGTCCATCTCTGTGTCTTGTTGCTTTTTTTGGCTTGAAGTCTATTTTGTCTATTTGAGTATGGCTACAACTGCTTTCTTTCGGCTGACTTTTACTTGGAGTATCATCCTCCATCTCTTCACTTTGAGCATATGTTTTTCTTTAGAGCTGAGATGAGTCTCTTGGAGGCAGCATAAATTTGGGTCTTATTTTTTAATCCATCCAGTTACTCTGTGTCTTTTGATTAGTGAATTCAATCCTTTTCCATTTAGGGTGACTATTGATATATGAGGACTTAGTGCTGCCATTTTATCTTTTGGTTTTTGGTTGCTCTATATCTCCATTGTTTCTTTTTCCTTGTGTTTCTGTCTGCCACTTTAGTTTGGTGGTTTTCTATGATGTTGTCTCAGTTTCCTCTGTTTTTATGTTTCGTGTCTCTGCTCTAGATTTTTGTTTTGTGATTACCATAAGGTTTGTATAAAATGTCTCATACTTGAAAGAGTTCTTTTCCTGCTGATAGCATCTTATCTTCATTTGCCTATACGGGTTCCATCCTTTTCCTCTGCCCCTTTTATGTTTTATTGTCACAAAGTATTCCTTTTATGGAATTTATGTGAGTTTGTTACCAAATTGAAGTTGCTATATTTATTTTTAATGTTTTTTTCCCAGTAACCTTTATGCAATAATTAAGAGTTTACAACTTATTCTGAATAAGAGTTGCAATTTTTTGATTCTGTCTCTCTGTTTATCACCTTACTCAAACTTTTGTGTACTTTTGCCTTTTCCTATCAGGTAGAAGAGCTCCTTTCAACATTTCTTGGAAGGTAAGTCTAGTGGTAATGAACTCCCTCAGCTTTTGTTTGTCTGGGAAAGCCATTATTTCTCCTTCATATCTGAAAGATAACTTTGCTGGATAGAGTATTCTTGACTGATAGTTTTTATCTTTTAATAGTTTGAGTATATCATTCCACTCTCTCCTGGCCTGTAGAGTTTGTGCTGAGAAATCTGCTGAAAGCCTAATGGTGCTTTCTTTTTATGTTACTGTCTTTTTTCCCTGGTTACCTTCAAAATTCTTTCTTTATCATTAACTTTTGACAATTTTAATATAATGTGTCTTGGAGAAAGTCTTTTTACATTTAGATAATTAGGTGTTCTATTAACTTTGTGGACTTGTGTATCCAATTCCTTCCCCAGATTTGGGAATTTCTCAGCTATTATTTCCGTAAAGAAGCTCTCTGCTCCCTTCTCCCTCTCATCTCTTTCTGAGTAACCCATTATCCTTAAGTTGGCTTTTCTTTTCTTTTTGTTTTGTTGAAGTAACATTCATTTATAACATTATATAAATTTCAGGTATACAGCATTATAATTTGACTTCTATATATACTTTATGTTGCCTTTTCTAATAGGGTTGGATTGTTCTTGTAGAGTTTCTTCATTTTATTAAAAAAAAAAATCTTAGTTCTCTCTCTTCTTCTACCTGAATCATTTCTAGAGATCTATCTTTGAGCTCACTAATTCTCTTTTCCATATGGTCTGCTCTATTTCCAGTGCTTTCTAATGCATTCTCATCTCTTTTATTGAGTTCTTCAGTTCCAGAATTTCTGTCTAGTTCTTTTTTAGAGTTTTGATTTCTTTGGTAAAGTGTTCCTTCTTTTTATTAATTTTATTCCTGAGCTCATTGAACTGCCTTTCTGAGTTTTCTTGTAGCTCATTGGGTTTCTTTATGATAGCTATTTTGAATTCTCTGTCAGTTAGATTATGATCTTTCATGACTTTACATTTGGTTTCTGGAGAATTATCTTGTGTGTGTGTGTGTGTGTGTGTGTGAGGAAGATTGGCCCTGAGCTAATATCTGTTGCCAATCTCTCTCTTTTTGCTGAGGAAGATTTTCCCTGAGGTAACATCTGTGCCCATCTTCCTTTATTTTGTATGTGGGACGCTGCCACAGCATGGCTTGATGAGTGGTACATTGGTCTGTGCCTGGGATTTGAACCTGCCAATCCCAGGCTGCCAGAGCGGAGTGTGCGAACTTAACCACTATGCCACCAGTCCAGCCCCAGAGAATTGTCATTTTTATTTTGTGACACCATTTACTGTGGTTTCTCATTTTGCTTGCTGAGTTGTTCCTCTGCCGGCACATTTGAAGTGGATAACACCTTTTCTTATTTAAGTGAAGGTTTGTTTACTTTGATTCTAACAGTTCAGCATGTTGATAATTAGCGACCTTTCTTTCGTTTTTCAGTTGGTGGAACTTTCGCACAAGTTTTTAGTTTCTCTTACCTGAGCTGCCTTTGTCTACTTTGAGAATTGGTATATTCCACAGTCCACCACCTCTGCCAGAAGCGTCACAGGTGCCCTCCTCATTGCTGCTTGTGTCTTCGGGGTTGCTGGCGCCTTGCTGCTGCGAGGGTCATTGCAGTCGCTGACATTGACATAGGGGGCACTGAGATGCTGGGTGCCCCCACCACGTCTGGGGTCTCTTGGGTTGCGGGAACTGCTGTTGTAGTGTGGGAGGGGGAATGGGGGAGGCCAGGTCGTGGGCGCCTCTGCCACATCTAGGGTTATCAGGTTTGTGGGCACTGCCACCGTGAGTGAGGAACCAGAGTCACAGGTGCTGCAATGGCTGGAGGAACTGGAGTTGCAATCCCCACTGCCACTGCTGCCCAGTTTCTTGTGACTGCCTGTACAGCTGCTGCATCCTCCGCTGCTGCTACCAGCTTCCCTGGGGCTGTGGGCTCAGCCACGATAGCCAGGGGACCAGGATTTAGGGCACTGCCTCCACTGTTCCCCTGGTTCTCTGTGTGTTCCAATCCACACACTTTCAGATGTACAAATGTGTGGATTTCTCTGGCATCCTAGTGAGTTCGGCAGAGGAACCTTTGTTAAGTTATGGATGTTTTACTAGTTGAAGATTGAAGGGGAGAAACAAGGGACTTCTCATGCCACCATGATGCTGACATCACCACAAAATCTTTCAATCCTTTTGAAGTATAAGCTATTTTCTCCCGGGTTAGGCTTTGCATTTACCCCCCTGGGGTATACCAAGATCTGACTCTAGATATATATCTAGAAGCAATAGTAGAGTTGGAATGGATCTTGAGAAAATTAGGATTCCCCTTGCAAAGCAAATGCCCCAAAGGAACTTATTACTGTGTGTGTAAGCAACAAAAGGCTAGTATCCTCAGATACAATATGGGAGGACAGATAGTTTCTATTGGTAAGGGAGACCCAGAGAGCCTCAGGATGTTAAAGATTCTCAACTTGCTCTGAGATGCTCAAATATGCCCATTTCAAATATTAGAGTTTTATTCATTACTAATCATTGCTCCAACTTTTACATAAAAATCTTAACAAATCTGAAATCATTTTATATTGTAATTATGCAACATGCCCAGTTAAATCTTGAGTCTGATTTTCAATTAGATTAGAGCCACACAGAAGCTCTCTGGTTGTCTGCCTTACCTGGAACTGAGAATTTAAACCTCTGAGATTGTCATTTTCTTTCTGTAAGTTCTCTAATGTAGCCAAAAGGCGCTCTCCAACTCCTTCATCCTATAGCCATCATTATTTCCATATAAGTCAAGTTCAGCAGCCACTTGGTTCCAGAAAATACTTCTTCAGCAAGCATTCTATTACCATCAGTAATAGGTGACAATTTGAGTAATAGTGATACCGCTGTATACCCATATCAAATTGGCAAGGAGCTCAGCACTGAATTCAAGATCAAGAATACAGCAAACCAATTCCATTCTAATGTGATATCAAGTGCTATATTAGTCAGAGTCCTGTCAGGGACATAGAAATCACATTTGTTACTTTAACTAAGAGAATGTAATATAGGAAAAGCAGTTAAACAGGCACGGGAGGTCTGAAAAAGCAAACAAGAACATTGAGGCAACGTGAATTAGTAACAGCAAGAAACAGCAACCAACCCTAGGCTGGGAGAACAAAAGAAAGATGTTGGAAATACCTGAACCTACAGAGCTAGGACCCTGACCTCTGAGGAAATGGCATTCCTGAATGCTGCCAGTGCTCCATTTGTTCAGAGGATGGATCCCACCAAAGATGGAATTCAGACCTCTGAGGAAGGATCCCTCTGTGGCACAAGGCGGCTGGTAGGGTAACAGGAAAAGAAGCTGGCAACTGGAACCAACTGCTCTTTCTGAGGTGAAAGGATATTTCTGAGAGGTGCTGACTAGAACAAGAAGCAAACAGAAAGAAGCAAGTCCCTTTTCTCTGCTCCTACCTCCCAGTCTCCCTCTAGCGCCCCCTATTGGTGTTATCAGCCAGAGAGCTATCTGGCACAGAAGAACTGTAGTTTGCAGAGTCCCAGCCCCAGAATCATAAAGCTGATTCTAGAAAGCTGAGCTTGGAGCTGAGAGACAAGCTTAATAATTGGCATGCAATGTCCTCGCAATTCTTAAACTATTAATTTTGATTCATCTCTTGGTCGATTGAAGTGAATCTTCATGTATTTTCAGCATATTTTTTGCATAGTTTTGTGCATTTAAAATCTGGGAATATTATTCTCTTGCCTTTGCTAATAAATTATAACTTTATCATTTACAAAAATCTTGGGTTATAATTTTTTTTCTACTAAAAATTTCTTAAGGGTTATTCCATAACATTCAGAGATTTAATGTTGTAAAGGGGAGGTTAAGTGTTAAATTGTTTTTTTTCTTCGTAGGTAATCCATTTTCCTCTTGAACTGTGATTAAATTGTTATTATTTTTAATGCTCAAAACGTTAAGGGGCCAGCCCAGTGGCATAGCGGTTAAGTTTGCGAGTGCTGCTGAGGCGGCCCGGGGTTGGCAGGTTCGGATCCTGGGTGCACACCTACGCACCGCTTGTCAAGCCCTGCTGTGGCGGCATCCCGTATAAAGTAGAGGAAGATGGGCACCGATGTTAGCCCAGGGCCAATCTTCCTCAGCAAAAAGAGGAGGATTGGCATCGGACGTTAGCTCAGGTTGGTCTTCCTCACAAAAAAACAAAACAAACAAAAAAACGTTCAGTAGACTATGTCTAGGTGTCTGCATTTGCTTGGTTTGAAATGCAATGAACTTCTTTTTAATCTGTATCACCATTTATGGCTTCGTGATTTGTTCTCATATTTTATCATCAATTACTGTGTCACTTTCATTTGTTCTATTTTCTTCCTCTGACATAGCAGTTATCTATATGTTGGCTTTCCTGTCTTTCTCTTAGATATCTATTACTTTGTTTCTTATTATTTCGAGTATTTTTCCTTTTCCTTTGATGACTGGGAGAGCTGTTAGAATATATCCTTTATATCATGGATTCAGCTTTCTGCGGTATCATTTTTGCTCAGGACTGCTATTTCATTTTAATTTCCGTGCAATCCTTCCTTATCACATCTTGTTGTCTTTTCCTCTTATCCTGTTGCTTTTTAATATTATTCAATTTTCTCTTTATGAATCCCAACTTGTGTTTCGTAAACGCCAGGCCTCCTTGCAATCTGTCACAGATGCCAAACTTTTTTCTGAAATTTTCTTCTGCCCATTTATTAGATAATTTTCAGAGATATTTTTTGCTTCTAAGTCTTATAAATGCCATTCTCATTACCTTGTTCTTCAGTTCAATCCCTTGCAAGTGGGACTTTTTTTCTTTTAAGACATCTCCCAA